>NC_072791.1:183664143-183970497 GCF_028583425.1 Eublepharis macularius
ACCATAGTGACAGACAATCTAACTTTTCGAGTCCAAATGCAAAGTCTGTGCTCCAGAGGTGTATACTACTTAATAACTGAATATAATTAAATCTTGTTTTCTGCAAATCAGAAAACTGGCAAATTCTCACAATGTTTTCAAATCTATGAGCGGCACAGCAGTCTCACTGAAGACCTCCTTAAACCTGTGAGCCTCTTCTAGGACAGCTGAAGAAGTTGCTTGTAGACGGAACCCACCAAACAATAGCTTACGGCCAAATCCACACTTACCCGGCACAGCGCTAAGCAAGTGGAGTGAGAGCACCTTTCTGGCGCGTTTTATGATGTCATCGTGCCATGACAGTGGCATCATAGTGCGATGACGTCATAAATCGTTCCAGAAAGACGCTCTCACTCCGCCTGCTTAGCACTGTGCTGGTAAGAGTGGATTCAGCCTTCCATTTCAAAACAACTAGAACTGGTTGTTTTTTTTATGCTACTATTTGTGACCTCATAAAAATGATCACTTATGATTTCTTTCTGCTGAATGCAATTGAAATGGCTATAACAGGAGAAGTAAAGCATGGGTGCCAGTACATTGGTGATTGATAGAAGTGCTTCCAAAACAGCAAGAGATTTTGTCATCTGAACTACATCTGAAGTTTGTAAGTGATGATCCCGGTGAAAAGAAAACAAAAGGTTAAAAAACAGAACAACTACCAGTTCCCAGCACAGACACTTCCATTGACTCATTTAGTGCATTGTTTCAATTAGGAGTCATCAACTAGAATTAAGATGCATGGATTGCTAAACTGAGGCAGATGGGATAGCCAAACTCAAGAGAGTGAAAGCAAAACATCCAAATGAGATCCGTCAGCTTGTCCAACTGTGGTGTCTGCCCATCTGTTGCAACTGGCAACGCCGGGTGGATGTAAGAGGCACCTGAGGCATTTGAGAAAGCCACTCAATCCGTCAACACAATCGAACTGGTCATAAATGCTATGAAACCTCATCATTACACTTTCCCCAATTCCCACACTTGGTGGCTAGTTGTTAATCTTCTGCAGATTTCTTCACCCTGTTTTACTGTTGGCATTCATGTGTTGCTTTCTGCATTTTAGTCTCTCTGTCCTCATTTATACAGAGCATGCTGTATGCTTATGTTGGTGTTTTGACTATTTCTTTGTCCCCATAACCATACATAACATTCTCAAAGGCTATCAGCCATAACTCTGCATCTGGATTATTGTGAACACTGTAAATATGCACCTGCATTCTCTGTGGATTTGTATTTATAACTAGCCAAGCCACTATACTTTTCAAATCTTGTTCCTTTAAGCCAAGTTTACAAGTCAGACCAATAGTCCATCTAATTCTGCATCAGAAATTAAAATAGGATCACTCCCACAGGCACTGCCCTAAGCTCTAAGGAAAAGCTAACAAAATATGCTAATAAATCTACATGGAACAGAACTTGGACTTAACTCTCCAAGCCAGTCAACTCCTGCTCACTAACCCCTCCTGTACCTGAGATTTATTGACTACATTTTCTTCATTTGGACACATGGAAATGAGGCACTGAAAGATTTTCACCAAATCTATAGCAATTTTCACTACACCATCAACCTGACCATGAATCAATCCACACAGGAAGTACATTTTCTAGATACCACTGTAAAAATACATGATGGATCCTTAAGAACCACCTCATATCAGAAACCTACCAATCAGCCAACATATCTACATGCCTCCAGTCACCATCTCAAACACATGAAACAATTCAGCAGCTACAGCCAAGCTCTATGTTACAACTAGACATGGGAAAAAAACCCAAAGAGGCCATTTAGTGTTCATTCCCGACAACGAACACGAACAGCCAACCAGACCCGAACATGTCCCGTTACCGAACGTGTTCAGTGTTCGGTGTTTGTCGGCGCCAGAGCGGCCCCCTTAGCACTTAGAGAGCCCATATTCACAGGGAATGTGCAGCAGGATCTTCTCCAGTCACCATCCAAGTTTGGTCAAGATTGCAGTATGGATCTTAGAGTTATACATTTCCGGAGGGAGGGGGTAGAGCCCTAGCCCAACACTACCAGAGACCTGACCAGATCAGGCACTAATAATCAGGGTGAGCCCTCAGCCGAGGTGCCCACTGAGCTTGGCCCAGAGCTTGCCCACTGAGCTTGGCCCAAGGTGCCCACTGAGTAGGGCCTGGCAGCAGCTCTGGAACCAGAGGGGATAGCTCCCTATCCCGCTCACCACACACAGAAAAAAGCTCAACTCCAATGCACTCTCCCACTCTCTCCTCCCAAACACTATTAGGAGCTCTGTCCCACTCCACTGCTTGCTGAAAGTGAAACCAGAACTTGGAGTGAAGTGCCCTTTTATAAGCTGAGGACTCATGGAGAAATGCAGGAGGCCTGTGGTTGGCAGTCAGAACTGCCTAACAAGGTTTGCAGGGAGGAGATTGGAGTTCCCATGACCACAGAACACCCCCCTCCTCTCCCTCCCTCCTTCCCTGGTGTCTGCTCCCACGTTACCCATTGTATCCGATTTGCAGCTCCACGCTTGGAAGGAAGACCTGCCCATCAAGCTAAGTTGGGCTTTGATTGGGGTGTCCGGGGCAACAGAGGGAGTGCAGACAGAGTTCAGGCACTCCCCCCCCTCCATTGCTGAGGCGATTGAAGGCGCCTGAGTGTCTAGCTTCCCAAACGGCGGCCGAGCACAACGAACGAGGCTTGCGCCAACCGCCTGTTCGGCTAGAATGGCACATCATGAACAGCCCGTTCGCGAGCAGCTGAGCAGCCTGTTCGTTGTTTTTTTCCGTTCGTAATGCTGTTTGTGCCCATGTCTAGTTACAACAATCCGTCTGACAGAGATTCTCACCTGCAGAATCTACAACAGACATTTTTGGAACTACCGTAGCCACCTGATGTAGTAAGGAAACAGATTGACAAAGCCAGAATGAAACCAAGGGATAACCTGCTACAAGACAGGCCCACCTCTGGTGGTCACATTCAGCTCTCAGCTCAAAGCAATTCAACGCATCATCAATGATTTACAACTTATGCTGGACAATGAGATACTCTTCTCTCACAAGAATTGGGAGGCAAACCTTTTCTTACCCACAGACAGCCCCTAACCTTATACAACTTCTTGATCATAATAATGTAGTTCCCAACACTAACATGGACTTTGGGACGAGAGCCTCCAATAAACCAAGATGCCAACTCTGTCCCCATATTCACTCCAACAGCATGATCACTGGATCTAACGACACCAGTTATACCATCTCAGGATTATTCATTTGTTCATTTTCCAATGTTATATATGCTATCAAGTGTCAGCAATGCCCTTCTAGTTTTTATACTGGACAAACAGGTTAGTCCCTACGCAAAAGAATAAATGGACACAAATATCACATTAGCAATCACAACACTCAAAAACCAATGGGAGAACATTTTAATCTACCAGGATGTTCCATTGCTTACCTAAAAGTGGCTATCCTCAAACAGAGAAATTTCAAGGGGAGATTACAACACTGAAATTGAATTTATTCACAAATTCAGGAAAATGGACACCCCACCACCACCACGTCTAGGATTGAACAGAGACTTAGGATGCTTATCTCACTACAGATACTAATTTCTGCTGCATTGTACTTTTACATCCTGATACTCTCCCTTGTAACATCCCTTTTAACATCCCTTTGGCTGGGATATAAAGCCTCAGAGATCTCTATTCCTACTCATGCCTGGAGCTCTGACCCTTGAACACTTAGGCTGATTCCAGACGACTAACCTGAAGGCGCTGCATGCCGCCATGTTCCGGATCACGACGGGGAAAACGCGAAATATCGCGTTTTCTCGCGCGAGTTTGGCGCGACGTCGCGCCAAACTCGCGCGGGAAAATGCGATATTTCGCGTTTTCCCCTTCGCGATCCGGAACATGGCAGCATGCAGCGCCTTCAGGTTAGTTGTCTGGAATCGGCCTTACACTCTGAAAATCTTGTTGATCTCTAAGGTGCCACTGGAATAAAATCTTGCTGTTCTACTGCAGACTAGAGATGGGCACAAACAGGAAAAAAATGAACATGATGTTCGTTGTTCGTTGCCATCCACAAACAGGGATTCACGAACAACCACGAACATGGCCCTGTTCATGAACATGTTCGTGGTTGGCTGTTCGTAGGGGCCAGCAGGCTCTCTTCCAGCCATCATCCAAGTCAAGATCCCTAATGCACCACTTCCAGAAACCTGACCTGAGCAGGCACCAGGAAAGGTGCCAATAATAAATAATAGCTTGGTCCAGAGCCTGGCAGCAGCCCTGGAACTTGAAGGGGTAGATCCCTACTGCACCACTCCCAGAAACCTTACCTAAGCAAGCAGCAGGAAAGGTACCAATAATAAATAATAGCTTGGCCCCAAAGCCTGGCAGCAGCCCTGGAACTTGAAGGAGTAGATCCCTATCCCACCACACACAAAGAAAATTCAAGCTCCAATGCACTCTCTCTGAGCTAAGCCACAAGTGACGCTTGACACTAGTTGGACACTTGTCAGCTGCCCTCAAGTTTTGATGAGAAATGTAGGCATCCTGGTCTTGCAGCTTGGCTCTCCAACTGCTGTCCAATGGCCTTTTCAACTGTCACTTGTCCAACATTCCACCAAGCTGCCAACATTTCCCATCAAAACTTGAGGGAAGCTGACAAGTGTCCAACCTGTGTCAGGCGTCACTTGTGGCTTAGCTCTCTATCAAAATGCCAAAAGCAACTGTCTCTCCACTGTCTGCAAAGTCAGAGCTGGGAGCCCCCCTCCCGCCTGCTCTTTGCTCCCTTGTTGTAACAAATTTGGAGCTCCACACTTGAAAGGAACACCTGTCTTTCAAGCTAAATTGGGCTTAGGTTGGGGTTTCCAGGGCAACAGCAGGAGTTCAGACAGAGTTCAGACAATCCCTGCCTAAGTTGCCAAGGGAATTGATTGCAGGTGCCAGACTGTCTGGCTTGACGAAGAGCAATGAACAGCAACAAAGGAGGCTTGCAACGACCACCTGTTTGTTTAGAATGGGGCCTCGCAAACAGCTTGTTTGCAAACAGCAGATTGGGCTGTTCGTGGCCTTTTTTTGTTCGTATTGCTGTTCGTGCCCATCTCTACTGCAGACCAACAGGGCTATCCACCTAACTTAGCTCTCTGAGATTCTTTCCCTTGCTACTTAATGTCCCCTCAGCCTCTTTCAAATACCAAGATGAATTGTCATTGTACCTTTCTTTCAAAAAAGGAGTTCAGACTCACAAGGATACTATTATGTGGAATAAAGTCAAAGAAAATGACTTGTCTATGGCACAACTGGGAGCTTCCCCCATAGCCTCTCTTCCGCATCCCCCAGCAGACGTCCAGCTCTCCTCACATGTTCTTCCTTGGACTTCTCTGTCCTCCAGGAACAACATTGGAGGAGTGCTTGGATTGCAATGGAAGTGGGGAGCCAATTAAGTCATGCTCCATGGATGGAAATTCCTTCCATCTACAGGATCCAATTCAACATTTGTATACTTGCCAAAATAAAATTAAACTTAGGGTGCCTCACAGCATGAGTACGTTGACTGGTCACCCACTGTTTATATTGCTTATTATATGCAAGACATTTTCACCTGCTTTCAAATAATACATAGTACAGTTTCCTAGCAGGAGATTAATATCCATTTAGGAAACTTTAGTATCTGACATGGCTCCCAGCCAATGATTGGAAGATGCAAAGCATAGTTTTTTATCATTGAGCAATTTATGGTATCTCTGAACATCACATTTGCTGTACAGATAGTCATCTCTTTTACCTGTCAAGTTATCCTCTATTTTTCCAGTTTCTACATGGTAATTAATAATAGCCTTTTAATGAGGAGAGTTGGAAGATACAAAATAAAAGCAGGGTTATAATAACAATTTGAATGTTTAGACATCATCAAATTAACAGTTCATTTGGAAATGCATCTGATACACTGTATTCTCTTCTGTATTCTCTGACAGAATGCTATTTTTGCTTCTTTGCCCCAGTAGCCTTTGGTGCAAATAGAAATCTGTTTTTTACCCTGTACCATTAAACCCCAATACAATTAACAGTGCAATCCTAAATGGAGTTATACCTTTCAAAACCCATTGACTTCAATGAAGGGTGCAACCTTCTTAGGGCGGTACTGTCAATCTGCAGCACATTCAGTACTCCATTTTAAGACATTGCAAGCTGCAAACCAGAAGCCTCTCCATCATGTCCTGAAACACATTTTTCTCTCTCCCCCTGCCTTGCTTTATAGTGCTGAAAAATTAGCCTGATGAAGAGTTCTGGGGAATGCAAGATCTTGCTTGTTTTGATTGGTCCTATTATGTAACTGTTCTTTTTGGAATTTTTCTGTGGTTCCGCACTGCTACCTACAATGTTTGTCTGTTCTGGAACATTAACAGTGTAATTATAGGCAGAGTTAACTCAGTCTAAATCCATTTAAATCAATTGTCTTGGACTGGATTGACTCTGCATAGGGTTGCACTGAAGTGACTGAAGTTCGTGGACCTTCTTGACTCACAAATATGACATGCATAACATTAATTATGGATTTGATTTTGAGCTTTGTTTTCTAGTTTCTTTACACCTCCATATGGAAATGCAATTTCCTGTCTCTCTTTTTTCTCTTTTTTTTTACTGTATGATTGAAAGATCTACCATTAAGAAAAGGGCAGACAAGGAAAGAAGGGTTATAAACCAGAGGAAGGTAGATGTAGAGCCAACTCATATGATTACATTGACAAATCAGCAGGTCAATGATACCATTCATCATTAGTGCTTAGGAGGAGGAGAGATTTGGAAAAGGAAAAGTTAGCACAGTGCTGTCACTGAACATTGTGTAATAGTGAATAACATGAAAAGCAAACAAGACAAGCCTCTGTCACCAAGGAGCTGACAGTGTAAAATATGAAGAGATACTAAAGATATCTGAGAGAATTAAGAGGCCAAGGTAACAAACAGAACATATATGTGCAGAGTTGGCGGATGGTGAAGTGGTTATTGTGGTATTTTTCACCAGACTGCCACTTCACAACCCAGCTTGGTTTGACAGTGCTACCACAATGTTATCAATAGTGGGATGAGCAAAGAGTCTGGAAAACCATCAGTCAATTATAGTTTCAGCAGTTTTAGGCGTACTTGTGAAAATTTTATTTTAGGCTTTTTAAAAAAAGATACATCCATAAAAGCAACATTCTGGGAGCAATCTGAAGCGGATCCACTCAGTATGAGATCCCATTTTGTTCAGTGGGGCTTACTCCCATGCAAATGCTCTTAGGGTTGCAGCATTAGTTTCCTTTCCCTCTTTAACTGGGCCTTTATCAGCCTTTAGGTTGCTCAAGCCACACACATTACTAGACTGTATTTTAGTGCCTCACCCTAAAAATAAAAAAGCTCACCTGAAGGAATGCCTGTCTTCTGGTCACTCTAAGTTCTCCACAGAGCCAACCCGTGCTCCATGCAGGCGCATTCTGCTATGGAGATTGGCTTCTATTTAAAAAGGGAAATTACAAATGGACTCAGAAAGCTGCTGCCAGGGGAAGGAGAGCTGCTGTCTTTTTCCGAAACTTTTTTCCTCATGAAAAACAGTGTGGAGGGGAGACACTTTCTCCTGCTCCACGTAGAGGTATTTTGTGTGTGTGTGGCAGCAGAAAGGGAACCCCCCTCCTCACACTGTTTTTTCATGGAATAAAAAGCTTGGGAGAAAGGCAGGAGCTCTCCCTCCCCCAGTGGCAGCTTTCTGAGTCCATTTGCATGCTCCTTTTTTTTTATGGAAGCCAATCCCCAGAGCTGACCTGTTTCTGCATGGAACATGGATTGGCTCCACTGGGAACTCGTAAAAGAAGTAACATGAAGAGTGACCCTTAGTAGCAGCCCTTTCAGGAACAGCACTGAATTAGTTTACTATGTCACAGAGGAAGTTCCTAAAATACATCCACCCATCCCTTGATGCAATATAAATCTCCATGTTCATGTACCTTTTTTTCTTTATCAACTCAAAACTTTAACATCTGAGACTGAACACTGATTGCCATGGTCTCTCATAGCTCATCACGTGCAAACACAATGGCTACTTCCTTTTCTTACTCCCTTCAGCTGTTGGCATGAGGCATAATATTGTAGGAAGACATGTTTGTAATAGTGGCCTGTGGTTAAAGCAAAAAAAGTACTCTGGTCATATAACTCAGAAGTTAAAATCTACACACGTTTTCTGACATGGTGATGAATCAGCATAATATTTGATGTCGCCTGAAGAGTTCAGGGAACTTACAGAAAACCACAAGCTTCTTCATTTACCACAAAACTGGTGAACCAAAGAAGGCTGGAAGATGTCTAGAAGGATAGTGGCGGAAATCTCAAGATGAATTTGATAAAGCATGCTACACAGCCCATTAGACAACCTATGAAGCAGCACTGATAGTGGCAAAGAAAAGTTATTTCTTTGAACCCATTGCATCAGCTGGTTCACAACCATCCCAGTTGTTTAAGGTTATCTCAACATCTTCTGTCTCGTATATCTAAACCTTTACTGGTTCAGGAACCATTAATTAGCTCTGATACCTTTGCAAAGTTTTTTTTAGTGATAAAATAGCACTGATATAATTTGATCTAGATGCCAGCTGTAATATAGGTGAAGCTGAAGAAATGTTTAATACACAGTCTGGTCTGCTTATGGACCATTTTGACCCAGTTACAAAGATGGATATTGACAGGATCCTGGCATCTGTGAAGGCTACCACTTGTGCATTACATCCTTGCCCATCTTGGCTGTTAACATCATGCAAAAACCACACAAATGAGCCCTTGACATCTATCATACATCAGTCGCTAACTCAAGGAGCCTTCCTCTGAGCACTCAAAGAGGCAATTATCCACCCACTACTTTGAAAAAAAAATCCCTAGACAAAGATAATACAGCCACTTATCACCCAGTCTCTAATCTACCCTTTCTAGGCAAAGTGATTGAGATATTGGTAGCAGACCAACTACAGGTCTTTTTGGATAACATTGGTACTCTAGAACATTTTTTTAAATATATCAGGTTTTATTGGGTTTTTAGTAAACAGGGGTTACAACAAGACACAAACATTTAGCAGATTCATATACAAGACATATATCCATCAATCCATATAAAAAAGCCACTAAATAAGTACTTAACGCCCCATATACCTTCAAGTTTCCCTTTTATTTCCTATAGTCATTATTTAATTTCTATGCTTTTTAATCCACTTACTCTATTCCTTATGTCATTTCTAGTAATCTTTTCTTTTGTGTATATTATAGATAGATCACCTTTCCCATCTTTTGCATTTTAGCCAGAGATATTAATCCCTTAGTCATTCCAGGAGTAGGAGATGGAAATAGTAGAACAAAATATATCAGCAAAACAATGGTATACATCAATATATAAAGGGAGCATTTTTGTGCTAATTTTCCCTCTTTCTTACATCTGTTCTGGCCAAGCCTTCCAAACTTGTGCACTTGGGTTTTCATAGTAATAAGGGTGGGGAGGCCAAATCAATATTTGGTTTAAAGACAATTTTATATTCTATAGGAAATATCTCTTTCCTCTATTTTGTTCCAGCCAAACTTATTTACTTGTGTTTTCACATTGATGAGGCTGGAATGGCCACATAACTATATGGGTAAAACATAGTTTTACATTTTAGAAAGAGTAGCGCCTTCATCTGTTTTGTCTTAACCATCTGCACTTATTTACTTGGGTTCTCATAATCATGAGGTTGAGAAGAGCAGATAGTCGTTTAGCTTAACCACTCATTTATATTCTGGAGAGAGGGGCTATAATTTAAAAATAGTTAAACAGCTCCAAGGGCCCAGTTATCACATTATCACTATCCCTTTGACAGTAATTCAAAATTTATTATAATATAGAATCCCTAAAACTTTTATTAAATCTGTATTGCATATCATTAAACATATAGAGGAAATCTAGGTCATAATCCGTGTTTCTCCTTCCTAATCTGAGACCCTTTTCGCACTTACGGTTTAAACCGCCATTTATGAGCATTCGCCCCGATCGCAGTGGCTTCAGCATTGCACCTGTTCATTTCACACTATCCACTGCAATTTCGATTTGGTGTCTGTGCTTCATTTCAAAACCTCGGTGCAATTTTGGGCTTTTGGGGCCTTGCAATTCACATCACACTTTTTTTTAAAAAATTGAGCATGCGTAGTAACGTTGCAAAGTTGGAACCCTTCCCCCGTTTTTGCTGATTGGGCTGTCCCCTGCCCACGGGAGAGGCAATTGGTGGCAGAGTTCTGGGGGAAAACATGTACCACTCTCATTTTTTTAAATCAAGCCAGGAAAGGGTCAAAATGCTGCCGATTAATCTCCTCCCAGGAAGCAGAGGCTTGTTTCCAAAGGGCTGTGCAAAATGCTTGGGGTTTTTCCCCCTCTTTGGCAAAGTCTGAAACATGCCTGGGAGGGAGGGAAAAGCAGCCATTTAATCCTTTCCTGGCTTTTACAGGAACATTACAACGTTGCAACCCATTCTTGTCTTTAAAAAAAAAAAGACTGTGTGTGCATACCCTAAGGGAGGAAGGAGAAAGCAGCTATTTAACACTTTCCTTGATTTTAAAGCTAGCAGGGAATTAGCAGCAAGCTTACGAATCATTCCTGGCTTTTGAAAAAAAATAAAACAGCATGCATACCGGGAGGAAGGAAACCAACGAAGAAGCAGCCTTATGACCCTCAGCTCGCTTTACTAAAAAAAAATGGTGGACAAAGGAGTTCAGAGAGCTGAGGAGGGTGGGAGTGGTTAATTCTGCACAAACCAATCAGCTCCCAGGGAAAAGGAGGGGGGGGGAGAGAAGCAAAAAGGAGGCAAAAGTGTTCACATTAGCAAAATGCGGGCCAGCTGCCAGTCGGCAGCGAACTTAAAAAAACATCGGGGTATGTCCGCAGGGGGAAAAATCGGGGATACAGCGGACAAAAAGCGGGACTGCATCCCATGACTGCTTTTAAGTGTGAAAACCTTGCAAACATGGGATGTGGAACAGGTACAAACGCGCTCTAAAAACCGAGTGCGAAATGTACCTGAGTCGTCTTCTTTCTTCCTGTAAAATGGTACATCCAGTCTTTATTCCATCTGCACTGCCGAAGGTGGATTTCCTTATCTTCCAGCCAATTCTGATGAGGGTCAATAAAAATGTTGTCACTTTTCTGTTTATTTTTCTGCTTTAAAATCTGAGGCACTCTTTTTTCCCCTTTCAGTAGTAGAATGCTAGGTTCTCTCTTTGCAGGTCTGCTTCGTGGCTCTGCTCCTTTCTTGCTACTGCCTTGTATCTTTAAGAAGACGTACTGGTACAGTCGTCCATTTTGTAGATTATATTTTTTCTCATTTCACTCTATTTTTCTTTCAGTTAGATCTCTCTCTTTAGAGATTTCTTCTGGATTGTCATTTTTTGTCTTACTTTTACCCATTTCTACTCCAAATGGCCTGTCTGCTTTAATTAATAGTTCAGTCATTAATTTAGAAATTTCTTGCAATTTAGAAAATACTTCTTCTTCCCAGGAAGCCATTTCAAATTTCGTTATAGGTGTTATGTCCAAACTCATCAAAGTGGTAAAAAGCTTTGTTTTGTTAATTATGTTCAAAGATTTATTGTTTTCCAGCCGTCTGCTGAGAAAGTCTCTTTACAATCTCTCTCCATCTCTCCCTCCTCCCAGCTTTGCCCTGGCAGCCGCCTTGCAATCAGGCTAGTTAGCCCTCATAAAACCATAAAACAATCTCCTTACTTGATGGAAAGCGTTGTGGAATCTCTTGAGCTGTCTTCGAGTTGTTTTTATCTGTCTTGTTAGGAATCTGCTTTATTCGCTGTAGTTCATTTTGGCTTGTCAAACTTCGTTTTGGCAGCTTTGTAGCCATATTGGCTCCTTCGTTGGTCCTTGCTTTCAGAACCAGTGTCAGGGCTTCTCGGGGGTTGCCAGACCCCTTGAGCTCTTTCACCTTGTTCCAGCCTGCCTCCCCTCTCCGGGGGGGGACTTGGGGGCCTGAATTCTCGAGTCCCAAGAAACTAGGAAGGTCACAGCAGAGAACTCGTAAAACTCAGCTGCCGTAAATTCACTGCTTCATCCCGGAAGTCCGGTAATCTGGAACATTTTTAATCTGGTTTCAGGCCAGGCTATGGCATGGAAAGCACTCTGGTAGCTTTAATTGATTGTCTCTGAGTGTAGATAAAGGACATGCTTTTTTGTTGCTCCTCCTGGCTATATCTGAAGCCTTTGACACAATTGATCATGCCATCTTGCTGAGAGGTTTGGAGGCAGAAGTAGGTATCAGGGAATTGCCTTGGACTGGGTTAAATCATTCTTCATGGAATGAACTCAAAGGGCTGATATTGCAGACCAGCTATCTTCAGTGGGTGTTATCTTGCAGGGTTCCACAGGGTGCAAACTTATCCCTCATGTTATTTAACCTCTTTCTAAAGCCTTTAGGAGAAATCATCCATAGCAATGAAATTAGATGTCATAAATATGGGGATATCAGTGAGCTCGCTCTCTCTCTCTCTCTCTCTCTCTCTCTCTCTCTCTCTCTCTCTCTTTCTTTCTCTCCAAATCCCCCGGGGATGCAACAGAGGTCTTGAGACACTGCCTGACCCACTCTGTCATATCAGAGTGTTCCCCACAATATACAGAACCTTGTGTGACTTTTATATCGGACTCTGTGTTACAATTTTGGTTATTCCATGGAACAGGACTTCACTATGAGATATAATGATTAGCACTAATAACTCTGTTCCTTCAAATTTCCTAGTGAAAATTTCTTTCATAATAATAAAAAAAATTCTGTCACATTATATTTTGCGACAGTGGAAGCCATATTGCATGTGACATGACAAGACAAATGACATGACGAAAACCAACATTTTCTAACTTAGAAGGATGATTTTCTTTCCAGTTCAACAACAAATTGTCACTTTGGGTAGAAGCAACTCACCTAAGTCTTAAAATACTAGTGACTAAAAATGCTTCTAGGGTGTTCTTTGATGATACTAACCATGAACTGTCAGGATAAACTTTGCCACTCCAATCTCAGCTTCCATTTCAATACAAACTGCAATAAGGACTTTCGTATCCACGCTGAGGGTCTAGTTGCATGCAGACTTTTTCTTCTAGTACTATTATCTATTACTGTTTTCAAATTTCAAGAAAGGTTGTGCTCTATTTTAATTACAACTTCCTGATTAAAATTTTCTGATTGTGTAAAGCCCTGAGTGGCATTTTGCCCCCTTTATGTGACCTGTATATCATAATAGCACCTTGCTATAAGTCTCTGAAATGGTCTGTATTATGCTACCTCCTTGCTTTTCTTAGTGTTTCAAAATTATTTTCACTGCCACTGAAAGCTTTTGCCTTAGTTCTCTGTCAATTTGTCTTGTATTATGGGTAGTATTAAAGGTAGTATGACAGAAGGCTCAGGGTGTGAGAGTGGCTATGAGGTAGGGATCCCAGCTTCTCCCTCCCATCACTGCTAACCTGGCCAATGGAGAGAAAGGCATGGGAACGTGTTTTTAAAAATCCAGAGCTCACTCACACATGCTCCAGATCTCTTCTGCATTGCACTGAGAATGATGTCATTTGTGACATGGAAGCGCAAGGTCGCATGAGGGGCTAAATGGGTAAAAATCAGCCCCCAATGTATCCCCCTCAAGACACCCCCCATCCCCTCGTTTGAGCCCCAGGGGACCTGGCAATCCTACTATGAGGTTAAAAGAAATCAAATTTATTTATAAGTACATATATGTAATGGTTGCAGAGTATTGATAGATTTATTGGTTTAAGAATAAGCTTGGTTTCAAACTAAGTATAGAGTCTTAAATGTTTATTCATAGACCCAGCCACAAAGACTAATTTTCCACACAGTTGCCACTTAGGTTAGAAATAATAAACAAACTGAGGGCCAAGCTACAAGTGACGAATGACACTTGAACGGCAAGTGTATTTCTCCCTGTTCACTTGCCCTCCACTCAATTCACTTGCCATTCAAGTGTCATTCATCACTTGTAGCTTTGCCCTCAGTCACAAAGACTTATTTCCCTCAGTTCGTCACTAATGGAAAAACACTCTCTGAACTAGACAGATTCAGATCCACTCAGGCTTTTCCACACAGACTCACTGAACCGACAGAGTCTCTGAATTTGACTCTGGCAGACTGAATTCAACTGTCTAAACTTACCCTCTGCACTCAGACTAAAAACTGAAGTTCATTCTGCCCGCTAAAGTACAGCTACTATCCAATCACAGCACACTTCACTGACCTATCCAGCACCCCTCCTTCTTGCTTTAGAGGCCTGTATTTTTAAACATAGTTACTAAATAGTTGAAACCGCCATATTAACTAGCAGAAACAAAACACAAGTTATTTATATGGCAAAAAATTATACCCTGCCAATAAATAAATGAAATAAATCAATAAGAAATAAGTAAATGTATACTTTAAAACATCAAAATCAAATAGCATTCACAAAACTAGCAAGGCTGCTATCTCTCATACTCTCACTTGGAAGCTAGTCCACTGAATACAGCAAGATTTAATTCTGACTACGAGCAGAACCACAAGTGACAAAAGGCACAGATTGGACACTTGCCTGCTTCCCTCAAGTTTTGATGGGAAATGTAGGCAGCTTGGCAGAATGTTGGACAAGTGACAGTTGAAAAGTCCATTGGACAGCAGTCAGAGAGTGAAGCTGCGAGACCAGGATGCCTACATTTCCCATCAAAACTTGAGGGAAGCAGACAAGTATCCAGTCTGTGCCTTTTGTCACTTGTGGTTCTGCTCTCTATTTCAATAGAAGGAGGCTGTAAGCATATCCCCAACAGTTAATTTTGGAAATTTAAAGGGAATATCCTCTTAGTTGTTACAAAAAAAAACCCCACTTCTATGAAGAGACAACCTGTGTTGTGAGTCCAAACTCTTGAAGCCATATAGTAGATTTGCCTATGTTTTTCTATTTCTGGAGAGCTGCTTTTTTACCATTTCAGTCAAGGTGTGGGGTTGTTTCTTTATTGTTTTTCTTCTGCAGTATTTGCTAGGGATGTGTGCTTTCAGTTTCTTATTTAGCTTTTTAACCCAAATTGAGCCTGATTTGGAAAGATTCGGGATTCCTGAATCAGTCCCAGGATTGCTGAGCCTATTCGTATCACTTTGGGAAACTTCAGGTAAAGCAGCAACAGCCACAGCACTTTTCTAGCTGTTTGCATTTGCAAACAGCAAGAAAAGTTTCAAACTTCCCGCCTTGCCAACTTTTTCACCCGATGGGAGCAGGAAGAAGGAACCCCTCCTCCCTCTCCTATCGGCTGAAAAAAGCAGCAGGCATTTCAGCTGATGGGAGGAGGGAGGGACCCCCCTCCTCCCCCTCCCATCGGCCAAAAGAAGCAGGAAAACCAAATCTTTTTCGGGTGCACACCCCGTTTGCCATGTTTGTCAACCAGTTACAGAGGCTGGGCCAGTGAAGGATGCGAGAAGAAAGATGGAGAAGACTTTCTTGAAATACCAACTGTGTAGTCCTAAGCAGAGTTACACACTTATGAAAGCTCAATTACTGGGTTTGGAAAGATGTAACTCCGGTCCTCTTTGTCCCTGGACCCAGTGGTTTAGCCATGCTTCCTTGCTATATATAGCTGCCTCCCTTAGAGGTAGGCATTCAAAAACAATGGAACAAAATGTACTGTTGAGAAAAATCATTGAGTATAGATGATATGGTCTCTGTTTCATATAATACTTCTAAGATTTTGTTGCATAATGTACAACTCAGGGCCAAGCTACACATGACGAATGACACTTGAACTGCAAGTGGATTGAGTGGAGGGCAAGTGAACAGGGAGAAATACACTTGCTGTTCAAGTGTCATTCGTCATGTGTAGCTTGGCCCTCATACTACATGATTGTCCTTTGGACCCTTGGAAATAAGCCATGCTCTTTTGGGCAAAACACCATCACCACCTAATGATCAGCCATGGAGGTTTTTAACCCATTAAGCTCAAGACTTTTTTCTCAGGCTATTGAATCAATAGTTTGCTGAGTTCTGGGTGTACAAACATATGACCTAGTGTACTGCAGTAGAATTCTTGTTTGTGGGATGCGTTAATCTGGCAAATGCTCAAGGGTTTAAACTAGGATGGTTGAACTTGTCAGGATATTTTTAGATTGCCTAGCAAAGCTGTTTGTTCTGGTTTAGATGCTGCGGGGTGTTCAGTCACTTCGAAGGAGACGATGGCCCAGCAGACTCACCGTGAATGACACTGTCAGTAAATCAGTTTGTCAAGGATTCATTTTCTGACTCACAAAGTGTAAGATAGTTTCAAAAGAATCCAAAAGTGCTTTATTCTGATTTGTGAGATTCATCTTCAGTTGACTCTCTGTTGCCACTTACATGGCTTAGAAATCTTTGTAGTTGCTTAATGGTTTCGTTAAGGACCCCTACTTTCAAGTAAATATGTAAGGATTTGAGAGTTAGTATTATATGGTAACTATCATTGTGTTAATTGAGAAAGTTGGCATTATCAAGAGGATGGCATCTGACACTAGTAGCTCCTGTAATAATATAACTCAAAACTTCTCAAGGAAAATAACTCTTTTATATTTTCTTCAAGTGGGCATCTTCTTTCTGCTCCATCAATTTGTCACATTTTTCAGAAATGAAGCAAGATAAGGAGGAGTTGCACTGGGCATGGTTTTGCCATCCTTCAAAAATGGTGCAACATAATAAAACCGATTATAGCTTACTCAGGCTTTTGTAACACAACTTCTAAATGAATTTGCATTAGCAAAGTTTACCTTCTTAACAGTCCATTTCTTTAATTCTACAAATACTAGGTGATATTATGCCCTCACATACCCATAAATCTGCTTTTTAAATTAAAGTCATATATTAAGTTTCTTGAAGCTTGTATATTAATTTCATGCAGTGATAATGCTACTTACAAAGTAATAAGAAGCAGAGTTGGTTTTATACCCTGCCCTTCATGGCCTGAAGGAGTCTCAGAGCAGCTTACAATAACCATCCCTTCCTCTCCCCATAACAGACTCCCTGTGAGATGGGTGGGGCTGAGACAACTCTGAGAGAGCTGTGACTGACCCAAGGTCACCCAGCTGATTTCAAGTGGAGGGGTGGGGAATCAAACTGGGTTCTCCAGATTAAAGTCCCACTGCTCTTAACCACTACACTAAACTGGCTCACAATAATAATAAGATGGAAATATTATTATTGATGGAGATCTTAAAATATTATTATTTTATTATGGATGGATATTATGTTATTATAAGATGGAGATCTTATAATAAGATGGAGATAGCTACTTACTTATTAATATATTTGTATTGCATTTTCCTTCCCAATGGTGACCCAAAGAAACTTAAAACATCATTCTCCCCTCCTTCATATTAACTTCACAATAATCCTGTGAGGTGGATTAAACTGAGAAAAGTCACTCAGCAAGCTTTCATGAAAGACTGAAGGGGATGGATCTGGGTCTCCCAGGTCCTATTCTGACTCTCCAACTACTACACCACTGTATATAAACATTAACCAGGAGTTCAGTGACATCTTAAAGGCTAAATATTTATTCCAGCATAAGCTTCCATGAATCAGAGCTCACTTCATCACATGTATAAATTGAACATATACAGATAGGAACATTCATACTTAAAGCTAGGAGCAACAGAAAGGTGTCATAAAGATCTTGCAAAACAAGATCCAATCAAAAGAGTAATCCATTCACTTAGAGGGGGTTGATAGATGTGAAACTCTTGACCAAACAAGCAATTAACTGTTGATAGATGGGAAAAGCAGGATTAACATAAAATCAGGTCTGACAAGGGGAAGTATAGGATCAATCAGCCATGATGAGCAGATCCAAAAGAACATGGGCCATGTAACAGTATAGGCACATACTGTAACCATACAGTATCTATGAGACCACCTCTCCCCATGTGTGCCCCAGAGAACACTCCGATTGGGAGAGAAACATCTATTGGTGGTCCCTGACCCCAAGGAGGCCTGCCTGGCCTCAAACAGAGCCAGGGCATTCTTGGTCCTGGCTCCAGCCTGGTGGAATTCTCTGTCTACTGAGACCAGGGCCCAGCAGGATGTGTTATCATTTCACCAGGCCTGTAAGATAGAGATGTTCCACCAGGCATATGGTTGAGGTCAGGCTTGGCCTTCACTGGCTGAAAAATGGAGAAAAATTGAGAAGAATAAAATCTGAACCCCTCCCTACTAAGGTTGTCCACCACCTTATCATGTCGAGTTGTGTCTGCTGCTATTGATTGCTGCCATCTGAATATATATTTTTATATGTGAGTATATTATATTTTTTTATCAATCTATTATGGTTTTAACTGTATAAATTAACTTTAATGTGTTTTAATATGCTGTAATCTGCCCTGAGTCTTTCATGGGGAGGGCAGAAGAGAAATCTAAATAAATAAATAAACTAATAGTTTCTGTAAAGAGTGAGTGTGCACACAGAATTTAGTTTTTTCAGTGTGATACAGGAGCTATTGCACATTTTAAAAAGAAGCAAATACCATCTCTTATACACAGAACCAAAATATGTCTACTGTAATGTATCTCAACACTTTAATGTATTGTCCATGTAATTCTTTCACTCTACATAATACAGAGCAATGTCTGGCATTGTTTAGCTACTGATGATATAGTTATTTATTTAGCAGTCTTTTATCTGGGCCAACAAGATCCACTCTTCTTCAAGATCAATTGCCCTCTATCAAACAATATCTAGAATATTCCCTGCCATTTTGATACTGATCCAATGTGATCATCAAAGTAGAGTGCTCTGATATGAACCAGCAGAAGCAATTCAGCCAATAGAATATTACTTCCTCCAGTGCCAAGATTCCAGAGGCAGAAATTTAAGCAAAGAGTTCAAATAATTAAAGAAAATGTTGATATTGTTCCTGAATATATTCCTTTTGTGATGCAAACAGTGCAGTTTTCCTTCCAGGCCGAATGCCAATTGCAGTAACAAGCTCTGCATGGAATATGATTGATGTCATATGTACCTATCATGTTGGTACGAAGCATACAGTCACAAAGCACATGTAATTTTGTGAATTCTTTAAAACTTTTTTAGTCTTTAGTTAACTGTGTGCTCCCCTAGTGAACCACTCTTGTGCAAGCACTCATGTTGCTCATTATTGTAAAATTAAACACAATTGTCTACTCAAAAGAAGGCCCAGTACGTTCCATAGGATCTACTCCAAAGTAAGCATTCATAGCATTACCATCTTTAATTGTATCACCACCACCCCATCATTTCCCTGTTCTATCGCTCCCCCTAAAAAACATTAAGAGTTGAAGCACACCCCTCCTCTGGTTTTTAAAAAAACCGGAAACGACTGATGCCCCAAAATAGTGACCCACTTGAATGTAGCTTGAAATCAATGAAGGGCAGGTGGGTACTGCCTCTGTCTGCTGAACAAAGAGGAGGTGGAAGTGTGCTTTCACCACACCACCCCTGACAATGCATGCCAAAAACTGCTTTACCTGATCAACTGGTGCTCTCTCCCCACAGGCTGCAGCAAATCCCACCTCCACTCCCTCTCCTCTGCACGAGGTCAGGTCTGAAACGGCCTGAAATGGCCTCTTCGATGTAAAACTTCATAACATTCTCTCAACTACATCTTTACAAGGAAATCATGCCCCACATGGCATTAGTAGACAATTGCCTCTTATCTTTTTTTGTTTTTTATTTTATACATCCTTTGCACTGTGACATAGCCATGAAGAAAAGAAAAGCCTAAGCAGTACAGATTACATTCATTTGTGTTTGCGATTAAGAAAATATTAATAAAAAACTTATATTTTATATTTTTCTGTATTTCAGGCAGCAGAAAAAAGTCAGAGCAGTGAGATGAGATAGTGACTCAAAAGACCTGTACGTTACAGAGATGTCATCTAGCCAAAACAGTTAGCTCATCTTCCTTCTGGTTGGTGCCTGGATTTGCACTTTTAAACAATTGCTAAGGTATCTTACTAGGTTTGAGATCGCTTTCTGATTTCATGTTGCTACCTGAGCTACTTTGTTCTCTTGGTGCACTGCAAATTGGCTAGGATAGCCTAGGAACCCCTTTGTTTGCATATACCTGCACATAAGGCACTCATGTGCCAATGTACACCTCCTTTTCACACTGTCAAGCGAAAATTTTATGTCTGTTCTCTCAATTGCTATTTGCTAAATCTGTAGAGCCATTAATATCTATTAGAAGGCACAACAATAAAATTAAAGGAACTGAGAGCAGAACCACAAGTGACAAAAGGCACAGATTGGACACTTGTCAGCTTCCCTCAAGTTTTGATGGGAAATGTAGGCATCCTGGTCTTGCAGCTTGGCTCTCTGACTGCTGTCCAATGGACTTTTCAACTGTCACTTGTCCAACATTCCGCCAAGCTGCCTACATTTCCCATCAAAACTTGAGGGAAGCTGACAAGTGTCCAATCTGTGCCTTTTGTCACTTGTGGTTCTGCTCTGAGATAAGGAGCATAATATTCACTTGTTTGAAGATGAAGAAGCCATTTTTACAACAGCCTGATTAAACAGACTAGAAAGAAATCAAGATATCTGGACAGGTGAAAAATGAAGATTTTGTTTCAAGTTATCTCAATTTTACTTAATAAAAAGCAATGAAAGGAATGAAAAAATGCAGTAAATTGACAGCTAAGAAACCAAGCGGCAATTAACCAAGATAGAAATACTATTTCAAGCTCCAAGTAAAAGGTGAAAGATTTATATGATCTGAAATAATAGAAAAGCCTTCTTAGGGCATCATACTTAAAACTGTATATTTATTACACATTTAATTTGAGCCAATTGTTTAAAATGGTTAGAAAAATCAGATATTTTTGAGTTGACATAAATATAAAATATTGAGTGATCTAATTTTTGACCTAGATTGAATAAATACAAATTTATTCTTTAAAAAATCTTTCATAAAAGTGCTGTTACTTTGGATAAATGGCATAAAAGGGCACCAGGCTTATCATCACTGTCGTGTTTTGTTAATTTCCCAGAACTCAGACTTAGCAATGCTGGTATGATACGTGGCATCATGAAAATGTACTTTATTCAGTAGATATTCTTTAGAATATTAGCTGTGTCCTTTTAAATGTAACACAAAATAAATTTGGAAACATAAAGGTATAATGGTACCAATACTTGAGTCCTCTACAGTTTATGAACAGTAATCTTATACTTTGTAAAATCAAAAGGCCATTAACTGCTTTTGAAATATTGATATTAGATGTTCAAAGTGGATCTAAATGGGAAACATCAGTAATACATCAGGTACTATTAGCCAGTGAATGTGGAACATCTGATGGGTTAAGAGAATGTCTGGAGATTAATTTAGGAATAAATGGTGGAAGACTATTCTTATGAGTGGTGTGATATTTGTTAGTACATGTTTGCAAGAGTTAATTTATAAGGTCAGTAGAGATGTAACATGAAAACATGGTTTATTTAAATTATGGCTTGTATGCAAAACCAGGTATCAGCTCATAGACGGACATAGAAGCTTGGCTTGTTTCACCAACTACTGGTTTCAGTGCTTTTTTCCCCACCTCCCTAGGGACCTGTTCGGTAACCCAGCCTGCTTTGTGGTTCCATGCCGCCCCACATGTGCAAAGTCAGCCACTCTCCTAAAACTCCTGTCTGTGCACCAAGCCACACAAGATGTTTGCAGCAGATTCTATTGTATGCTTCCTCTCACCACCCACACACAATTTATATGACCCACAGAGTCCTCTGTGGGTCCTCTTCCCACAGAGACCCGCTACAGTCTGGGGAACACAGCAGGGGGCATGGGTCACATTTGAATAGCACAGGCATTTTCTCTAATACACGGCTAACTCCTCTGCATGTATGGTTGGTGAACATTCCCAAGGCTGTTAGCCTCCAGTTACTGCAGTGAAAAACTTAGAAGTCAAATTTAAAAAGTAAAAAGGTTGCTTAATGCAAATACATTTTATAACAATTGGCACTTCATATGGAATTTGCAGATAATACTTTGGGAAGCAGTATCCTACTATTACTATATAGAGTACTGCTAGAATATTGATAGAATGTATTTAGATATGATGTTTTATTTAATTGTTGGCTGGGGTAAGACACTGAGATAGTAACTAATCACTGAGTCATGTAGTAGTTTATTATTAATAGCACTGTTTTTAAGCAATTATAGTGCAACTCTAAGCAGAGTTGCATCGTTCTAATTCCATTGAAGTCAACAGGCTTAGAAGACTGTAACTTCGCTTAGGAGTGCACTTTCATTTATCATCAAGATATCTAATTCTCATCATGGCCTCATCTTGGATAGAGATTAAAGCCATGAACAGAAAAGACAGATCTTTCTACAAACCTGAGAAAAGCCTAAAATCTGAAATCAAAAAAAGGGGGGGTTAAGCCTCCCCAAAATAACAGATGCAGCACCTGTACCTTTACAAAAAATAAAATACCCTCTGCCAAGCCCTTTTTTGCTAGGCAACCACAACAATATTGCCAGCCTTCAAGCTTTGGTAGGGGAAGGGCCCTTTAAAGGGCTGCTTGGCCCTTGAGGGAAGACTCATTGGTGCCAGGTCCAGCAGGCCTGGCTGCTCACTACTATTCAACAGCAGCCACCACTGGAAAGCCAAGTAACATTATAATTAGAGTTCAGATATGGATCTGATAGACTCAGTTTAGTATTTCCACTGCCCTGGAAGCTGGCCAATCATACACTTGCAGCATGATCTACCTCATATGGATGTTGTAAAGATAAGATGAATGAGAGAATGATGTAAACTGCTTTTGGACCCCATTGTGGACAAAGCTGGGGTATAAATAATGTAAATAAATTATATAGCTGAAGATGGGGCAGATAAAAGGCAGGTTGGTTGGTTAACAAGAGGAGAGAAAGATCAAAGAAACATGAGGATATGGGGTGTGACAGGAGGAGGGAAAGAGGAAATAGTGTGGAAAAGGGGGATACAGGGTAAGTGAAGTCCCTCTCGTAAGACCTTATGGGTTCCCCAGTGCGCAGCTGAGCCATAGTTTTCCTGGGTAGAAGATGCCAGGGGAGTGAAGGAGGGAAAGCTGAAAATAGGGAGGCAGATAAAGATTGCCTGGTTGGTAGGTGGGAAAGAAGCAGAGGAAACACTTCCTCCTAACTGAAATTTGACCAAAATATGAGAGGTACGAATGGCCACATACAAACCAATTCCATGTCTTTCGGCTTGACTTCAGGGAAAGTGAGGAGTCATGTGCTCGGTGGAGAAGGGGCTACAGTCCACATGGCTGATGCAAAGGTGCCACAAGGACTTGGGATCAGATGAAGACTTGGAGTACCCCAGTAAGAATTTAATTCCCAGGTGAATATAGATGTACATGGTTTGGATTTGGAACCTCCATCAGGGCCCAAGTATGAATTTTTCAGGCCCAGTTCAAGCTTATAAAATGATCACAAACACCCACACTAACCCCACAGTCCCACATCCCATACTTACCAAAGCACACACAAGAAGGAGAAGAAGCCCGATAAATTCCCAAAGCCTCAGACACCACCACCACCCCACCCCACCACCCCGGCTGGTTACAGGGAAGACCAAATGGTTACATAATAGTAAACATGCATGAAAGTTAAGGCAGAAACAATACCATATTCCTGATGTTATTCACTCATCTGCCATCAGAGAAATTAATAGAGTAATGTAAGTTTCAGACAGCTCAATATAAGCAATGGCTATTAGAGTTAATATAGCCTAAGCTTTCAACTGTGTGGATCTTGAAAAGATACAAATGGTTTTAAAAGAAATGGGGGTGCCACAATATCTTATTGCTTTGATGCACAATCTGTACGCTAGACAAGCGACTACTGTTAGGACAGAACATGGAGAAACAGAATGGTTTCCAATTGGCAAGGGTAGCAGACAAGGGTGTATTTTATCTCCCTATTTGTTCAATCCATATGCAGAACATATCGTAAAGAAAGCTGGATTAGATTTAGATGAAGGTGGAGTAAAAATTGGAAGAAGGAACATTAACAATTTGAGATATGCAGATGACACTACATTACTTGCAGAAAATAGTGGCCTCTTGAAATGACTGATGAAGATTAAAGGAGAAAATGCAAAAGCAGGATTACAGCTGAACATCAAGATGACAAAAAGTAACATCTGTTGAGGAATTGCACAACTTTAAGCCTGACAATGAAGAAATTGAAATTGTTCAAGGTTTTCTATTTCGAAAAAAAAAAGATTTTCTATTTCTTGTCTCAATCATCAACCAAAAGGGAGACTGCAACCAGGAAATCAGAAGGAGATTGAGACTTAGAAGCCATGAAGGAACTAGAAAAGATCCATTAGTATAAGGAAGTGTCACTAGAGACCAAGGGCCTTTCTGCACAGCACACTTTAAGCCGGCACCTCTGTATAGTCACACTGATCAGCTCTGAATCAGCTTGGGCTTCTCACATGTTGCACTGCATGGCTTCGAGGTGATTTGCTGTCTGCTGATGAGTTGGGATGTGTCTGTTTGAAACCGCCTTTTGTGGGGGCTGGAGTCAAAGTTGCTTTTTTCTTAATGTTTGTGCATGCGTCATAACATTGCAATGTTAGAGCCCATTCCTACCTCTCCTTGTATTTGCTGATTTGGCTGTCCCATGCCCACTGGAGAGGCAATTGGTGGCGGAGTTCTGGGGGAAAACATGTATTTTTCATGCTTGTTCCACTAAGTAAATCCAAGAAGTGATCACTGGGGAATGTGGATTGAGTAAATGAGCAAGTGTCTGCATAGCCAGGAGGGAGAAAACGAATGTAGCAGCAACCTTTTAACCCTTTCCTGGCTTTTACAGCCAGGAGGGAGGAAGTGAATGAAGTAGCAGCCTTACTTCAAGAAAAAGTTGCAGTATGTCTGCAGGGGAAAACTTGGGGGGGAAATGGACAGAATTTGATTCTGCTACCTATGATTCTCTTGCACATGCGGAACTCTGGAAATCATGGGAAGCAGAATGGAATCTGAACCGCTGCAAAATGACCATGCGGAAAGGACCCAAGATCAAAGATAATTCATACTATGGTATTCCCCATCACTATGTAGGGATGTAAAAGCTGGATAATGAAGAGAGCAGACAGGAAGAAAATTTATTCATTCGAAATGTAGTGGTAGATATCATGGACCACCAAAAAGACAAATAAGTGAGTTCTAGATCAAATCAAGTCTGAATTCTCTCTAGAAACTAAAGTGACTAAACTGAGGCTATTGTTCTTCAGTCACATCATGGGATGACAAGACTCACTGGAAAAGTTGAAGACAGTAGAAAAAGAGGAAGACTTAACATGAGATGGATTGACTCAATAAAGAAAGCCACAGCCTTCACTTTGCAAGACCTGAGTAAAGCTGTTAATGTCAGAACATTTTGGAGGTCATTAATTCATGTGTGTGTGAGTGTGGTGCCCTCAAGTCATAGCTGACTTATGGCAACCCCTGGAGGGGTTTTCATGGCAAGAGACTTACAGAGGTGGTTTGCCATTGTCTTCCTTTACAACCCTGGTATTCCTTGGAAGTCTCCCATCCAATTACTAACCAAGGCCGACCTTGCTTAGCTTCTGAGATCTGACAAGATCAGGCTCACTTGGGACAGGGACATTAATTTGTAGGGTTGCCATATGTTGAAATGATTTGATGGCTCATAATGCAAAGAATCTTGTTACCACATAGATATGTGCTACAATGTTAAACCATGACACTCCAGTTATTTTGAAATAATGTTTTATATTTTCTCAAAATTGCTTAAAAATATGTTCAAACACTAAATACTATATAGGGGTAGCCATCTTAGTCCATTGGGGCAATAATAAATAGGATTCTTGTGGCACCTTAAAGACTAACTGTTTTTTTTCCCCCGTGTCACTAGTATAACACTGTACTTTCAACCCTTTGAGAGCTTGGGAGGTTTCCTTGGAATCTAATCTTCAGTCTCTGTTCATGGATACAATAATAATTATAATTAAACTAATAAACTTAATTGTGCTGAAATCATACTCCTAATTTCTGGATCAAGATGGTGATCAGTTGTGTCATCCAGTCATTTGCTTGGTAATAAGCCAATCTTCATACAGCTTTTCAGTTGGCCATGATATGGGCTTATCCTTTAAATATATTTCAGGAAATAATTGCTTTCTGTTGGTCTCACTGCAGGGTGAGTTTGAGGACTTCTTTCTTTCTAATAGGATGAAGGCATGAAACAAGCAGTGTTGTATTGTTGCCAGCTTCGTAGAGTCCAAGGAAGTGTTCTACCCGCTTGGCAGCTATGCTGAATAATTGGTGACAGCTTTGAAAACAATCGGAAGCTGAAGTCTGTTTATGAAAGTCTCTGGCAAGCAACAGAAGTACTGTATATCAAGGCTAGAAAAAACATATCTACAATATATCGAGAAATGTACAGAAAATAAGTTTAGAATGCATTATAAAATATCATCAGCATCACATTTTTTCTTTAACAATTCAAAATCATGAAACTAGTAACACGACTTATTTAAAATATTCCTATTCTGTACTCACTTGTTTATTAATATTTATATAGATTTGCACCACACCGGGATCTTCTACATCCTATATTACTTTGATGATTTTAAGGTTCAGTTTCTGCTTGACAACCCAGATGGGGAAATAACTGAAATAGTAGCAAAGTTTCTCTACAGTGCCATGGCTATACGCCCTGACAAGTAATATTCTGTACTGGTTTTGCTGCACTGTTGCCCTGCTCCTATCTGTATTTTAATCTCATTTTGTATGGAGTTTCTGTATTTAAAATGTTGTATTTTATATATGCCAATAAAGGCTTGCTTGCTTGCTATATAGATTATTTCTATATAGGTCCACGAGGAAACTAACAAAGAAACAGCACTATTAGATCAGAAAAAAATGTAAATCTAGTTTAAAAAATGGACCCAGAACATTCAAAAATAGTTTTAAAATGCCAGCTCTCAGCACCAACTCTCAAAACTTGTCTCACAAAAAGCCCTTCAAATCTTGACCCAGCAGTTTAAAAGGTGGCTAACATTGCAGAGACTCAGGTCTATATACCACCACGGAAGCTCACTGGGTGACCTTTGGCAACCAGTGTCTTCCCACCTTACCCTACCTTACAAGATGGCTGTTGTGAGGATAAAACTGAGCAGGCGAGAATAATGTTATGTCCGTTTGAGTTCTTATTGGAGATAAAAGCAGAGTATAAATATCTAAACACATGCATAAAATCTTGGGCAAACAGGAACATTTTAGGAATACCTAAAACAAATAAGGCACAAAGTGACAAGTGAACTAACAGTGGAAGGAAGGGTTGCCACTAGGATTGCAAGGCCACACCTACAACTGGCGGAAGGGTTAGGGCAGGGACAACGGGACGTGCACGTGACATTGGTGACACAGCTGACATAACTTCCAGGTACAAACCAGAAGTGACAAGTCAGCCCCTTCCCACCCGAAAGTGCGTTGCTAGGCCTGGGGGCCGCTTTTGCCGCCGTGGAAGAAGGGAAGGCAGTTTCTCTTCTCCCGGCATACGGGTATTGGAGGTGGGCGGAGCTGAAGGTATATAAGCCCTCCTCACCCTTGCCACAGTCCTGATCTAAATTAGGCCTCTGCTACTCTTTTTCACAGGAGTTGCTACTGAGGACTTGCCGTTGCAATATGGCTATCAGTCCATACAAGGCAACTTGTGTTTTGTCCTTAGGAAGATGAAGGCACAAGAAGATGGTGTTGTTCAGCAAATCTTAACTGTCACACAGGAACATATAGGAAAAAGCTATCCTCATAAGGTGGCAAACAGTCAATGCCTTGTGTCCAGCCACACAAACAGAAAATAGATGGTAAGGTGAACTTGAGTGAGTACTGATTTAAAAGAAAAAAATATTTAACCTGTAAAATACAGATATAATAAATGCATATAAACAAATATAACACAGTGATGGTCTTTTGAAGCAAGTTGTGAGATTGGGAAAATGTAATACTAGACTATTCAGGAACTGGGAAAACCAAGGCATCAGGTGACTGCTGCAGGTCCTTTAGATGCAGAGAGAGGAAACAATGGTCAGTTTTTCAAAAATATGAGGAACATATTTACAAAATAGTAGGAAAGATGCTCACATATGGGAATACCTCATTGCCACACTATTGTCTTTAAGATCTTGCAAGATTTCATCCCAGAGCGTGCTACTATGGTCACCAAGGGGGTTGGGGGTACAAAATTCAGCAGACCCAAATCAACTTTAGGACCTGTGGCACTAGAAGCATACCGCATTTTGCAAATGCATTTTAATTTATTTTACTTTTAGTGCAATTCCGAATTGCAGCCACTGGGGCTGCGGAGAAGGAAAGAAGAGCAAACAGCCGGCAGCTTTGACTTCCTGGTACCGTTTACCATACTTTTTAGCAGCATTTTTTTTTTTTTTTAGAAAACTCTTCATGGCTGCAAACTTTTAAAACTACAAAGCTGAAGCAAACACTCACCTATTGTAAGATGTTGCCAAATACATCAACCAACTTGGATGCTTTCATTTCTCTCTCCCACTAAGTCCTTCATGTCTTGATATTCATTCACATTTTCACATTTATAAATAAAACCTTTCATTGTGTGTAATCCCAAGAAAACAAACTTTTATAAATACTAACGTAGCTACTGAATGTCTTTCGTAAGATGATCTGTTTGCACTTGATTACATAATAAAATATAAATATGATGTTTTCCCCTCCTGAGCAGAAATAGACAAGTAAAGCATGCAGCCACCTCCATGCCTCTTCAGCAAGCAATTAAAGATGCTGCTATTTTCTTATCCAGCTGACTCATGTTTAATTTAGAACTGATGCAAACTTTAATAATATCTCCTAAAGTCAGATGTAAAATGAGCTCTGGATTCTGATGTGCTGAATCAATGTGCTACAAACACTCCTTTGACTTTGTTGTGTAAAATGACACTTTAAAAAAAAAATGGCAGCCCGTTCAGCAGAATACAAGAATTGCTGCCTTTACTGACAGTAAAAACAAACAGTACTTTATTCCTCAGGGGAGATCATTAATAGATACGTACAACAGTATCAAAGTAGTGATGCCATGTCTGTTTCTTTACAGTGCAGTTCATTTGTTGACCATGCATTCACTTCAATAAACTTATCAGAAGGATGTAAATCTGCTTAGGATTTCACTTTTAATGCAGCAGTGTGGGTCTGGACTAGAGATGGGCATGAAATGGGGGGGAAACGAACTCCAAGTTTCATGGTTCATCACGTTTCACAAACCACGAACCATGAACTTTCATGAAATTGTCCTGTTTCACGAAACAATTTGTTAGGTTTGTAATTCATCAGATCCTGGGGGCCCTACAATGACCCACTTCATACCCAGAGATGCCAAACTCGCAGAGATACTTCAGCATGCTTTCCTCCAGCCACCTTCCAAGTTTGGTGAAGATTGCAGTACACTGACCAGGAGACCACCTCCCTTCTGTCCCTCCGGGTTCCACGGGCTCAGGGGTGGGGGTGACCTGCAGCACCCTCCCTTCCTTGAGCCCTAATGGGCGCCCTCCAATTTTGCCAGATGGATTCTGTCAGTAGCTCATAGTACAAAATGGGAGTTCTCAGTTGGTAGGGAGAGCTGCCTATTGAGGTTATGTGGGCTAAGATTGGGGTTTCCATGGCAACAAAAGGTATGCAGACTTTCTGGGCCTATGTTGCCTAGGGAATCAATGGATTGGCGACAGCCTATCTAGCAGCACGAAGCATTCATGAATCAAATGAATTGTCCCCAAAAGTCGTGGATTTTGTGAAAAATGCAGCCCCACAAAATGCGTTTTCATGATACATGAATTGGCACAATTTGTCACAAAATTTGGTTTGTGTTTCGACTTATGTCCATGTCTAGTCAGGACACATAATGGTTCAGACAGTCCAGTACATTTTGTAGTGGGCAACAACAGATTGCCCATTTACACTATTATGAGAAAGAGTTTTTTTCCTTTTTGTATTCTCTACAAAAAGTGAAATTTTCCATTCCTTTCCCCAAACATTTCATTTCTTTGGAATCATATTTTAAAATATGCAAGAAGGAAGGGGCCTCTAAAAATCCAAAACTCATCTCACAAATCTATTCTCTCTGCCAGCGTAGGGGGAAAAAATCCCAAATTCTTTCTCAAAATTCCACAGAGTCTGAAATTCCTAATCTAATGAACAATGAATTTTCACATTTTCAGGGGGGGGTTTACTTTACTGGAGCAAATCAAATTTAGATACTCAACTTTAGCTGCATTAGATCTATACTTAATTTAAAATGGCTTTTTTTGGTTGCCTGCCTACTCTACCTTACCAATGGGTAAGATGTTGTGACATTGTGAAATGCTCATAAATATTCCAATGTCCCAGACAAACAATATTCATAAAAACTTCCTTAACACCCATATGCCCACTGCAATTTCAGTGATGTTAATCAGCTGAGGGTGGGGAGAACCATTTGAGTTACAGCTGTTAAGACATAAGAACACCTATATGCTGATGAATATATTGATGAAAGCCTTCTGTGACTTGGACATGGCTATCCATTCCTAGCATAAAACTGGAATAACCATAACTGATATTTTAACTAATACAAATAACCATAACTGATATATTTAACTAACACAGAACCAATCTGCATTCAAAAGCTGTGGGAACCATAACAATGTCAACTTCAGTCAACAAAAGAATGAAAGCACCACAAACACACACACACACACATGCACAGCCCCACCCACCCCTGAAAAGAAAGCAGAATGAACTCAAAGCAGCACACACACACACAGCTCCCACCCACCCACCCCCCATGAAAAAAGCAGAATGAATTCAAAATGGCACACATACACACACATCCCCCCACAGCCCCGAATGAAAATAAAACAGAATGAACTCAAAGCAGCACACACATATACAGAAACCCCTGAATGAAATGAAAGCAGAATGAACTCAAAGCAACTTAGCCTCCTCTGGAGAGCTGGCCCCAGCAGTTCTGCTTGCATTCTCTCTCTCTCTCTCTCTCTCTCTCTCTCTCTCTCTCTCTCTCTCTCTCTCTCTCTCTCTCTCTCTCTCTCTCTCTCATAGAGGAATGAAAAGAAAGCAGAATGAACTCAAAGCAGCTTAGCCTCCTCTGGAGAGCTGGCCCCAGCAGTTCTGCTTGCATTCTCTCTCTCTCTCTCTCTCTCTCTCTCTCTCTCTCTCTCTCTCTCTCTCTCTCTCTCTCTCTCTCTCACCAAGGAACGATAAAAAAGAAGAATGAACTCTGGAGAGCCAGCCCCAGCAGCTCTCTCTCTCTCTCTCTCTCTCTCTCTCTCTCTCTCTCATAGAGGAATGAAAAGAAAGCAGAATGAACTCAAAGCAGCTTAACCTCCTCTGCAGAGCCCACGGGGCCGAAGGAGGAAGGAATCACATGGGCAGATTCTAGAACTGCCAGAACACCATTCCGGAGCGTTCCCCCTCAAAAAAAGCCCTGGGTAGAAGGGGCATCAGATTATCTATAAGGTCTAGAAATAGAGATCAGGAAGAAATGGGAGAGGAGTGATCTGCTTGTCTTTCATGAAGGTCCATGGTCATGGCTGGTGCCAGGGTTTCTGGTGCCTGAGGCAAGATACTTACTTGCACACACACACCCCAACCAACTTGATATTGTAGGCTTAAAAATGATTAATTTTAAATACATCTCCAAAATTATACCTTTTACAGGTTTTCCAGCCTGCTTTCAGTATTCTTGACTGGGAGTGGCAGTGGCATAGTGTGGTCGTGGGGCTCCCGGGGCAGGAGGTGGCGACTCTCACCCCATGTGCGCACTTTGCATGTGCTCACTCCAGCCCTGTGCAATGATGTCACTTGTGACATCATCATGCAGGAGCGTCCCCCTCACTTGAGGCGGGTGGCAGCAGTGAAGGGGCAAGGCGGCGGGCCATTTTCCCACTCGCTGCCGCACTGCCAGGGAGCCTGGCTCGCTGGGGTCCAAGCCGAGGCAAGCAGCAGTGGCAAGAGGTGAGCGAGGTCACGGCTGACTTCCAGGTCAGGGGGAGTTGTCGGAGGCCAGCACAGTGCCTCCTTCAGAGTTCAGCACTCGAGGCGGCTTCCAGCACTGCCTCCATGGATGCGCTGGGCCTGTCCCTGGTAGACATTTTGCATGACAGAGTTTTGTGAATTCTCTGCTTCTGTATCCCATATATATTGATCCAACAAAAAGTATCCTGTCTGTTTTGCATCCTTCGTTTTCCAGAGGCATGAGACATTTCTTTAATTCTCGTTCACATCCACTTGATGTCAATGCAAGATGTTAATCACATATGGGAAGGGTGCAATGACAACCCAGTAAACTCATTTATAATTAAGCAGCTTGATCAGCAAAATGTATTTTGACTGCTGTGAAGAAATTCAGTAGTGTAGGAGTGGAATTGTAGACTGTATTAAGCTGTGTAAAGTATGCTTATAAGCAACAAAATCTCAAGTATTTCTTTATCAGAGGTGACGCTGCCTAATTACTCAGCCATCAGAGTCTCCTTGCTTTTTAGCCCACATAATTGAGTCATATATTCCTTCCCCTCAAGTTGGAAGTACATTTTATGCACAACACTTAAAAGCTTTTCAGTCTATAATAATGTTTGCCAACCTTTATCTTAACAAAGAATCTACCCTTTCCTCAATAACTAAACTTCAGTAATTGCGTATACTTACAACATGATTTACACAGGTAAATTCAGAATAAGAAAGGCATATACAAATGTTTTGCAGTTGTTCTGTTTCATTTGAATCTTGATGGCTGAGGGGGAAAAGAAACTTCATTCTGAAATGGCTGGAGAGGTGGGGGAAACGGAAGACTAATCAAGATGGACTGTAAATGATGCCTGGAATAAAAAACAGAATGGGAGTCCCACAGTTCACGAACAGGCAGCTTACTTCAAGTCAAATCCTCTTTTCCTGTCCCACAGCTTCCATGGGTTGCTAGGTCACAATGCTTGATGATAGTAGAGGCCATAACTGGCAGAATTTCAGTCAGGATCTAGATGACCCACTTGCGCTCCTTTCCTTCCAGGAATGTACTGCCCCAGTCTAACTTTTCTTCTTTCTTCCTGCTTTCTTCAAAACCACGTCTCTGCCACTTATTGATTGCTCACATCCTTACTACTCAGGCCATGTCCAACTGTGTACCATCCATTATAGCTCCTCTATCTCTTCAGTCAGCCAACACAGCTTTCTCTTTCCCATACAGCATCCAGTAACTCCTGTCTTTGACATTTCTGCAATGCCTTGCGATGAAAAGACACATTTGGATACAGTTTGATACATTATATACCTATTTAAGTATATCAATCAGCTGCCCTTAAACCCTGCTAATGTAATTACACTCAAGGAAACAAAAGGTATCACAAATCTCAGATTTAAATCCTTCTCCTGGGTGGGGTTTTAATCCCACCCATGGTGGCCGATGTCACTTTCCGCACACAAACTGAACTGCAAAGTTCCCTGAACGCTTGAACATATCATCTCAGACATATGGTGTTTTAAGTTTCAGTATCATAAGCACAATACATGCTGATGTCAGCTTTCATTCTCATCTAAACAGCTAATTATCCCAGTTACTCAATTTCTATATCCATGAAGCTAGATTGATAGCAATCTGACACTGCGTTGATAAATTGATCAGTGCCTATAAATCACACCTGTAATTTTGTATAAGCTCACAATAAAAGTTACAAAACAGTGAGAACCAGTGCACTGTAGTGGTTAGAGGGTCAGACTAGGATATGGGAGACCCAGGTTCAAATCCCCATTCTTCCATGGAACTTCTCTGGGTTACCTTAGGCTAGTCACATGTTCTCAGCCTAACTTACTACACAGGGTTGTTGTGAGGATAAAATGGAGAAACAGAGAATGAAGTAAGCTCATCTGGTTCCCCATTGAGGGAAATGACAGGTTATAAATGAAGTAAACAAATAAATGCTATTTATAAACAATACAGAATAACAATAGACTATATAGTAATATTTTAACACAGAGGATCCAGAAAAAAGAACATAAAAAAATTGAGGGTTTGTTTCTCTATCCTCCCACCAAACTTTTCCCCCCAGTTTTTCTAACAGAAAATTAGAAATCCAAGGAAGGAGGTTAATAATCTCTTATGAAATATTTTCTCTTTTGAAATGATGCAGTTGGTTTAGGAGGCAATTTTAAAATTTTATTTTATCTGCACTTTTTACCCTCAAAATGCTTTCTCATAACTATGTACTTGCCATGTAAAATAATCTACAGTATTATGTAATTATAATTCCTGTAAACTGGATATATGTACAACTCCTGAATCTTCTCAGCTACTTCATATTCCTTCATCTTCTGCAGCATATAAAAGAAAATGCCTGTACTCGGAAATGGAAATACACACTCCAAGTCAAGGAACACACAAACATGTAGAAGAGTAAAGAAGTTTGTTTTAGTCCATACAAATCTTTCCGTTCTCTGTAGCCTATAGAAATAAAAACGATATTTTAAAATCAGAAGCAATTTATCTTTCAATGTGACAGTGCAATCCCAAACTTTGCTGCACTCTTCTAAGCTCATTAACTTTAATGGATGTTAAGGGTGCAACTTTGTTGCCAACTGAACTGGGATTCTGATTAGAAAAAAACTTGAAATGGTAATGTTTTGAAGGACATATTATCATTTAAACAGCATTATATGGATTTCATGAGGCAAATTTTGTCCACAGTTACCACAACATATTTAGTTACTTACTTCATTTTTCCCCAGTAGGGACCCAAAGCAGCTTATATTGTTCTCCTCTCCTCCGTGTTTCCTTACGACAACCCTGTGAGGTAGGTTAAACTGAGAGGGACTATCTCAAGGGCACCCATTAAGCTTCCTTAGCAGAGTGAGGATTCAAACCTGGATCTCCAGAACCTAATCTGACACTTTAATCATTACATCGCACCATGTGCTGACCATATGCTATTAAAAAGTTGGATGCTATTAACTCAAGATCCAAATTTACTGATAGCCGTTAATTAATGCAATCTGTTATATTAAGAGCCGACAGTAACCCATGTCCCAATTTTTTGAGCAGTGAGACATTTTAAGGACAGAGTTTTTAATCTTCCTTTGGAGGAGAGACCACTGGACACTTGGGGGGGGGGCATTAATATCTGCTTTGTTTACAAATACAGTGTTAGAGCACTGGTGCAGGCAAGGAAGCAGCAGATATACTACCCCACATCAGCTCCCCAAAAGAGGCAGATTCTGCCTGCCTCTTTCTAGGTCTCTTCAAATATCTAAAACTTGTTTCTTCATACACAGACATATATCAGCCCCCTCCCTTCAATGGTTGTTGTGGGTTTTCCGGGCTGTATTGCCGTGGTCTTGGCATTGTAGTTCCTGACGTTTCGCCAGCAGCTGTGGCTGGCATCTTCAGAGGTGTAGCACCAAAAGACAGAGATCTCTCAGTGTCTCAGAGAGATCTCTGTCTTTTGGTGCTACACCTCTGAAGATGCCAGCCACAGCTGCTGGCGAAACGTCAGGAACTACAATGCCAAGACCACGGCAATACAGCCCGGAAAACCCACAACAACCATCGTTCTCCAGCCGTGAAAGCCTTCGACAATACCCCTCCCTTCAACTTGCTGGTGGGGAGTCGCATCACCTCAGCCCAGATGGGTGCTTGGAAAGAGCCATTTCCTAACAATTAAGGCCCACTGAGGAGATATCATTAAGAAATATTACCATTCTTTTGTTACGAGCTTTGGCTTAATCCAAATGTATGCCTTCAAGCCAAGCCCACAGGGGTTTTTCCCCCTAGAGAAGTCTAAGCAATTAGAAAGAGGACTTGTTACCTGCGGTGTATACGGAAGCCCCTCTGTCATTTCTATTAACCAGATAAAATAAGAAGTTGTATTGTTTCTGGACAATGTTGCATAAATTTCTATTTTTTCATAAAGTGTCTATATTTTCTTGTTTTTTGTTTTAAAAAAGGCTTTTAAAAACCAGGCTAAATTTACAGACATTTTACATCTCTTCATACAGATTGGGTGATTTTCATCATGCAGCCAGCCAGAATGAGCGGTTTATAGTAGCATGGTGAAAATGACCCAATCTAAGAAGAGACCCAAAGGAAATGAACAGTTAGCAAGATGATAACAGCCGCCACAAGGAATGATTGAAAGAAGCCTCCACATGCAATCACTTCCCTTGACTGCGGTACACACATTTGAAAGCGATTCAGTGGCAAAATGTCAATCGCATGACCAATTTTTCCTACTGTGTCATTTTACAGTTTGGGGTTACAAAATTTTACACTTTCGTCCAGGAGTATTTCCCACTCATCTTTAATTGAGTCTCACCCATAATATCCATTTTGCTAATCTGTTGATATCCATATACACCCCACCTATATGCATGATCACCACAATTGGAACCCTCTCATAAATTAAGTCTGGGTCAAGCCATAATCCTTCATTTGCAAAAATATTATAAAATACAACTCATAAATACTTCCTTAGCGTCTGCAGAATCATTTCATTCAACTGCAATATAGACATCCATAACAGCTGGAAAAGTTTGCTCTACCACACCAAAATTGTATGACAGTTCGTATTTTAATGTTGGATGTAATTTGGACATCGGGGGCTGTAGCCATCACCTCTTTTTAGACCAGGAGTCCAACTCTAGGTATCTCCTTTTTTCCTTCCTTCCCTGAGAGTGACTTCAAAAGTGCTTTATGGTCCATCAGCCTGGCCCTCAAGTACAGTGTACTTTGATTGGAAATAGCTTTTTGGAGAACAGCAGGATTTGAGTCCAGTGGCACCTTAGAGACCAACAAGATTTTCAGCCAAAGCTGCCAAAATGAGCACTGGTATCTGAAGAAGGGAGATCTGAGTCTGGAAAGCTTATGCCCTTAAAATCTTTTTGGTCTCTAAGGTGTCACTGGACTCAAATCCTGCTGTTCTACTGCAAGGCCAACACAGCTAGCCACCTGAAGCTTTTCAGAGAGGAGCCATTCCTGTCACTTCTCCTTGGACTGGAGAGGATAAAGACTGAATGTGGATCTTCACAAGTAGAATATGTACTCATAAATAGAACATGATTTAAACCTGGGTTTCCCAGGTACTACTCTGGAAATCTAACTACTACACTACAAGGGCGGTGGGGGCGGGCGTTGCTGTTAACGATAAGCAGCTAGGCCTGGATGAGTTATGCAAGTCAGGTGGTATCAAGTCACCTGATGGTCATTTCTGGGCCTGGCCCAGTCCTTCCCTCAAAGGTCAAAACAGCTCTGAAAAGGTCCCTGCCCCTCCCCCTGCCTTTTCCTGACAGAAACCAAGCCTGGAATATTGGCTGAATTGTTATGGTTGTCTAGCAACAGCCACTGAGGGCATCTGCTTAAAGCTACAGACACTTCTAGTATTTGTATTTTTTTAGATTTCAGATTTTTCTACACACCTGGAGGAATGTTTCAGATGTGTAGGAAGATTTGTCTTCTCCGTTCGTGGTTCCAATCTCTGGATTTAAGTATTCTCAGAACAGAATCACTTTGCTATTTGTATACAAGTTTAGAATGGTAGGAACATCGTATTTTGAATTGTTTTCAGTCTTCTTCCAATTCTACCACTTTAAGATATCTCAGTTTTAATGGTGTTGGAAAGTGCCACCAAATCACAGCAGGCTTATGGCAACCCCATAGGATTTTCAAAGCAAGAGATGAACAGAGGTGGTTTGCCATTGCCTGCCTCTGCATAGCAACCTGGAACTTCCTTGGTGGTTTCCAATCCAAGTCCTAACCAAGGTTGACCCTGCTTAGGTTCTGAGATCTGATGACATCTAGCTGCCATCATTGGGATTTCTATTCCTCCCACCCTTAGTCTCCTCCCATTGTTTGCACTCCACTGACCCCCATTTATTCACTTTTCTTTCTTACCGTGTATCGCCCCTTCATCCCTGTAGGTAAATAGTTCAGATTCTGTTGCCAGGGAGCCCTTGTGACAGTTAGAAAAGTACTGCTTGTCTCATTCAGGCTTTATTCAAAGGCTTTATTAGAAGAGAGAGGATTGGTAATATCTACTGGAAAAGAGTGACGAGGAAAGAAATGGCAGATTGGTTGGCTCAGGTTTCCTCTGTCTGGTTTTGGATTATGCTAGCTCAAGTTTCCTTCAGACTATTCACATCAACTGGTATTCTAAGAATTTCTGGTTCCAAGGCAAATTATAACACAAGTCAATAAGGAAGGGAATGAAAACAGTTTGAATAGACTAGGAAGGGCTCTATGTTAAAGGTACAGCAGCAAGCACATCATCTCAGGGTTTTTGGGATCTATAGGCAGTGGCACCTTTGGTCTCTGCTGCTGTTCCAGACATGATTGAGGATACATAAGATACCTGAAGTTAAACTGAGGGTGAGATTCTAACTCAGCCAGATTAGCCAAGCGCCATGGAATGTGTTCTGGTTTTGAATGGGCAGGAATTTTTTTCAGTGAACCACCTGCTGTCGAATGTAAATAAAATAGTGGTGTTGGGTGGCAGTTTTGAATTGCATACGTTTTAGCCAATAAACTACCTGACCCAGGTCTAAGTAATAAATTGATATCATCATTTTACATGATAGTCCCGTAACTATGATACTCTGTCCACATGGGGTCAAACACAAATCGATATTTCAAGACTCTGTCCTTAGAAGCACAATGAGTCACTACTATATGGTATGACATTAGATTGCAGCATTTTATGTGGTCACCTAAAATATTTGTACTTGCATATTAAAAGCATATACCATGCTAGCATGAGATGGGTTAGATCATAGGGCAAATGCAAGGCCCTGAAGTATAATAATGTATCATCTAATAATGTGAAAACTCACATTAAAGGACTAGATTTCTAGCTTTCACCCATACAAAAAGAATCACTGGAAGAAAGACCTTCATTGTCCCAAGCCTTTGTACTCCTTGTACGTGGTTCTGCTTCAAGTAGTAAGTCACACATTAGCTGCTCTGAGTACTTAATCATATCAAGTTGAACAATTTGTACCAAATTAAGAGGAAAGTGCTTTCCGTGTTGAGCAGTAGAAAGGACATCCATGATAGATTCCAAGCAAAGGTGCCTCTGAGACATCCACAGAATTGATAATCATGTACTTTGAAGAGGGAACTGAACATTGTTGCTACAAACTAATGTCAAGAGGCCAAGTTCTTCAGTCATAAGCATTCTTTCTTTCTTTCTTTCTTTCTTTCTTTCTTTCTTTCTTTCTTTCTTTCTTTCTTTCTTTCTTTCTTTTGATGAAAAATGCAGTTTGCATGCATTGCAGAAGTATAGCTTCAGGAGAGAAAGAGATGATGCATATGTTTTGCCAAACATTTTGGGGAATGGACAGTTCTTTTAGGATTTGGAAACAATAAAGGCACAAAAAGGGGTTTGTGGTAGCCAAAAAGAGGATTTATTGACTATAAGCAAACAAAAAACAAAATTTTAACACTCCATCAGCTTAACATAAGCAAAAGAAAGAGAATGCTTACACACCCGCAGATCACTAAACAAACACACAAGCAGTTCAGTATAGCAAAAAGATGTAACCTGTCAGGAATCCAATAGTGGCTGGTAATAATCAGTACTTTCCTGGAACCAATCAACAGAGCTCTCCCTCTGACCTTGCTCAATCTGTGACTCACCTCTCTCTCTCCCTTTCTTCTGTGGCTCTCTCAGACTTATATACAATGGGAGGTGTTCTTAATCAGCCATTGCTAACCTTCGGAGGGAGAACATATCACAGACCCTTTTTGAAGAAGAGAACAACATTCGCCCAACTCCAGTCTTCTGGGACCTCACCTATTCTCCAAGAATTCTCAAAGATGATAAACAGAGAATCTGAAATTACATCAACAAGTTTCTTTTCTAGCCTAGGATGCAATTTATCTGGCCCTGAGGACTTGATTTCATTTAAAGAAACTAGGTGTTTATGTATCACCCCTATGCCTATCTTAGGCTGTGACTACTTTCCTTCATCATGTGTTCTCTTTTTGCCAGGTTGAGCACAGTTTCCCTTGCAAGGGAAGGCAAGGGAAAGCAAAGCAGGAATTAAGAGTTTTGCCCTACCTGTTAAAATTCCACTTTCTTCTCCCCAGAGTGGGCCTACTACTTTCTTGTTCTTTTTCTTGCTCTGAACTACGGTTGCCAGGTCCCATTACCCTCCTGGCAGGAGGGGGGAAGACCTAGCTCTTCTTCTTTCTTGAGAATGAGGCCCCATGGCTGTGTGATGACATCACTTCTGGTGATGACATCACTTCTGGTGATGTCATCACTTCTGGTGATGTCACTTCCAGTGATGTCACTGCACAGGCACAGAAGTGTATGCATGCTTCACAGCAGGCCGATTTGGGCCTCAAACGGAGCCAATTAAGCCTGTTTGGGGACCAAATTGGCCTGTGGCAAAGTGCAGGAGCGCTCTCTTGGGGGCACGATGATGTCAGTGATGTCGTCGCACTGCCCCAGGAGTGTGCCCAGGAGTCCTGTTCCCATGTCTTCTTCCCTTGCTGGCCAGGAAAGTGGAGACAGGGGGTGGAGGGCAAAAGCAGGGGATCCCCCGCCCCCACTAGGGAAATGGGATCCCTACTCCAAATTTAACCAAAGAGCCCTTTCTTGTTGTGTTTAGCATCTCACACTAGTCTAAACTCATACTGAGCTTTAATCTTTCTAACACTCTCCCTATAAGTACAAAATATGTGTTTATATTCAGCCTGGGTTAGATGGCCCTCTATATGGCTCTCCTTCCATTTCCTAAATGTATCTTTTTTCGATGGTTGTTGTGGGTTTTCCGGGCTGTATTGCCGTGGTCTTGGCATTGTAGTTCCTGACGTTTCGCCAGCAGCTGTGGCTGGCATCTTCAGAGGTGTAGCACCAAAAGACAGGGATCTCTCAGTGTCACAGTGTGGAAAAGATGTTGTCAGGTCATTTATATCTACTCAGGAGGGGTGGGGTTGAGCTGAGTCATCCTGTAAGAGTTTCCCTGGGTGTGGAATGATAATGGCGGGAGGCTTCACTGTATCCTGAGGAGGTTGTTTTGCATATGGATTGGTGCTTGATGTGCTAATCTTCTCTGCAGGGCTATTGTCGAGTATAGAGTGTTTTGTTTTGCATCTTTTTTCATTCTCAAATCTTTAGAAGGCTGTTTATGGAGCTGCTCTGGCATCTTTAGGTTCCTCTCATTTTTCCTTGGAATCATCGTGCCATCAATATCTTGCTTTCCACTTGATGAAGTGAATTTGAGGGTTGGCATGTGCCCAGTGAGACTGGTAAGTATTTTTCCTTTCAATAGTAATTCCAGGGCCATATAACAAACTACAGACTAGTCAAAACAGTAGGCAGGAAGGAGTGAAGTTCAGCAAACATCCCAAATTCCCCTAGTCTCATGAAACTAAGTTGGATTTATATTTTGACCATGCAAAATTAAAATGGTTTAGTTGTCCAGAATAGTCATCTAGGCAGCAAAAAATCTCTAAGGGGAAGACAACCTTGGTAATTTAGAAGCAGGAGTGGCCTGATATTTAAAGTGTACTACTTGAAGCATAAGTATTCTTTGTGTTTTCAGAACAGTTTATATTTGCAGCTGAACATGGGGACATTATATAATGACCACATCTGGATTTCTGAAGAGTATGGTATATTATATTTTTAAAACACGATCCTTCTAAAATACTGATGAATCAGGGAAAGAGGGGCATTCAATACAGAACAATCCAACTTTTGTAGTTTGTGCTTGCTGTAGTACATATTTGACCCACCCTTTCCCCCTTTTTTTTATTACAAGGTCCATTTTTATAAAAACTTGGCCATTGGGGATTTCCCCCTCCCAAACTATCTGCACCTGTTAGCTAGGCTATAAAAATGTGGTTTCAAATTTAAAGCAATAAAATTCTGTAATTAACTTAAGACATACTATTCAAGTTATAGTCTGAATTCACACACTGACAACACCTCTTTCACAATAGCAGATACAGGTTGTTTTTATTAATAAAGTATAGTTTGCAACTGAGGCTTTTTTTTCTTATACTCAGCCTTCATCTAAATTTAAGCACTCTCTCTAACAAATAGAAAAGAGCAAGAGTCCAGTAGCACCTATAAGACTAACAAAATTTGTGGTAGGATATGAGCTTTCATGAGCCACAGCTCACTACCTGAAGAAGTGAGCTGTGGCTCACGAAAGCTCATACCCTACCACAAATGTTATTAGTCTTATAGGTGCTACTGGACTCTTGCTCTTTTCTACTGCTACAGACAAACACAGCTACCCATCTTGATCTCTCTCTATAAATGACTGGTGTAGAGAGCAATCTTAAGCAGGTCTACTCAGAAATCCTACTCAGATCTATTCAATGGGGCTTACTCCAAGGAAAGTGTTCTTGGGATTGCACTGATAGTTGCTTATAAATATGACTGTAGAATCTGTGATTAACTTGGTTCATGTTGAGCAGGTTGATTTCACAAGCATGTTTTGAAAACAAAAAAACTCCATTTGGGAGTTTTGTAAACTGACCAAGTCTAACTAGAATGTGTGAAAACTTGATTTCCTTTGTGTATTCTTACCTGTCACACAACAGTGGCTTTCCACCTTCTAATTCTGCTGGTTTATCAGACTTTTGTTATGCTGAGGACAATAGATCTGTAGTTTACCAATAGTATGCAAAGGATTTAAGTAGAAACATTAAATCCATGGTCTCACTGAAAAGCCAAAAGGAACCTAAACTTAACGGGTTGATGCAGCTCTACTGACTGGGTTGTAAGGAGATTGGCTGGTGTATGGTTCCCCTTTTTTCTCTCCCATGGACACAGTAAGTTGTCTTATACCATTGGTCCATTGATGTCAGTATTGTCTGTTCAGACATGCAGTAGCTCCCTAATGTCGTTGGTAAAGGTCTTTCTCATCATATTCTACCTAATCCTTTTGATGCCAGTAATCACCTTCTACATTCAAAACAGGTGCTCTGAACCATAGAAGGGTGTTAATATACAGGACACTGAGCCATGGAAGGCCTATGATGCCCTTGCAACACCCCCAAACAATTATGTTTGATGATTAATGTTGTATTCATGTTGAGCAGGCTTTCTAAAGCAGTGAGAAACATGTTGTAGCCCACACTATTATAAGACTCAGAGAACAAAACTAAGCAGGTCTACATAGAAGTAAGTCCCATTTTGTTCAAAAGGGTTGATTCCCAAGAAAGCATTTTTAGGATTGCAAACTGCATCAGCCTAGAAATGTGTTTGTGTGCTCTTTGCTCTTCTCATGCTATATGCATAAAGATGCAGATCCATTTGCAAGAGAATCAAGTATCATAACACAATGATGCATAAAACCTATTATTTTAGTAACAGCCCAGATTGATAATTAATTAAGCATATAGACATTTGCAGGTGTCAGCATTGGGGAAAATATTTGAAAAATATGCATCCCACAGTATGAATTCTAAAAGCTGCCCCACCCCCAAATCCTACATATTTTTATATCTTCAATATGTTTACAACCGGGGGCCAATAAAATATTGTGGATGTGTAAAGTCGCAGCTGACTTCTGCTGGGGTTTTCAAGGCAAGAGACTCAGAGTCTCTTTACACAAGACATCTGACATGTGAAGAACACAAGTTGGGAGAAGCAATGGTAGCCGGGAAGGGTAGTTTAAAAAGGCAGAGCTAGTGGCTGGGAAAAGGCTTTGCTATACACTGGAGCTGAGTGAAGGGACTGCGAAATGCCAGAAGGGGAACTTCAGCCCATTATAACCTCTCCAGGTCCAAGCCTGGCTCTGGAAGGCAGCTCCACCTCATTCCATTCCTTGCTGCCCTCTCTGGTTGCGTTCCCACAGAGTTTTAGACTAGAGAGCCTTAGGGAGAAGAAGATAAAATTAACAAGCCCTCAGAGGAGTGATCTCCACCGGCTCTGTCTTTTTAAACTGCACTTCCCAGCTAACATTGCCTCTCCCTACAAACATGCGCCAAGGTGCCTTGTGTAGAGAGACTCATAGAATATTGTGGATGTGTGTAAAGTCACAGCTGACTTATGGTAACCTCTGCTGGGGTTTTCAAGGCAAGAGACCAACAGAGATGATTTGCCATTGCCTCCCTTTGCATACTTACCCTGGTCTCCCTTGAGGGTCTCCCATTCAAGTACTAACCAGGGCTTCTACTCAAATAGCTACCCAAGTCTGTCCCCCAGCCTTGAAAGGGATCTCTCTGAGCATGTCCAAAGTGGACACCAAAAGTGGACTGGTTGAACATTTATACTGGGATCTTTCCTGTATATACCGAGATCCTGTGTGGGTTTATCTGGTTATCAGGGGGAAACATCACTTACAACAGGGGTGGGCAAATTGTGGCCCGCCAAGACAGTCAGAAAAATCCGCCTTGAACTGAGATTTCTTTCCTGTGCGCAACCGAAGATTCATCTCGTATTTTCCACTAGGACAGCTACGTCAATATGCATGCGTAGTGTAGATAAATGTGCTTGCAACTATAGATGATATGAAATTAGCACAATAAATAAATTGAATAAAACTACCACTATTTTATTTAATTTATATTTATTGATTTTATGATACAATTTATACCTTTTCTGAAATGCAGAGTTAACTAATGAATGCAATCATTTTAAAAGGTGCGGCCCTCCGCTAACCTCTGCTCCCACAAAGTGGCTCCCAAGCCAAAACAATTGCCCACCCCTGACTTACAAGCATGAGAAAGATCTCATAACTCTCTTGTGTTACTATTTTGGGGTATTAACATCACCTGACTAACTTCTGTTTGGGGGAATTAACATACCTTACTAACTTAGAAGAACCACTTAGACAATTTGTGAGTTTCTGGTATAAAGATGTTTACTCAGGGCCAAGCTACACATGAGGAATGACACTTGAACGGCAAGTGGATTGAGTGGAGGGCAAGTGAACAGGGAGAAATACACTTGCCGTTCAAGTGTCATTCGTCATGTGTAGCTTGGCCCTAAGAGTCTCTCTACACAATACTTTTGACACATGTTTTTCACATGTTGGGAGACACAATGTTAGCTGGGAAGCATGACAGAGCCAGTAGAGGGCACTCCAGAGGGGATGATTATCTCACAGCCTTCCACCGCCTCTGGCGCCTCCCCTTCCGGAGCCTTTGCCCTGCCAAAGCTTAATTAATTCAAAGTTTTAAGCAGCGAGGCCCGCAGGGTAAAAGTTTCAGAAGGGGGGAGAGTCCAGCACTCCAGAGGCAGCTGAGGGCTGTGAGAGAATCCTTCCCCTCCAGAGTGATCTCTGCCAGCTCTGTCTTTCAAAACTACATTTTCCAGCTAACATTGAACCTCCTGATACTTGATGGACATGCGTCCCAGCATCTTGTGTAGAGAGACTCTAACTCAGTACAGACCGATACAGGAATGATAACCAATGCAGTAATAAATACCCACACCTCACAAACACTGAACATCAACAAGACCAGTCAGGAGTACAATTTCCCAATCACGAGGCAAATGTAAATACCACTTTCCACCTCTAAGAACTAACACAAGGCTTGGCTAGAATTACAAAGGAATAGTCAGTAATGCAAAAATTAATACAAATACTACAAGGAAAATATAAGCTAAGATAGGAATGTCAACCTGCACACATTCCATAAGATAGAAAAGGCAGTTTCCACCATACACCAAATAACTGAGCCTTATTATTAAACTATGTTGTTGGTGTTTTGTCATTAATGTTTAAGTGTGGGTGCATAATAAAACTATACTACCTGTCCTGAAGAGGTAACAGTTGGGAGGTCTTTCTCCCTTTCCTGGCTGATGAGTTTCCAAATTCACTGGTGAACATTAAAAGGAAAGTTTAACATCACAGGTGCTAGGATAGAAAATAATAGCAAAAGAAGCTTTGAAAGTGATGCAACACAGAAAGACCAAAGCATACAGTACCACTAAAGCAGCCAAAAGTCACATGCACACACATGCAATAGGGAGTGAGCCAAGAGCAAGAGTAAAAAAGTAAGTTCGGAGGGGGGCGGGGACAAGATAATTCCAGAGAAAGATAGGAGCACAAAGGGATGCAAAGGGGCACAGACAAGCCAAGGAAAAGAAAAGAGCAAGCCCAACAGCACTCAGAGCATGTTAGCCCAAAAAGCAACAGTTAGTCCCAAAGAAACAAAGATTGTCAGAGAGCATCAGCCCATAGAGGACATAATCTAAACAGAAAGTGTCAACCTACAGCAGATAAAGAACAGTTCTTTTAGGATTACTTAGGATTGATATTGGAGATATCCCTGTTTGATATGTAGCAGAAAGATTCAGAGACTTTGAATTATGATCCTTGCTACTGGTTGGAGACAAGGAGTTGGTATACCTGGGAAAAGGAGTTTTCGGGTTCCTTGTTTGTAACCTCTTAATAACACAAGGGTGTTGAAATGATGCTGGAACTCCAAAAGCCTTTTAAATTCAGGTCTCATATCCTGACTTCCTTGGGAAAGAAGAGGGATTAGATGTGTTTTGATGATGGAATGGGAGTGAGGAATTAGATCAAGTACACAGCTGCATTGTAGGATCTTCTTCTTGTGCTTGCAAAGCAGTGTGGGGCCAAAGCAGTTCCCCTTCTTTTGGCTCATTTTCATGCCAAATTTCCCCACTGATCTTCACAGCCCATTTGGGTGAGGGAGGGGGTCATTCAAACATCTTCCACTTTTTATCTTCCACTTTTCCCTTGTACATGCTGGTGGACTGCGCTACCCCCCAGGTATCAGCTGCAAAGGCACTTGATATAATTATTGTTTGTGCACACAACCATAAGAGTGAAAATAAAATGTGGTTCTGATGTCTCAGGGCCAACCCTACTTAGCTTCCCAAGATCCAAAGAGATCAGACTAGCCTTGACCATCCAGGTCAGGGAATAGAATATTTGTGGCTTTGATCGAAAATCTCAAATTTAGCTAGATCTTAGTTGTCTGTATTTGAAATAGAAAGAATAACCATGTGTATTCTTATTGCCAGAACAAGTGAGAAAAGGGTTTCCTACCACCCTGCTCAATAAAAGTTCTTTATAACCTACAGTACATATATGTGTAAATCTAAAAAGAAAATATAGCAGGTAATTAAAACAATGCCCAGTCTGGAAACTCTAAGTGAATTTAATGTAATATATAAGAGCAGATATAATTGCTGCACCGTGATCTCATCTCTGACATAAATCTATCGTTGTTTCCCTTGTGAGGTTATGTTCCAGGAGGGCTTAAATGTAGGTAATCAAAAGGGAAGGAGATTTGGTGACTTTCGAAGTCCTGAAACAGGATATTCAGCAGACATCTTTACGGGACTATGGCCATTCCGCTAAGAGGACTGGCAGAAAAGAAAACTCTGGGGGAAAGTAGCGAGTGCCAGAAATGTTAAAGAGGTATTTGACAAGAAAGGACTACTTTGCCCCAAAGGCTAAATTGTTATGCTTCAGTCTCAGAGTTATCCTAAAATGCATGTATGAAAGTAATTATGCACACAGACTGTGTTCCTCCCAAAAGCAAACTCTTGCTTGTACTTTTCTCTGGCTTTATGCTAACTGAGCTGTTGTGTGTCTCAAAAGACAACCAGACTTAGCTGTTGGAGACCCTGTGGACACAGGCAGGACACACAAAATTCAAGCAAATGACCAGCCACACCGAAAGTCAGTACGGAAGCCATCCGAGAAGTACAGGGGACAGATTGTGCCTTGGCATAAATTGGTGTGAGCTTGCAGACAGACCCTGAAGCCTCTTTACATGGTAGTAATGACTATGGGTTTAAATGGAATATACTTCCATGTTGTTGTGTTGGTTATGACTTTTGTGCCATAGGACTAAGGGTGCATAGGACTAAGGGTGGATGTCTGCCAACATATCTTTTCAGTGTTGATTTTACAGCTTCATAGAAGCCCTAAGGAATACAGTGGTACCAGTAATTAACTTCTCCCACCCTGTAAAAGTAAGAACTTTCCAAGCATCCCTCACCTTTTCCTATTTTTAAAAATACATGCTTTGACATTTTGAAAAAATATGTTAGAGAATTATACAATAAAAATTCAATTCTTCAAAGTTGATTAGAAACAAACTATTTCTTATGATTCCTTTAAAAACACTCTGCTCAAAAAATCATAAACCATTAGGACACATTCTCAGCTGGACAGCTCCACTGGCTTTTTTCAAGCAACCCAAACCAAAGACCCTCATGAACTAGTATCTGTGCCACTAGTCCATCGGTAGAGGGGAAATATGCACCCCCAAAACCAACTCCAAGCTACAGAGTGCAGCATTTGTACTGGAGAGCATAGAATCAATCATAAAATCATAGAGCTGGAAGGGAACTCTAGGGTCATCTAGTCCAACTGCACAATGCAGGAAATTCACAACTACCCCCCCAACTGCCCCAGTGAACCCTGCTCCATGCCAAGAAGATGGCAAAACACCTCCAGGATCCTAGCCAAACTGGCCTGTGGAAAATTGCTACCTGACCCCAAGGTGGTGATCGGTATTACCCTGGGCATGTAAGAAGGGCCACATGAACTAAGCACTGATATAACCCATTCTTCCCTCCCCGTCATGATCTGCCCAGGTTCACAGCATGGCAACATCTCCACAATCCACCAATCACAGAGCAGAATGCCAACCATCCTATTTCAGCCATATATGGAAATAGCCTAGTGTGAGTTGAAACATTATCTACAATGAACCCTACTGGGAGACATTGGGCCAATCACGCTCTCAGATCAACTTTCCTCACACAATTGTTGTGAGGAGAAAATGGAGGAACCATGTATGCCACCCTGAGTTCCTTGGAAGGACAGGACACGATATCAAATAGATAGCATACGCTCTTGCTGGCATGCCTTCCTGATATCATCCTAGGGCTGCTCACGTGTGGAACTCAGCAAGAGAGGGAACAAAAAGAACCTCATCCAACCCACAGTAAGAGCCCTAGAGCAAACACACTCCACGGAGCTCTGCAGAAGTGGGCTCAAGAGCCTCCCCTGCAATCACACATCCTTTTGTCAGCATCCACAAGAAAGATACCATGCCTGCTCCAGCCACATTGCGCACATGCCGCTATACATCACTTGGCTGAGGCAGCTTCAATATTTATTTATTTATTTATTTATTTATTTATTTAAAATGCTTATTGGCCATTTTCCCACCTCTCAGAGGCGACTTATAAACAGAACAAACAAAAATATATCAAAAACACAATTTAAAATCATAATTCAATACTGCCGCTACATTTTTTTTAAAACGGGCTAAACAAGCAGAATAAAATAGTCTTCAGCTGTTTCCTGAAGATCAAGAGTGAACAGGCCACATGCATTTCCCTGGGAAATTGTTCCATAATGGGGCTGCCACTGAAAAGGCCATCTCCCAAGTATCCATCAATGGAGCTTCTTTAGTTGATGGGACCGTCAAGAGGGCTTCTCCATGTGATGTTAACACCTGAGCAGGAACATATGGAAGAATCCTTCAGATACCCTGGTCTGCCATGTAGGACTTTAAAGGATAAAGCCAACATCTTGAATTCAGCTCAGGAGCAGATTTGTAGCCAGTGTTGTTGTTTTAATATTAGGATCATATGTTCCCGATCACTGGCCCTGACCAGCAGTCTACCTGCAGCATTCTGTACTACCTGCAGCTTCTGAATATTCATCAAGGGTAGTCTCAAAGTAGAGCACATTGCAATAGTCCAGTCAAGGTGTAACGAAGGTATGGATCATCAATAGAATGGCCAAAGCCTCTCTTTCACAAGGGTTCAGTTCTTTGGGGGCTGGAGCAGTCAGGAGTGAAAAGCAAAGGAGATGCAGACACTGGGGCAGGAACCAGGGTAATACACACCTGCACATTCATTGAAAGCATTTCCCTAATAGCTCACCTGAGGAAAGCATCCATTTGCAATACATGAAGAATGCATTTCAAAACCTACCTGGGGGGATAGGCTAGTAAAAAGGCTCAACTTTTGGCCAGCACCAAAACTGAATGAAGAGCCCAGACTAGAATCCACACCTGACACACTCGGAAGCAATCCTCTAGCCACATATCCAACTGGGTACATAGCTGATACAGCACAGCATAGGCTCTCCTCTAGCAGCCGTATACAGAATAGCAGTATCATTAGTTGGTATTATGTTAATGAAGCCAGCAATATATACCAGGGGAAAGAAACTATAGAAAAAGACTCTGAAAAAGAACAGGCATAGCCCGTTAGGGACCCCAGTTCAACCCCTTCACAAAGCTAACTACTAAACTATGGAAGGGAAGTTCCAAGAACAGCTGAGGTTTTACACCATCAGCCACAATTACTTGAGGTTGAAGAAATGCTAAACAGAGGATAATCAATTCTAAGACTGATATTAAACAACATATAAACTATCCAGTAGGATCATACTTACAGCAATAGACAGTACATAGAAGTAAATTCTATAGACCCTGTCTCTTTACTTATGTGTTTCTTTGGAACTACATCCCCACAGTACAGCCCTCCTATCTGACATATTTCTGACACCAGCCAATTCTGTACCGCTGCTACAGTTATACTAGCCCAGCTTGAGTTGCAAACTTCCCGGTGGGACCTGGAGATCTCCAAGAATCACAACTGATCTCCAGACCATAGATACCAGTTCCCCTTGGAGGAAATGGTTGCTTTGGAGGCTGGATTCTATGGCATTATACTGTGCTGGGGTCCCTCCCTTCTCCAAACTTTGTCCTCCCCAAGGTCTGTTCCCAAACCTCCAGCAAATTCCCAACGTGGAATTAGCAACCCTAAGCCTAGCACAAGTATGGGCACTGATTTATCTTCACCTCAGCCAGTGCATCTTCAAATTAACCCAGTATATTTTTTAGTTATAATTAGAGGTGGGCATGGACTGGGAATACCCCATGGACCACCGGCCCGTGGTCTGTCGATTTTCACAGACCACGGACCACGAACTTTTCACGGACCAGCCTCATTCACGGATTGGTTCTTTGGTCTGTGGTCCATCACTTTCAGCAGCCCTGGCTCCACCCCTTCACACACACAGAGCCCAAACTTGCAGAGAATCTTCAGCAGCCACTCCTCCAGTCACCCTCCAAGTTTGGTCAAGATTGCATTTCGGACGTCCGAGTTACAGACCTAAAAAATGGCCCACCCCAGGAAACTTCCAGTAGATACTGGAGTCGCAAATGCCAATTGACTTGCATTGGCTAGCAGCACCAAAAAGTTGCAATGATGTATGATCAAACAGAAAAGAGTGGGAGAAGAGCTCCCTCACTCACCACACAGACACCTTACCAGCCGTGGCCTAGGAAATTAATTTTTGCTCCTTGCTCACATAGAGAAGAATGGGAGCTCTCTGCTTGGCAGGCAGAACTGCCTATCAAGGTTCTGAGGGCTAAGATTGGTGTTTCTATAGCTGCAAAACGTCTACCCTTCTGTTGCCTAGGGAATTAATTCTTCCTCCTTGCTCACATAGAGCAGAATGGGAGCTCTTTGGTTGGCAGGCAGAGCTGCCTATCAAGGTTTTGAGGGCTAAGATTGGCTGCACAATGTCCACCCTTCTGTTGCCTAGGGAATTAATTCTTCCTCCGTGCTTGCATAGAGCAGAATGGGAGCTCTCTGCTCAGCAGACAGATCTGCCTATTAAGTCTTTAAGGGCTTTAAAAGGTCTGTGGACATCCTCTCCATTACCTAGGGAACTGATAGATCAGCGCCAGGATGTCTGGACTCACAGATCACAGACCAACGGGCTGGCCCAAATGGACCAAAATTCAGGGGAAAGGTGAATCCCATGAACTGTGTGTTTGCGAACCACGAACTGGGCCGGACCATGCAAAATTTTGGTCCATTTTCCAGACTGTGCCCACCTCTAGTTATAATGGTTTATCTCAGTGATATCCTGGAGCAAGGCTTAGTGCATTCAGAGACAGTGTTAAAGATTACACTGTAAATCGAATACATTTAATTCAGTTAGCTGTATGTGCTTAAGTTTTTGGATGTGAACAGCATTGATCCTAGAGCTGAACAGCCCATATGAACTTCAGCAGGAAGAAGAGCAGGAAGATAATGTAAATTATTCATTGTTTAAAAACCATTTATAACCCACATTCTACAAAAAGAAAGGATATTTGAACTATTTGTAAACACACAAGATTATCACCCTAATAATTAGCTGCTTTTTAAGTAAGAAAAGTAAAAAAAAACTATATTAAAATTGAAAATAAACATTAGTTTCAACATTATAATTCCAGAAAAGTAACAAATAAGCCCCCATTTTCTATAAACATATAACTTAGTTGACAGCTTTCTCTATCGCTAATGCAAATGGGTAATTTTGTTCTTTGGGCTATTTACCTCCCCTTATTTTATTGTTTCATGAAGTCCTTCACCCAAAGAGAATGTGGTCATTAGCAAGTAGTTCCAGTGGGGGCACTTTTGTGGTACATACTGAATTTGGCAAGAAAAAGCAGTTTTCCTATATGGGCTGAGCAGAACTATGGTTTGGATCCAAAGATCTATCCGTAGAAGGCACTGATGGGAGGTAGAGGAGGGAGCAATGCAGCCCCTGACCTGTACAACTATTTCTATGTATGGGTCCCCTATCCCCAGGTGAATTAGAAGGGTTGTCTGGGGATAGGGGAAAGCAGGGAAGATCCACCTTATATGAGCAGACAGCTGACTCTAACCCTATGTGCAGAAAGTTTCTCTGATGTCAATCGGCTTGTGCAGTTCTTCCTAGTCTGTTATCCATGTGTTCCTCTTTTATTACCTCGGCGCATCCCGGTGTTGCACTAAATGTTCACTAAACACCCGGAAATATAGCGTCTTTCAAGCGCGATTTCTGAATTGCTCTAGAAAGACGCTATACTTCCAGGTGTTTAGCAAACATTTAGTGCAACACCGGGATGCGCTGAGGTAATGTGGATTCAGCCATGTTATACCTAGAAGGTATGGCATCCATAGACAATAATAGCCAAAGGTGGCCTGCAATTGAATACCAGAAGTCCAGGTTTGGTGTGATAAGTGTTTTTATTTCCATCAGCAGTTCTGAAAGAGTTTCCAGGCTCCTTCCCAAACCTATTTAGCTAGTCTTTATCTAGAACTTACTAACCAGGGGAAAAGAACAAGCGTCCAGTAGCACCTATAAGACTAACAAAAATTTGTGGTAGGGTATGAGCTCACTTCTTGCATCTGACATAGAGAGTTGTGGCTTTCAAAAGCTTATGCTACAATAAATTTGGTTAGTCTTAAAGGTCCTACTGGACTCTTTGCTATTTTGCTACTGCAGACTAACATGGCTAACTCCTCTGGATCTTCTTCAGCTGTGACTCATGAAAGTTCATACCCTACCACAAATTTTGTTAAACTTATAGGTGCTACTGGACTCTTTCTCTTTTCTACTGCTACAAACAGACTAACACAGCTACCCATCTTGTTCTAACCAGGGGAATTAGACAGCAAGAGAGGAGATGGATTAAATATTGGGTCTCAGCCTTTTGAACTGTAGTACTATAGAATCAGCTGTGCTCTGAGACTGTGATTTTGTGGCCCATGCACAGGTAATGCAAACATTTTATTTAAACTTGTTTTTAAAAGTGTAAGCTGAAGCGGTTCTCACTGTATTGTTTTGAGGACCCTTGTGGAGAGACACCTCCACTGAAAGAAATCCCTTTGGTACTTGGAGATTTTGCATGGGATTAGAGGTGTAAAATTTCCAGAAATATTGAAGCCACAGGGGAAATAGGTATTTTTTCAGGGGGAGGTGGAAGTTTTAGGGGGAGCAGAATTATTTACAGTACTTACTTTCCTATCAAACCTAACATTATTTTGCTGCTTTCAAAATATGAAATGAATAATTTATCACTTAGCATATAAAATTGTATTAATTGGCACATTTATAGAATTTTAAAGTATAAATGTCTTAGATTACTACAATCAAAACTGCAAATATACCCCAAAATTAAAGCAAGACAGAGCTGTAAATTGCTGTACCCCAGGCTGTCTTAGAACAGTTCACTCATTCCAAAAGTGTGGGAGGGGAGTATTTCACAGGAATTTTTTCAAGGCTTCTCGCAACTTCCCAATTTTTCCATAAGAAAAACTGAACAAAAAAAGTTCATCAGACTTCAAAGGTTAAGTTTTACTTAAGTAAAGTAAGTAAAAGTAAGTTTTACTTACTTTTAAATGCATTTGTAATTTCAAAGATATTCCATAGGGCTTTTTTAATACTTCCCAATCAGAGAAGTTGGGGGGGGGGGAACGTTCACAGAAAAAAGGAAGAAAAAACTCTCCCCCTGAATTTTTTTGGTTTCCCCGCAGGCTTTCACATCTCCACACATGCTCCAACTCCAAGCCTGCAGCCAATCACAGCTTTACTAAATACTATACAAAGTCCAGCTCGGATGCTCATATTTCAGATAAGGAGTCAAGCAGCCTGGGGCCACATCTCTCTGGCTACACATCGTGAACATGAAGAACACACATGGGGCAAGGGGGAGACTTTGGGGGCAGGGACTTTAAATGAAAAGCATTATGCACAAGAAGGGAACGCCCTGCAGAACCAGCTGAGGATTACATTTTTACAGCATATTGCTGTTCTGCTCAGAAGCCTTTTATGTACTAATCTTCAGAACACAAACACTGAACTATATCCACTACTCCATCCATTACAGATACAAGGACAACATGCCCCACTTCTGTAAGCAAGGAAAAGAGGATCCCTGCCTCAAATTATGAGTGGTGCAAATATCCCCACAAGACCAGGATTGCAGAGGCAGGCAAAGGCAAACCACCTCTGTTAGTCTCCGTTAGTCTCTTGCCATGAAACCCCTGCCATAAGTCAGCTATGACTTGACGACACTCTCCACCACCTCTCCAAAATATGGCTATTAGTTCAACAGCTCTCCATTCCTGAGCAGCTGCTACTCACATCTCCCATCAAGGACTTTGGGCATACAATGCAGAAAGGAAAAATATGCTGCCAGTACGTCATCTCAATGTTGGCACAATGTTATGCCATTGTAACCCCACATGGAAGTGGAGACCTACAGGAAGAGACAAGCATATTTCTGCATAACTACCATCCCTTGCAACCATTGCCACTGCTGGCCAGATGCTCATGACCCCTACCCATTTTAACTTGTGGGCTCAGAGCTCTGTGGAACAGCACAAACAAAAACAGCAAACTGAATAGTTCCAATGCAGCTCCCAAGGGATGGGTGAGTGTTGGCATGCTCATATTGGATAGTTTCTTTATGTCGTTTAATGGTGGTGGAGAGTGCCATTAAGTCATAGCTGACAGCAGCCCCACTGGTCTTTCAAGGCAACAGACTAACAGAGGTGGTTTGCCATTGCCTGCCACGATCAGGTCATGTCAATTTGCTTATATTGTGTTTCAGTGTTGTTTCAGCTCTGCATCCGATTTCTTGTTATTTAAAATTCTTATTGCATTGTTTGTTTAATCCATTGTTCACTAAATGTCCCGGACTTTGATCACATTGACTTACACCATGTAATCCACCTTGAGTCTCAGTGAGAAAGGCGGACTATAAATAACATAACGTCTCCCCCAACGGGTGAATGTCAAAGTGTGCGATCACTCAGTGGGGGGCGGAGTGTTCCCCTGCTTTCTTGTCACATTCTTTAAGTGAGTGAAGACAGGATAACATCAAGGAAATGTGCCCATTTGGCTGGCACAAGAGTGTCATCATCATCACCATTCCTACATTATTCACTTTTTCACTTGTCAACCTTCACAATATCTACAATAACTGCGGAATATTTGTTCAGAGTTGACGGGCTCCATCCATGCTACTAAGTCAAAACACTTGCTACACGCTTTCCCAGAAAATCAACATTCTCTTAAATAACAAATATGTCAGCTTGAATTTTCCTGGCATTTCAGCAAGACTAATTGTCCCATTCCCCTTCCCATCCCCAACCCCCAACTGTGCTTTGCCATATTTTTAGAAAACAGCAGCTGTGTTTATTCAAATAGCAACACTCTGATGATTTGATGATAGGGTAATCTGCTCCTATTCCAAGTGTGACTGTCCTGCAGGAACCCCACGCAGGACACTAGATATCATTTTTTGGATGGTAACAAGCTCTTGGACAGAGTTCCATAGGTTTTTGTCCATCTGGACTGTTATTTCTTTTTAGAAATCAGTTAGTTCATTGACTTTCTAACTGCGTGCATCATATTTTTTTCCTTCCCTTCCTGCAGCATAATTTCCCCATGCATCATTGTCAAAAAGTAATTCCACAACATGAACAGTTTCACTCCAATAACTTCTAAGCAAAGGGACTTCAGTGTTAGTTTGAATTACAATAGAAACCAACCTCTGCATTCATCTGGAAATCAAGACAATAAATTCAGTGGGGTTGTCAGTGTTCCCTATGAAACAATGAGAGCTTGAACACTGTAATAACTTTTCAGGCAGTTTACATACTATATCAAATGATCCAAGAGATAAGGAAACAGATGGACGGGTGAGTTACCCACCTACATTCAAAGAGAAACTCTTACTTTGCCTAGGTATAGTCTTATGCCTCAAGAGCAAACTAGTCTTAGGCTTGCTATTTGAAACATTTATGACAAAAAAACACTTTTAATCTAGAGATTATAAAAAGGATGAACGAAACATAATAATCAAGCTAGTAAATGGTTATGGTGAACAATTTCTTTACCAGCCCTTACTCGTGTGCCCTTTAGGTAAGGTTCCCATTTGCCCTCCAATGGTGGGTAATCTCCCAGCATTTGCGATAGCAATCAGCAGGATGCAGCGAACCACCCAGCAGCCACAGGCTACTGGTAGGCAGCCTGTGTAAGCATGCAGCGGGTGCATTTCTGGCAGGGCATGACAACATCACTTCTTGAAGTGACATCATTGCTCCAGTGGTGAGCATGCTCCCACACTTTGCAGGGGCCAATTTCGGCCCCCAACGGGGTTAACTGGCTCAGTGCAAAGCTCAGGAGCATGCCCGCCCTTGGCACAATGATGTCATTTCCAGAAGTGACATCATCATGTTGGTGTCAGGAGGAGCACACTGCACTCCCCGTAAAGGATCAGGTTCATAGCTTGGAGGTACTCCTGGACCTCAGCCTCTTGTTGAATAAATAGGTGGTAGCAGTTGCCAGGCATGCCTTTCACCTGCTTCAGCTGTGGCCCTTTCTGGGCAGGAAATATCTTACCACTGTAGTTACCACTGTAGTACATGCCCTGTAGTAAATACCCTGGTACATAAATACACTGTAGCAGCATACCAAGTTGCCCTTGAAGTCTGTCTGGAAGCTACAGTTGGTACAGAATGCTGTGGCTAGAATACTGAATGGAGTACATGGTAAGGACCGTAACTCTCCAGTCTTGTTCCATCTGCATTAGCTCCAAATTTGCTTCCAGATCCAATTCAAGGTGCTACTATTGACATTTAAAACCTTATATGGCTTGGAGCCAGAGTAGTTTAATGACTACCTTCTCCCATATGAACCTATCCATTCATTCTAGTCATCTTCAGAGGCCTTGCTTTGGATGCCCTCGCCATTTGAGGCTAGACAGATGTTCTGTTTGTGTATGTGTATTGATTTGTGTTTATGCTATTGAAGATGTTTTAAATTTAAATTGTTCTAAAATGTTTTAATTTTTTTATATTTTAAAGTTTGCTGCCTTGGGACCCTGTCTGGGTAGAAAGGCAGCATAAATATGTTTTAAATAAATAAATAACAGCAGATTGACATCCTGTTGATACCCTGTTTGATTTCTGCACACCAAGCAATCTTTAGAGGAGAAGTTCAGTTCAGGTTAGCAGGATTTCAGGTCAGCTGGCAAACCGGGACAGTGAAATCTGTCCTCCCTTTTCTTACAGTTTAAGGTTTTCTGGAAGGTGGCTCTTTTCTAATATATATATTTTTACATATTATGTGAAAATAATTGTTTAGTTCCTCAGGGCAGAGGTTGTCTTTTTGCATTCAATAGGTTGGATCTAGCCAGCCTTTTGGCTCAACCCTACCCATCCCCACCTTACTTTAGCCCCTTTCCCTCACTTCTTTTCTAAATGGAGATCCCATGATCCCCTCCCATTACCTTTTTTGGTGGTCAAAGAGGATTCATCCTTTGGTCTTCAATGTTAGTTGTATCCAGCCCACGCAATAAATTGATACTACTGTATAAACAACAGGAAAGCAAGAAATGCCCCATCAAAACACAAAGAAACATTTCCGGCTCTGCTGAACATGAAGTGTTTTTTTAATGCTGCTATCAAAAAAATGTTGTATTTATTGTAAATTAGAAAGCAGATTAGTTGGGAATTGGAGACAGACAGCAGAGCTGAACATTGTATGATGTTGTGTTCAGAGGTGCATACATTCATTTCTATTGTTTCACTGATTTCTCTGCTCCAGCAGGTTGTTGTGGTTTTCAAGCTTCAGCAGAGATGATAAGGGGCCAAAAAATTAGAATACATCACAAGCATCAGTAGGTTTATCATACCATTTCAGCGTTCTCTATTGCTTATCACGCTTACTAGTAGAGATGGGCACGATCCGCATTACAATAAAAAAAAAACCACGATAATGGCGATCGCGCGATTGTGACCCGGCGGATCGTGATCGTCCACGGCCAACGATCCAGCAATCAGGAGGGGCCTGGACCAGGGTGTCCAGGCTCGGATTGGGGATCCAGACACTCAGGCGCCAGCAATCTATTCCCCTGGCAACGGAGCCAGGGGAATGCCTGAGCTCTGTTTGCCCTCCTTCTGTCACCCTGGAAACCCGAATGGAAGCCCAGCTTTCCTTGATCAGCAGGGCTTCCTTCCAACCATGGAGCAGCAAAGCAGTCACAAGTTGGAAGAAAACACCCAGGGGAGGGAGGGGGAAGGGGGTGTTCTGTAGCCATGGGCACTCCAATCTTATCCCTGCAAACCCTGATAAGCAGCTCTGACGGCCAAACACAAACACAGATGCCGCCGGCATCACCCACCATTCCTATATCGCTGGGAGCAGCGGGGCGCCTCTCCGCTTTTGCCTCCACGATCCACGATCCACAGATCAGGAACGGGAAATGCTCGGTGCCGGTTGTTAATTCGGGATCGTCGCCAGCGCCAATCCATGATCAGCTGGATCGTTAATTTTTTTTGGATCGTGCCCATCTCTACTTACTAGCCTTACTTGTCGTCACATTGCCAGCAGAACTGTAAAACACCACCACCATGATTTCTGCCCAACCTAGCTAAAAGCAGGAGTTGGCTTAGAATGTAAGGCTGCCAAAAGAAAATATTTGGAATTCACCCGATAATGAAAAAGGATGACATCTTCAATCCCCACTCAGTTTCAATAATCAAACTGACCAATCCCAATAATGTTATTAGTGATCCAATAAAAAAAGGTCCTTAATTGTTTTTTCTTTTAAAACTGGACAATATTGAGTCTCAGTTCCTGAAACGAAGTGGAGCTGAATGTGGAATAGGGCCAAGTGTGCTTGCAATTTGGTCTTCTACACATGAACAGAGATCCATGATTTTCATTTGACCCTTAGCTGCTATGTTACACCTGCTCGCGTGTTTAGTTAAAAAGTTCCTCCCCTACATGCAGATCTTCTACAGACTCTGTGGCTGCATTTTGTAAAAGAACAGAAGTCAAGGGCAAGCTACATGGAGCTTACCTTTTCATGTAGCTTGGCAGCGGGTCCAAGTCCAAATGAGCTTGATCAAATGATATACCAGTTCCACAAGTAGCGGACAACAGGAGGAAGAAGATGCATGCCTTTAAAATAAATGTGCAATTTCATGTATGGACCCTATCAAATCATACAACACAGGAGTACATGGTCACATATGGGGGCAAGGCTGATATTCTTGACTGGCAGGAAAATAAGGTTTGCTTCATACCCTCCTTTGCATAGAGCCAGTGTATTGCCCAATGGGCCCAGTGTTGCAAGAAGTGACAGCTAAAATATACATTTTACACCTGGGGGAAAGGATGTGCCTTCCTGGAAGCCTGCCTGCCTATCTATCTATTCATTTGCACTTGAGGTAACTAAAAATTATCTATCTGTTCATATATTTAATCTGACAAAAAGATGAGGCTCAGGAGTAGTTTATATATACACACAAGACAAGTCTCAGCTCGTAACCTACTATTTTTAATTTTCTAGGATGAATCATACTGGGATGGATCCAATTGCCCATTTCTGTTACTGCAGTTCCCCCCTCGCATGGCAGCCAAACATGAATGTCCAAAATGTCCTCTCCCCCAGGAGCAGAATTTCAGGGAGTATTTCAGGTTGCCAGGGGAAGGAGGAGACACGAAAGTCTTTCAGTGCAGAAGGAAGTCTTACACCCACAGAAATATGCAGTTGGATCCAACCCTCGGTCTTTCAGTAAAATTAATGGGAGTACATCAAGTCATTGATGTGTTATATTGAGGTAACACTCTGAAGGAGATCTTTGGGTGGGGGCACATCACTAACCATTTGTGATTAAGGAAGTTTAACAGCAGATGACAACTTACTTTAACAAAGTGTTTTGAGGAGACACACATTCCAAGCTAAAGACACGAAGAGGACAGTGCCGAGAAAGTGAAGCATGTGTATGCTTATATCCCATAGAAATCAGCACAATGGTAAGTGTGCAGTTAAACACTTAAATCTCATTGGTTTTAATTAGACTTTAGCCTGCTTGGCTTTATCCAGACTGTGCCAAATTGGTTATTTAGCAGAACCTTGATATGCAATTTGGGATAATCCAGAGAAACTGATAAGGGTGCCACCAGAAAATAATTTCTTGGAACTAGTAATGTATTTTAGGAGTCCTTTTTTTAACAGTATATAACCAATATATCTTTGTCAGAAAACAGTTATTTATTTACCATATAATGCAAAGAATAATGAAGATGGAGGTCCAAACAGTTGCTGGAAGAACTAACCGAAGAATTGAGGGGTCTCCTGTTCAGGATGGGCATATAACCTCCATAAAGGAACAGGTTCTTGGCCAGGAAGTGCCTCCTTTTGGAAAAGCAGGTGGAAGCACTGCAGTGAGACCCTTCCACCAGCTTCAGCTGGAGAGCCAGCTGCAACTTTTCTGAGATTTAAAAAAAAGATCATGCCCGGTAACATCTACATTAGATTAGTGCAATGTTCTGTACATGGGGCTGTCCTTGAAGAGTGTCTGGAAACTACATCTGGTACAAAATTTTGTTTGTTTGTTTGTTTGTTTGTTATTAAATGGACTTCTATCCCACCCTCCTCACAAATGGACTCAGGGAGGGTTACAACAAACATAATTTACATTTAAAAACATCAATAAAACAGCAGAAATCCCGTTGACACCCCACCCCCCAGACAGTGGCCTTGCAACCACCCCTTGCCAGCAAAACACAAAGGGGTGGGTAAAAAGAGAGGGAACAGGCCTTTTCAATCAGGCGGTAACTCATATGGCGAGGGCCAGATGATCAAGCTGTAACATGGGGGGGGGCAGATGATCGCATGCCCCCCCTGCCAGGAGGCCAGTTGGGAGGCTTTCCGGATGACTCCTGATCTGGCCTCAACCATATGCCTGACGGAACATCTCACTGCAGCAAAAATGCTGGCAGGAATGGATCATAAGGGCCATTTCATTAAAGTTTGGTTACATCTATAATGCTTCCTAATTGCTTCTGGGCCGAATTCAAGACAATGGTATTTACCTCTAATGCCCTAAACAGCTTGGGACCAGCACACCTTGAGAACTGACTGCTCTCATATGAACCTACCCTACCATTGCAGTCATCTTTGGGGGCTCTGCTCTGGGTGCCTCTGTCATCTGAGGCTAGACTGGTGGCAACCTAAGAAAGGGCCTTCTCAGCCATGGCACCAAAATTGCAGAATTCTCTCCCCAAGAAGATACATCTGTTCCCCTCCAGCACTGTCTTCTACCAGCAAGTAAAGACATTTTTGTTGTATTTGGTATTCCCATATTGAGCCTGTTTGTTTTAACTGCTGTTTTATACATATAGAATCATCATAGAATCATAGGGTTGGAAGGTACCTCTAGGATCATCTAGTCCAACCCCCTGCATAATACAGGAAAGTCACAACTACCTCCCACACACACACACGCCAGTGACCCCTGCTCCATGCCCAGAAGATGGCAAAACACTGTCAGGATCCCAAGTCAAACTGGTCTGGGGGGAAATTGCTTCCTGACCCCAAGGTGGTGATCGGCTTTACCCTGGACATATAAGAAGGGGCTGCAAGAACAAAGCACTGATGTAACCCTTCTTACCCTCCCTCTCATGGACTGCCTACGTTCACAGAATCAGCATTGCTGTCAGATGGCTATCTAGCCCCTGCTTAAAAACCTCCAAAGAAGGAGAACTCACCATCTCCCAAGGAAGCCTGTTCCACTGAGGGACCACTCTGTCAGGAAGTTCTTCCTCACGTTTAGCCAAAAATTGTATTGCTTTTAAAGTTAGTTTTTAATGTCTTTTTCTTAACTGTTCGCCACCTTGAGGGGCCTAACTACATAGATGGGATGGATGTTTAAAATAAAACAATGTTTTAAATAAAAATGAATGAATAAATAAATAAAGATTTTCACGGGGGCAGGCATAGATCAGATCACGAGGCATGTTCCAGAGTTTATACTTCCCAGATGCAGAGCATCCCAGTTTGGATCAGTGCGGTCTCCTCAGTTAATGATGGGTTACATGTAGAGGTGGGCACAAACTGAAATACGAACCAAAATTCATCATAAACTGGGTTGGTTCATAGATTGCGAACCAGCGGTTCATGGTTCTCGAACCAGTGGTTTGTCAGAGCCCATTTCTGACAAACCGCCACAAACTTTATGCCAGTTCGTTTAGTTCATTTTTCAGTTCGTCACCACAGACAGCCTGGTGCTGATCAATCAGTTTTCTAGGCAACAGGGAAGGGGCCTTCTGAAGACCTTCTACTGCCCTTCAAGTGATGTTTTCATGAACCAAACGAACCAGTTCACGAACCAGGGCAAGTTCATGAAAGTTTGTGGTTCGAGGTTTGTAAAACACGACAAACTACAAACCACATGGTTTGGTATTTTCCGGGTTCATGCCCAACTCTAGTTACATATTATGCTCCTAAAGAGAGCAAACAGCGACTCCTATTTTACAATAAGAAAACATTGCCAGCAAGGAGAGAGATCTAAGCTCCTTCTCTATAGACACAGTCCTGATCCAAATTAGGCCTGTGGATGCCTGGGAAGCACCAAATTCCAGAACACATCTCTTGAGCTGTCCTGTGGACATCCCTAGGAAAAATGCAATGTAGACTCAGGTTCTTTGTTTTATGGTTTTTGCTTACAGTGTGAGAGAACTTTCAATCACATTTGATTGAATGAATATTATGATGCAGATGTTTTAATGTCACTTACATACAAACCAATGAGTAAAATAAATATTATGGCACCCCAGTTATGTTTGAGTAAGGGCTGGTTATTCCCTTCCTGTGCCTGACTATGAAATGAATGGAGTGGGTATTGTTGGTGTACAATGTTGCATGCAACAGGTTGCTACCACTCTTTAAAGCAGTATCACAGAGAGTCTCTCTACATGAGATCTCTTACATGAGGATGTTCAAGTGAAGGGAGACACAATGTTAGCCAGGAAGCTGAGTTTAAAAAAACAGATTGAAAGGCTTTGTCAACTTTACCTCTCTAGAGCCAGCAGAGATCACTTCTCAGAGGGTTTGTTTACTTCCTCTTCACTTCCCAGAAGGGGAGGTGAAACTGACAGAGCCTTTGGGAAAACAAAGAAGAAATAAACAAACCCTCTGAGGAGTGATCTCTGCCAGCTCTATCTTTTTAAACTACCCTCATGTAGAGAGGTGAAATTGACAAAGCCTTCAGCTCTGTCTTTTTAAACTACACTTGCCAGCTAACATTGCATCTCCCTTCACTTGAGCATCCTTGTGTAAGATGTCTCGTGTAGAGAGACTCTGAGAATGTTCAAACAATACCAGAAAATGCTTCAATTTATATAGATGGTATTTTTATAATTACTGAAGGGTATACTTTGTACTTCCTCCCTCTTCACTAAAATTGCTGGTGTTATCTGCAGGCAGGATCTGTTTTTTCCTTACACAGATGTTTCTTAGCAAGTGGAATCGCAGTGGTTCCAGATTGACTACTCTGAGTGCATTAAAAGGAACCACAGTGTATGTCTAACCTGTCCATTCTTTCTTACCTCTGCAATATCTTGAGGAATAACAGTAATGGTACTGTAGCAGCCATACGTCATCTGCTGATTTTGACAATGAAATCTCTTGTAATGAAATGTTTCACGAGGAAATGCTTACGCAGAATGGCAGCACTTTTGTGGCCTGCGTACCCTGTATTGCTCTCCTCTTGATTATGATGATTAAGCTCATTTGTTTCATTTTGGCGATTGAGGGCATGGGGGGGGAGAATATACAAAAACAATCACATCTATGTTTCCCTTCTTTGCATTGACTTCAGACAGCTATAATTTACTCAACAACATACATGGCTCCGTGAGACACATCCTATGTCTCTAGCTTTCCATTACTGCTCAGCTGAGAAAGTATCTTAGGTATGTCAAATGCTTATAGGTAGAGGAATCAATTGGGGGGAGATGGGGATAGTGGAAGGGGGGAGGGATAACTTGAAAGTCACGTAGCCAGGTACCCAGAAAGTAAACTGATTAAATATCCATTCCCTGCTGCTATTTCTAATCTGGTGCTGTTCAGGTGTTTACAATCCCTTCCGTGTTAGCCTCATATGACCCGAGTCTGGTTTAATTGCTTAGCAAATGTAATTTTATTAAAGAGATAAAGATATAGCTAACGCTAATAAGCTGCCTTTGAAATATAGAGAGCCTTTCAAGATTGGATTTTTAGTTAGCTTGCTGGTCTTTCTTTAGAGACTAATTGATTTTCTTGACATCTCTTTAGCCTGGCAAACTGCCTGCCTAAGTACTTTATCTGACCTTCAGGCAGAGTGCCAGCTATTGATCCAATATCTACAATGGCTATGTTGTAGCAGCTCTTCCAACTTTGATAAGAGCTAATGTAGCAGGGTCGTCAAGACAGGAAGTCAATGATCACAAAATTCCTATCAGGCTGCCTATGTGAGGCTCCTTATTTAAGAATTTCAGGATGTACTGAAGTGAGATCTTTAAACCTTATCATGCCAAGTTTTTATTCAGAGAAGTGAAAGCAAATTGGGGGCAGGGGGAATGTATGTTGTAGAAACATTGATACATGTCAACCTTTTCACACCAGTACTGCTACCATCGCGCGATTTTATGGTTGCTTGCCACTTATCACTTGGAACTGTGATGTATCAGCTCTCACTGATAAAACCTGGCTGGATTCCAAAGGGCTGCAGGACTAATCTTACATGCTTCTGTTTTTTTAAACAGCAGCCTCGCCCTGTGCTTCAAGGCACACTGCTTTAGAGATTGGGGAGTCTTCCCAAAAGCAGTTTAGCAGGGCAGGTCAAAGAAAAAAGTCAGAAATCCCACTCAGCTTTACCAGTTCCTCACACAAGACATGCCTAACAAGCACTGTGGGTCCTGCCTATTATATGTACAATCTTCCCAGCCAAGGGAGACTCAAATACTACAAGCTCACCATTATCATTCTGAATGGCTGATAGAGTGCTAAGATATTTTACTACATCAGAAATACAAAAATAGCATTCTTCAACCCTGCCCCAATATTGTTTCTTGTTAGGGGGGGGGGGGTCAAGAACTGGAAGACTTCCACTATAAACGTCTGGTTTTCTGCCGGGTAATGAAGTAAATAAATGCAAACTGACAGGGAAATTAGTACTATGTTAGAAACATTTTTTTCACTGAACAATTGATTTTAAATTAGTAATTGCAGAGCACGACGCAATGGAGTGATGTGAAAGCCACCCTAATTCCATATAATAAACAGGCGCTTGTAGCTGGCATTTTCCCCACAACTTTGCACCACAAAAATCAGGCTTCTGTAGCCACCACAATGATTTAAGTGGTATTTGTATCACTCAGCATGTTTAACTGATCAGAATGGGTAAGTTTATCTGCCTTAACAATGTGCTTCTGGGAAAGAATTATATGCTTTGAGAAATATACAAATTGGCATAAGTTTCCATTGGTACAGTGCATTAATGTTCTAAATATCCAGGAGGTGCTTTTATTTTCAAGGCAAGATGCAGAGATTTCGTTTCAACTTTTTTATGCAGCCCCATTAAATGGAAGAAAAAACTGGTAGCTAGAATTAAGTAGGGAGAACAATGGAAACATACACACATAGCTAAGAAAAAGCGGTAAGAAAGGACTTGCCAGTGGAGGTAAGTTTCCAAATGTTCATTGTTTTGTTCCACTTATACTCTGCTTTTCCCGCCAGGTGATCTTCTAACTAAGCAGCTTGTAGCCACGCTTGCTGAATTTAAGCAGCAGCGTTACACTGTTCGCTTATGGACAGTTCTCAAGGCTTAAAAAGTGCTTGGGGGAGGAAACTCAGCATATGAACAAGAGTCAGATCATCAGTTCATCCTACTGTGTATTGTCTTTTCTGCTACCTGAAATCCTTCAGTGGGTTGAATTCGAAACTGTGCCCTCTGTCACCAAGCCATGGCCATGCCGTTTGCTCTCTCAAAAGGGAATAGAGAAGGGACCCATGAAGTGTGGGTTTATAAGAACCTTTATAAGAGGCTAGAAGGGATCCACAACAGTCCTGTCTGCCAGGACTGATGCACAGAAAAGAACATATATATCCATATAAATGGGCAACTGTGTTTTCTAAATATTGCTTTGAGACCACAGCAAGGAGATTCTGCAAGAGTAAAGCAGAAAGTACAAATACACCAACCAGCTCTGGAAAATACATATGCTAATATGCTTTTACACTCCTCCGATGCAAATATCTGCCTCCCAGAATGAGGACATTAGCTGTGTCGGCCCTGGCAGCATGTAGTTTCTCAGCTGAACTGGAATCAGAGCTCACTTCTTGCCTGTCTGCCAAAATGCAAGAGACAAGGCGGGCTCCACCATCTCAAAGTGCTGACAAATCTATTTGACACGATGCTTGCTCCCTTGCCTCCCCCTTTCAAGCACTAACACGGCCTCCCTCTCTTTCTCTCTCAGACTCTGCAACAGTCTTAGAAATCGGTATAAAGGGACACACGTGCCCAGTATGGACGTGATTTCCCTTTTTTTTAAAAAAAAAAAATCATTTTATGTTCCTAGGCTGTTCAGGTTTAATCGTCTGATCTGGATTAATCTCCAATCGAAACATCTTTGGCCTCGTGGCAATGCTTCAGCGATGCTTCAGACAGCATCAGAGATGGAAGACGCCTCCCAGACTGTTTGGCACAGGCCCAGAAGACCATCAGCAAACAGACGGCCTTTGAAAAGCTTGCACGGAAGCAAGGGAAGAGCTTTGACTTGACTAAGACTGGCTGCGGTCCTGGTTTATAAAATAAATGTATCTGACAGCGAAATCATCAGCAGAGGGGAAAGAAAAGCAAGCTGAAGCAGCGGTGTGTAATGGGCTCTGCATCTGTTTCTGAAAGCACAGGCTTCAAATAGATACTGGTCTGATCCTCTTGTAAGGATTCTCTGTCCAAACTTCCCGACACCTGTTTTCTTTAACAGAACTTCATGCCGAACAGTGCAATCCAAGCATTTACAGTGGACTGAAATGTGTGCGGCACTGCCTAAGATAAGTGCAAAATGTAAAAAGATGGGCTTCCTGCAAACTTACTTTATATTTTATATCAGCTTTCCAATATTCCTGAAAAGACTACAGTCCTAAGAGCACTTTGCTGTGAGCAAGGCCCACTGAATAAAATGGAACTTATTTCTACAGAGACCTTTTTTCCAGATCACTCTCCAAGCTCAGAATCCGTTGTCTCAAGGAAGGGGCCTGCTCACTACTACATTATGATTAACTATACTGTTATTTTATGCTGGAAAATGGTATAACCTCTCTATTGCCGGAGGTACAGCAGCAAACTACCTCTTTTTTGCTCTCATATCTTTAAAGAACATTTGCAAAGAAGAGCCCGATTTTTCATCTAAATGGAACCTGGTCAGCCATTGGGCAGCTGACAATCCGGATGCCATTCAGCCCTAAAAGATCCTGCTTTGTACGCCACACCAATCATAGGCTATCAAGGGTCATCCCATTATCCTCCTTATATCACAAGCAGAGGGCAGGGCAAGGCAAGCAAGATACGCAAGGAACGCGGCCATCTTGTACTTCATTATACTTTTTTTCCTGCTGAACACCACACAGTTTAAAGCAGTTCCCTCTAACAATCCCAAATAGCTCCATGTGATGCAACACACTGTCCAAGTATGGATCTTGGAGAGGGGGGGGGGGGTGTTCTCTAGTTCAGGTTCTCTGAAGTCAGTGTCCTGAGCTGGAAAAGCTGGTGCCTAAAGTACATAAGCAGAAGCAATGGGACTAAGTTGAGAGCTTGCATCAATGTATTATTTATTTATTTCATTTATACTCAGCCTTTCTTCCCAGCAGGGACACAAAGCAGCTTACATCATTCTCCTTGGCTCCGTTTTATCCTCACTTTCCCCTGTGAGGTAGGTTTGGCAAAGAGGGTGCGACTGGCCCAAGGTTACCCAGCAAGTTCCACAGCAGGGTGGGAATTTTAACGTTGGTCTCCCAGACAGTATAACTATTACACATACTGCTTTGTCATCACAAAATAGATATGACTGTGTTGATCAGCCAAAGGCAGAAGGCCAGAAACCTAAGTATTTATATCAAGCTTTGCCAATCCAGATTCCAGACACCCGAGGGGCCAATATTGCCCAGTGCTATGCCCTTCTGTACCTCGCCCAGCCCTTCTGAACACTCGAGAGCCATTGTGGAAAAGTGGTCAGAGTGTTGTGGTAACTGGGCAGGCAACGGACAACCTTCTCAATCATCTGTCTGATTGTGTTAGGGCTTCGTGTTTTCTGCTGCTTTAGAGTTGTTGCTGTGTTTTTTTATCGTGTTTTGAGGTTTTAAGTTAATATTGCTTGTTGAAACAAAGGATTGTTCAAGCCTGTGTCCTAAAAGTGCCTGATGTTAACCAACACAACATATGAAGCTGCATACAGAGTCAGATACCTGGCTGGCAGCAGCTTTCTGGGGTCCCAGGGTGCAGCGCTCTACGACTTAACCGTCTTTTAACTGGAGATGCCAGGGGCTGAAACGGGGACCTTCTCTTTACAAAGCAGGTGCTCTACCACGAGAACATCTCCCCTCTTTTAGGCCACAGAGATGTTCCTCCATGCCACTCTATTATCTACGATATGGGTCTCCCGACTGGCGTTTATATAGTACTTAAGATACTAAGACTGATTGGCTGCAATTTTGGCATCCTACACTGTGCCAGGGCAGAGTAGATACGCTTCTAAGCAATGGAGGATGTAGCTTTTTTTCCCCAGTCCAAATAAGTTCAGTGACAGTGTTTAAATTTACACCACCATTTTTGGCAGTGTAATGTTATGCCAGCACCAGGGCAGGGAATAAATTTAAGATACTGACTAAATCCTTATACTCCTCTCCCCATCACAGCACTGGCACTACTCAGTTCTGACCTATATACTGCGTGCCAGCATCAGACTTATTCCAGCAGTGCATTCCTCAAGGTATGAGATGTGCAGGCATAAACCAGCATATCTCCAAGTTATGTTGCCACAGGGCTCTGCTGGTTTCCTGAGCAGCTGAGCAGCCAGTCTGAGAATTGCACCATGCATCACTCAGATCCCACTAATGGAAATCCTGCAGGTAGTGCATGGTCTTCAAAAGTGAATTGCAATACACTAGCCATCTCTACACACAACAATTTTCCATGGTGAGGGTCATTCTGCTAGCACTTGTGCATAACGTGCTATCAACTTGCAGTTCACTTATAGTGACCCCACAGGGTTTTCAAGGCAAGAGATGTTCAGAGGTGGTTTGCCATTGCCTGCCTCTGCATAGTGACCCTGGATTTCCCCAGGGCTGACCCTGCTTAGCTTTGGAAATCTGATAAGATCAGGCTAGCCTAGGCCATCCAGGTCTTCCTATTGTCTATATTACAATATCACATGCCATTATCACAATATGTAAGAATTTGACTGGCAACAGGAATTAGAGACACTGGGTGAGCTCTGTGAAGAAGCTTATTCAGCACCAACCTGCACTGCAGCTGCCCCTGAAGTCTGAAAGCCCTTCAAAAGAGAGGTTCATCAATAAAAGTGCCATTTTAATCATCATTATTTCAATGATTTGGTTGTATTATCAGTTTTAAATGGTATGGGAAATTACCATAAAGCCATTTGCAGGCTGTGAAGACCTTTTTACTTTTAATTACACATGGCTATATATATATATATATATATATATATATATATATATATAATTTACCATTTCAGCTTGATAACTGCCTCAGAAACTGCCACGTAAAGATAATACCACCATAAAAGTGCTTCACAATTCCTGCCAATGCGTTGCTGAATTTCATTGAGCTGGCAGAGTTTTTAAAAGATAATGGCACCAGAAATAAGCCATTTAAACAGTGGTTCAGTATAAAATTAGCTGAGGCTCCATAGGATAAAGAGACGTCTGCTAACAGCTCAGTTTTCAAACCACTTACTAACTATAGCTGGTCTTGTTGATGGTGCGGGGAAGCACTCTAACATAAATGTTTTGAGCATTGCTGCCTAGATGTAAAGGGGTTTTCTTTTTCTTTTTTCTTTTGCCCTTGTCAACATAGTACAGCCTTCTACTAAAATGGCTGCTACTTGATGAATTATAATATACGTGAAATAAGTAAATGATTTACAATAGGCCTCTAACTTCATTGGAACAAACAGATCCAGAGGAAGCCTACCAGAACATCGGATTGTCCTTTCTCTCGTTTTCCAGGTAGCTTTCCTCCTATACTCCCCATCCCCTGGATTTGCTTCCCTGATTTTGTGTAGTGAACAGAAGTTGCCTCTGTGTTGCCTCATCCAGATATGGCACATTCTCCTATGTCCCTGAAGACTAATTCTGCCTTTTTTTTTTTTTTGCAAAAAGGAAACTGCTAAAGCCTAAATCTCTGGAGAATAACTACTGTATTCACTGAATGTTGAGGAACTGAGGTGAGATCCTTCCTTCAATAGAGAACACAGTATTACTACCAAAGGGGTCAGGTATGTAGCACCACTATATCCTTCTTAAATTGTGGACACTACAATTTAAGGCTATAGACAAGTTCGAATGTGTCCAGAGGAGGGCAATGAGGATAGTGAGGGGGCTAGAGACCAGTTCCTATGAGGAAAGGTGAAAGGATCTTGGTATGTTTATCCTGGAAAGGAGATGACTGAGAGGTGATATGATAACCATCTTCAAGTACTTGAAGGAAAAAATAAATAAATAAATAAATAAAAATAAAAGTACTTGAAAGGCTGTCATATAGAGAATGACACGGAGTTGTTTTCCATTGTCCCAAAAGTTCAGATCAAAACCAATGGGTTGAAATTAAATCAAAAGAGTGTTCGGCTAAATGTTAGGAAGAACGTCCTGACAGAGCAGTCCCTCAGTGGAACAGGCTTTCTTGGGAGGTGGTGGTGGGCTTTCCTTCTTTGGAAGTTTTAAAGCAGAGGCTAGATGGACATCTGACAGCAATACTGATTCTGTGAACCTAGGCAGATCATAAGAGAGACGACAGGAAGGATTACATCAATGCTTCGTTGGTCCCTTCAACCGGATGTGGACGGGTTTTTCTCACGGAAGTTAGTGGCCACGTTGGAAACAGTTTCTAGTGTGTCTGGACAAACCAGCTTTTGGTGGGAAAATGGTGAATCCAATAGAGGGCAATTTGTTTGACATTCCTGATTATGAACACATCCAGGATGAGGTGTTTCAACCTCTACCTCCCCCAGCCTCCCCAGGGGGAGATGATGAAGAAGAGCCAGAGGACAACAAATTGCCTCCAAACAAGGATTCCACTGTGACTACCAGGAAAGGTGTTAAAAGGCCAGTTCCTAAACTAGATGCTCCAAGGTTAATTTCAGAGCGAGGTCTTCCAGCTCTGCGGAATATGTTTGATAATGTGAAATTCAAAGGTAAAGGGTATGAGGCAGTAGACCTTAAGACACTTATAAGGCACATGGAGCACTGGGCTCACAGTGCTTAGTTCACGTGGTCCCTTCTTCTTACATGCCCAGGGTAATGCCAATCACCACTTTGGTGTCAGGCAGCAATTTCCCCCAGGCCAGTTTGGCTAGGGATCCTGATGGTGTTTTGCCATCTTCTGGGCATGGAGCGGGGGGGAAGGGTAGTTGTAAACTTCCTACATTGTGCTGGGGGTTGGACTAAATGACCCTGGAGGTCCCTTCCAGCCCTATGAATTTATGATTCTATGATTAGATTACCCTGGTATAGACTCACCTTTTCAAACAAATTGGTGGAGGGGATACATCATAGCCAAGACAAACAAATCAAACGTTATGCACATATCTTCCACAAAGACCATGGAGAGTCCATGTGGTAAAGTAGATAAAACAATTAGTTATCCCTTTCGCTCTTTCACATAAAGTATTTATTAGGTTTCATTGTTGTTTAAGCTTGATTCAAACATTTAACAAGCATTTAGCAAAAAAAATTGGAAAGCTAGTGCAGTATAGTGGATAATGTATTAGGCTTGGTTCAGAAGTAGTTCCAGGTTCAAATTCTGTCTCATCTATGGAGTTGATTGGGTTTTCTTCAGCCACATAGTACCTTAGCCTAAATTACCTCACAGAGTTCTTTTGAGGAGCAAATGGGGGGGGCAATGTTTGTCCCCAGGAGCTCTCTAGAGAAAATATATAAACATGTAAATCCCCTCTGAAATCAACAGTATGTTAAATTGTTTAATTTTGTCAGAGAGGGACAAATTAGGAAGGAGTAGTTAATTGTTCCTATATGTTTCATTTCAGACTCAATGTGAGATTTTTTAAAAAAAAAAACAGCCAATGCTGTTTAAATTTTTCAAATTTATCTCATGAGCCAGATGCAAGCCACCACTTCCTCAGAGCTCTGGGTGAGTAGCATTAAGGTAGGTAAAACTGGTATTGATAAACCTTACTAAATACATTTAATTGGGGAGGCAGGGGGTAGGCAACCTAAAAAATACTTCACGGCAAAGATCAATATCAATAATAGATTATTTTCTCATTAGCTATGTTTATATATTTCAGTACCACGATCATTTACTGGTATTTTACAAGTATCTATATCTATACACACACACACTACCAAGCAAAACCAAGCAATTTTTTCAGTCTTCCACTTCAACCTCTTCTTCCCTGACAAGCCTTTTTATACAGTGCAGAAAACAGGTAAAACCTCAGCCTCGAAGCTAAGATTTGCCATGGAAAAAAAACCTTCCCATCTTCTTTTCCAGTATTTCTGTGCTTAGATTTTCTCATCAAGAAGTCATTCTCTGGGAGATGGCATACATATTTAAATAATGGGAAGCAAGCATGAGATCCCATGGGGCCGAATGAGAGCGACTTCTGAAATTATCACAATTATCGTTCCATTATTGTAAGACAAACAACCTCATTTATTATGCTGGGCTGCTGCTAAGCTCTGGATCCCTTCCTGCTCAATTACATAGTCGGTAACTTAAGTATGCCACACAAGCAGCATTTGCACTGAGTACTTCATTAATTTTTTTTTAATAGTATGGAGCTCTGGAACTTGGTCAGATACCCAGTAAGGAGGCAGCCATCCAGCATCATTGCATCAGAAATAAATGCAGTTTAACATTTTCAACCTTAAGGGATGTGTTAAAATTAGCAGTTCTATTTTTTGAGAAAACATTTTGTCTTTAATAAGAAGATGAGCAGGATAAGTCTGTGAGATTCAGTAATTTAGAGTACTGTGATATCTGTCGCATTTATCCAGGCTTTCTTTCAAGAGGTTCAGGATGGTATATGTGGTTCTTTGATACTCTGTTTTATCATTGCAACAAACCAATCAGGTAAATTGGGCTCAGAGCCATGGCCTCTCACCACACACAAGGGCTGAATCCACATTACCTCGGCGCGTCCCGGTGTTGCACTAAATGTTCGCTAAACACCCGGAAGTGTAGCATCTTTCAAGCACGATTTCTGGATCGCGCTAGAAAGACGCTGTACTTCTGGGTGTTTAGCGAACATTTAGTGCAACACCGGGATGCGCCGAGGTAATGTGGATTCAGCCAAGGTCAAATAGACCATTCAGTGCCTTTCAACCAAATAACTTCCTGGGCTGAATCCATACGCCCTTGGCGCATCCCGGCGTTGCACTAAATGTTCGCTAAACACCTGGAAGTATAGCGTCTTTCAAGCGCGATTTCTGAATCGTGCTAGAAAGATGCTATACTTCTGGGGTTTTAGCAAACATTTAGTGCAACGCTGGGAAGCGCCAAGGGCGTGTGGATTTGCCCCTGATAAACAGTAGTTACAACTTCTATTGAGAAAGACGTTTCTTTAGGATTCTGATTCACACAATATCAGAATTTCCCTTTTTTCCAGGATTTAATTCTAGCTTATACATTTTCCCTGAACCATTTAGCGAGCCTGTGACGTAGTGATCATGATGTCAAACTTGGACTACCCAGGTTCAAATCCATACTCAGCCTGTGGATGATCTTGGACTGGCTACTCTCTTCCTCAGCCTGATATGATATGAACCAGAAACCTGACAAAACATCTTTTTAAACAGAAGTTGTAACTGTTGCCTATCAGGAAGTAATTCTGTTGAAAGGCACCAAATGGAATAATTGACCTTGTATGTGGTGAGGAGCCATGGCTCAGCGGTAGAGCACTTGCTCTGCATGCTCTGCATGCTGAAGGTTCAAATCCAGCCATCTCCAGTTAAAAGGATCGGGTAGTAGGTAATGTGAAAGACTTCTACTTGAGACATCAGTCTAAAGACATCTACTTGAGACATCAGTCAGAGTAATAGGTGATGTGATCAGGTAATAGGTGGTGTGAAAGACTTCTACTTCAGACATCAGTCTACTTGAGACATCAGCCTAAAGACATCTACTTGAGACATCAGTCACAGTAATATTGGACTTGAATGGCTAATGGTCTGATTCAGTATAAGGCAGCTTCATGTGTTCATTCAGACACCAGTAAGAGATTTGCCTTCTTATGCAAGAGAAACTGCTTCAAAGGAAACACAGCCTACCTGCGGCCATATCTTCCTCCACATACAGATACTCCATTTGTCATAAGCTTCCAGGCCCTTTCTCTGCCTATCCACTATAGCCAACCAATAGTGAGTAGACTGCATCTGCAGTGAAGCTCTGCCAGCAGCTACACAATGCAAAGAAATCTAGGATAGCATCCGATGATTCTGTTTGAAGGTAAGAAAGGAGAAACGCAACAGACATACAATCCTAAAACACTTACAGATTTCTAAATCCATTGAAATTAATGGATTTAGAATGGTGCAAATCTGTTTCGGATTGCACTGTGGGTCAGACTAGACAACGGCAGCATCCCAAGGGACATCTGCCCTTCTAACATAATGAGTTCCCAGCTGGGAAGTCCCTTCTACTGTGGTATGGTAGACTGACTCTGGTCAGGACCATAGCTGCACAGGGGATGAAGCCTCCTCCGTACACAGTTTTTCTGACACAAAACAGCACCACAGGGAACGTATGGGCAAATAACACTCCTCCATCACTGTTTCAGGAGAGAAAAACTGCAGGAAGGGGGAAGGAATCCCTTGCTATCCTGTACCATAGTGGACCCAACCAGAATTAGGTAGGGGTGTGCACCAAGAAAGTTCCAGTTCCAGTTTTGGTTCCAGAGGGTTCTGGAATTCCATTCTATGACAAGTTTGTTCCAGGTTGGCTGGTGCCAGCTTGGAACTGATCCATTTGGTTTTTTTCCATTTTCATGAGTTTTGTCCACTGTGCACACGTTGGCCACGCATGTGCAAATGCACACTGTTCTTTTCAAGGGGGTGGGTAAATGAGGCTCTAAAGCAGCTGTTTTTGCACTTAATCAAAAAGAGCATCAACCACAGTCCCCCTCCTAGTCTAAACTCTTGATCCGCTGAGTTTTTCCTTAAGCACAATAACACACATATACAATAACAACAACAACGGTACAAGGTGAGTGTCAGTGGGAGGAGCAGTGGGAGATGTGGCTCTGGCCTTAGCCAGTCACACTGCTGTCTCTGGTGAAGGTTTTTTCCCAACTTTTACAAAAACATTACACAACCTGTAACATTTTTTTCCCAGTGGCGATAGCACACATCATGAGCAATAATTCCTGTTTCATACTTCCTTCCTGGACAAATGCCTGCTGCCAGTCTTTCCTTCTAAATATGATGGTTGTTTAAAAAAAACATTGAAGACTATGCTGAAGGGGATGTAGTAGATGGCTGGGAATGAAAAAAGGAAAAGGAAGGAAGGGTGGAATTTATTGAAAAGATTCACAGATTCCAATACTACGTCCTACATAATGGTAATAAACACTTTTGTGGCATCTGAAGGACTATCTAATGCTTTTATCAGTTTTTAGGATGCCTTGGGATCCTACTGATTTTGGCTGCAACAGACACAGCCAATCTCCTGGAAATATCTAAGTTTTTGACACTGGTGAGTCAATCTTCAGAAGGGAAACATTCAGAAACAAATCATTACCCATGTGAAATGTGGGATGGATAGTTTCTGTGTGAGGGCAATGTCACCTCTGTTAACTGTTATACGTCCAACCTTTAAAGCTCTGGAGTAGGTGGAAAGATGTGCTGCTTCCTGCCCCTTGCCTAATAAAAGCTTCAGAAGATGCTGGTATAAAATGATATCAGTTTCAAGTCTCAGGAAAATCAGTGGAATTTGCAGGGCCATTCTACACATCATTCTTCCTTACAGAGACCTTGCATCCCTGCATCTGTATTACCTTTTATAACACAGCTTTTAGAATAAGCATTTGCTTCAGTGACATCTAGTTTTGCCTTCAGGACTTCAAAATATATTAGACTCAGGGCAGAACTGCACATGGCATTCATACGTGGTTAACAGAAGCCCAATGAAAAGGGCACAGAGGTCCCAACCCTTTTCGTATTCCGTCACTTCTCTGCTGGAAGTATACTTCCAAGCTACTTGCTCCCTTCTACAAGTGTAATCCAAATTACACTCTGTACCCTGTAGAATAGTCAAGCGTCAGTTCCTCAATTCCCACATGGCAAGTGACTGATTCAGATCGTAGCTGCTCCATGTATGGAGAGGGAGCACATGCATGTAGAGAGATGTCACATTCAGTCTCAGGGGTGTCCAGTTAAATCATCACAAGTTGCTGGGAAAGATGTTTCTCAGCCTTAGACCCTGGATAGCCAGACAATACTGAGATGGACTAATGGCCTGACTCAGCATACAGCAGCTTCATATGTCACCATCTACAGTATGTTCATATGTGGAGAGCGCCAGCATAGTATAGGAATTAGAGTGTCAGATTAGGATCTCGGAGGACCCCCACTCTGCCATGAAGCTTGCTGGGTGACCTTAAGTCAGTCACACATTCTCCGCCTAATCTACTTCACAGGGCTGTTGTGACCTGGGTCAGTCACAGCTCTTCCAGAGCTCTCTCAGCCCCACCCACCTCACAGGGTGATTGTTGTGAAGACCATAATAACACACTTTGTAAACTGCACTGAATGGGAGTTAAGTTGTCCTGAAGGGCACAACTTATTATGTTATACTTTATAAAAGTATACTTTATGTTATATTTTATAACATAACATAATAACAACTATTATTATGTTATACTTTATAAAATGGAGGATAGGAGAATTATGTAAGTCACCTGGGGGCCCCATTGGGGAGAAACATGGGGTATAAATAAATAAATGTTACCATATTTACATGGTTCTACATCCAAGCTAGACTCCTATATTGACTTTCTCCTCTTTACACATCACAGAAGTAGTTATCCACTGTGGAGCACGTTCTCCTCAAGTGAGGCATTTTTTTCGGTTCCTTGGAAGACATTTGTCTCACATGATGGGAAGTGCCTAGTACCCAGGAAAATCTATGCAGAGGAGAACTGCCTCCACAACAGAAGAGAAGCACAAGTGTAAGGATGGTAAAGTGACGTTACAGATTCTACATTAAGTAGATTGCTATTTATGTTATAGTTTCGCCCTGTGGGGCAACAGAGAACAAGCCTTGCACTCTGTCATGTGAAAACGCTTCAGGTATTTGAACCGTTTAATCCTGTCTCCTCTCACTCTTCTTTTCACCAACTCCATCAGCTGTTCCTTCAACTGAGATCATCCACATCTTCTGCGCTTGTCACAGACCAACAGGAAAGCACAGGATGGAATTCCAAAGCACTTTTTCTGTTTGAGTAATACGTGCCAAAGAATATGCACAATGCAGCGTTGGAATTTTTTTTAAAAAATTATATATTACACTGGCTTGGGAAGACAGTTTTTGGGGGGAATTGCAACTATGTTGTGTGTTTTAATATTATGAGATTTTTTAAAAGCCTGAAACAATTCCATGGCAAATATACTATTTGTAAGGCACATACACTGCCCTGTTCAATCTAGCAATTTGTATGCTACTTCTGCATGTTGGGAGGGATAGTAATGGTATTAATGTCATTTGCTTAAAGCAGGTTTTACTGTAAACCCTGGGCCTAATCTATGACGCATACAGATAAACAGATTTACAAAACAGCACTGCACAAAGCACCTTGTCTGTCAAGGACACAGTACAGAGCAAGGAAATAGGGCTGTAAGACTTAATGCCTATACATTCATGGCATGATTTATGTTTCACTAGCACAAATTATACACAAAATTATATATTCATCTACATATGTGCAAACATACATATGTGATTTAGCATAAATATCAGATGCATGCCACAATTGCCTAAATTGTGCTTATCATAAACCTCTAGTTGCATAAAGAAATCTCCAAAAAAATAAAAGAAAGTTTCCCTGCCACTGCTTAAAATCGTTAACTGCAGTGGGAGATTGTGGAGATACTAACAACATGTTGACATCAAGCCATGGAGCATGTGTCACTACATGTCACAGGGGAAAAGGGGAAAATATGACATGGGAGTGTATGATGCATCCTATTTCATGCTTGCAGAAATGTTTTATGGCATCATAACATTCGTTTTATCACATATACTTTCCAGTTAGCTGTAGCAGAAGCAACTTATTTAAAACAGGACCACACACATTTGTTGCAGATGGGGTTGCCAACTCTAGGTTGTGACATTTCTGGAGATTTGGGGAGTAGAGGCAGAGGAAGGCAAGGTTTCCGGAGGGGAAGAAGTTCAGTGAGGTAAAATTCTATGCAATCCATGCTCCAACGCAGCTGATTTCTCCAGGAGAACTGATCCCTGTCATGTAGATCTCTGTTGTCATTATGGGAGGTCTCCAGGTCTTACCTGGAGGTTGGCAACCAATATTGCAAAAGCTAAATGGCCGTAAAGGAGATGTTGGCAAGGAAGTAAAGGAGAAATTAGCTTTCACAGAGCATCGAAACTTGGCTCTTGCTATCTGGATTGGGAAGGGCCTGGTACGTACAGTACAGATTGTGGGTCCTTCAAAGGATATAAGGCCTTTCCCAAGGGTAGAGTGGGTGATGGCTGCAGCAGGAGCTGAACAAGCAGGTGCACAATTTCAGCAGAAGAGATTGAGTAGGGCTGGGAAAGAAGCCTAGAGTGGAACAGAAACAGACAGCAAAGTTTTGGTTGGGAGGATTGAAAGGCAAGATCCAGAGCTTCAATGTCTATCTCTACTCCATGCCAGGCATTTTTCCCCCTCCCACCCCCTTCCATCCAAGCCTGGAAGCCCTGTGCTGGAGGTGGGTCTGGTGGCTCCAATGGAGTTTCAGGACTTTTAGCATGTGGAACCAGCTTGCTCTTTGAGATTGGCTTGCATATTGGGACCCAGAGAGAAACTGCAGGTACAGCAGGGAATTATCAAGTCACCATAGTGCCCTGAGGTCAAAATTGTCTATTCAGACTGGCAGCAGCTCTCTAGGGTCTCAGACAGAGATCTTTCACATCATCTACTACCTGATCCTTTCAACTGGAGATAGGGCTGCCAGGTCCCCCTCCACCCCACCAGTGTGGGGAGGGAGACCTGGCACCTCCACCCCCATCTTGGCCAGTGCGGGGGCAAGACGGAGGGAACAGCCCTCCTGGACACACTCCCAGTGCAGCATGGCAACATTACTTCTAAGAGTGACACCATGGCACTGCACCAAGATCGCGCACACACAAAACACACGCGCGAGGACAGAAGAAAGGTGTGTGCTCCCCCCACCCCCTACCAGGAGGGCAAGGGCACCCGGCAGTCCTAACTCAAGATGCCAGGGATTGAACTTGGGGCTTTCTGTATGCTAAGCATACAGAGCTACAGCCTCTCCCCATGTATCATGGGGTCCAAACGGGGCCATTCCATACTTGAAAAGAACACAGCCTCCAGACCACATCTGTCAACCCAACCTGGGGATGTACCTGGGAAAAGCCTCTTGTGTAGGTCAGACCCAGAAACTGGCATAGATGAGAGATCAAAGATTTTTGTCTGCATGCAGCAAATGCAAAATAAAGAACAGAACATGCTCTACCTGTCCCACAGAATGGGAAGCAATTTGGAGGTGGTACTTTTACAGCACTTTCATTCCAAACGTCAGCATCATATTTGCCAGAAAAGATTATTTCCTATTCTACATCTCACAAGATTGCTACCAAGCCAATAGCTGTGGGAAACAAGACGTGAGCCTGATCTGCAACATAGTCCCCACTAAAATTATTTTAAAAACGAATGTGACCACTGCCAATCTAGTATAATTTCTCTTTTTAAAATGTGTATTAGCTGGTTCTTAGATTAGTTAATGTTTGCACAGCACTTTGAAAACTGTAGAGGATATGTAATTGCTAAGGATTATTGTTTTTTATTATTGTGGCAGATGGAACCAATCCATCTCAGTAGATAATATCTCATCAATGATTCATTGCTGTGCCTCCAGCTTAAAGCTTTTTGCAAATCTGAAAGAATCATTTTGGACCTGGTAATTTGGCCAGTGCCTTCCAGATTTTACTTACTGTCACTGCCCCTTTTTGGAAAGGATCCTTCTTATGCTCTCAGTGTTTGTGTTTACCAACCCCTGTCAAAAGCATGAGAGAACCCAAGCAGAGTTCTCTATAGCATCACAAATCGTCAGCTAATGAGTTCTGTCAGGGCAGTGTTAGTATCTACAGTAACATGTATCCTTAATATAGTGCAGAGCTCAATAGGAAAGCATTACATTCGGGCAATTATTAGCACAAATGCTTTCATGAAACTGTAGTAAATGCTTTCTTCTATATGTGTACCCCATCCATACACTCATATTTGGACTCTGATCTGAGTTCCTGTACTTATAAAAAGGATTATGTTAAGGAGCTTATTTTTTAAAAAATGCTCCTTCATCTAAAGCATTACACCTCCACAATGAAATAACTTCACCTGGTCCAAAATGCATCAGCTAGGTTACCATCCGGGGCTGGTTTCAAGGATCGTACCACCCCTGTGCTGAAAGATCACTGGTTACCCATCTGTTTCCAAGAATGATTCAAAGTACCAGTTCTTATATTTAAGGCCATGAACAGCTGGGGGGCAGGATACCTGAAGGACCGTCTGCTCACATACTATCCAGCCCACCAGTTAAGATCTGCTTCTCAAGCCCTGTTCTCTGTGCCCCTGCATTCAGAGGTGAGGCAGGTGGTGACCAGAGCCAGGACATTTTCTGTGGTGGCACCTTGCCTTGGAAACACCTTCCTCCTTTAGGCTTGCCTGCTTGCTTTACTTCCTTTCTGGTGCCAGGCCACAACATATGCTTTTACCCAGGCTTTTAATTAGGGGTTTTCTTACCAGCTTTTAAAATGGTCTCCTTCGGTTGCCAGTCCCCACTGGGGGCAGGTGATCCCACACTCCCACTCTCCACCCTGCCCTCACTTACCTGGCCAGCAGGGGGGAATGTGCCTCCCAGGATGTGCTCCTGGGGTGTACAGCAAGCTCCCGTGCACTGCAGCAGCCTGAACTGGGCCCAAATCAGCCCAAACAGGGGCTGAATCGATCCAGATCAGGCCCAAATCAGCCCGGATCGGGCCACTATGGAGCGCAGCAGTGCTTCTGTGCTCCGCAGCATCCTGATCCAGGCCGAATCAGCCCAATTTGAGCCTGATTCAGCCCAAATCAAGCCCGATTTGATCCAATTCAGGCCCCCACAGAGCACAGGAGTGGCCCGCGGCACGCACAATGACATCACTTCCCGCACGACCAGTGACCAGTGAAGAGCAGGTAAGTGCCAGGCCTCTTGCCTCCCACCTGGAGTCACCTCAAGCAGAACTCTGAAAAGTCAGCATAGAAATATATTAAATAAATAAATAAAAAGTGCATTGTATTTCTGCTCATAGTGTTTGATACGTATGTTCAAGATATAACTGTATGGCTTATTTTGATGGCGTGCATCAAAGTACCCAATTAGGACTTAAAACCACGAGCCTCATAAGGCAGAGGCTGGAACTGAGTAGGCCACCTTGGTCTGTGGGTTCTCAAAAGCCTTCAGATCCTCCTAAGGTGCAGAAGGGATTGGAATCAGGCAGGGCTGTCCAAGCTATCTATACATATCAGGAACTTAGCTATGATGTCCTGAGGAAAAAGTGCCCGGAAAACCTGTGTCACACTTTGAGACCACCCCTGGGTCACTCCTAGGTCCCACTTCCTGTTTATAGACTAGAAACAGAATGTTTTTGCTCTGTAGCCTTATTCAAAAAGGCTCTAGCCTCAGCATGAGTTGAGTTAAAGCCCCACAACACAAATGCTCATCAGGTTAACTATTTTAGAACTTAGCATGCACACATACACTAAGAATTCAAACTTGAGAGAAAAGGATTGACATTTAACGATATTTGTTGTGTCTTTGATCTAGACTAGCTGGAACATAAGTTCCTGGGCTGACACAAAAAATGTCATTGCCCCAGGTAACCTCTAGCTCAGCGGTCCTCAATGTGGCAGCCAGGGGCACCACTGCACCCTGCTAATTTGTGATGGTGCCATTTTGTAATAATAAACACTACGCTTTCCCAAAATTCTTTTATTGGCTACAGACTCAACAAAGTTGGCGGGGGGGGGGGCTGTCCTAGCTGAACATACATTAACTGTAGATAATGTTTCTGTAACATTATCAGTTAAGGTTGTCAGGCTGCAGCTGGCAACCCCCAGAAGAAATTGGGGTGGGGTAGGGAGTGACATCTGTTAACTCTCTAGCACTTTTACAAAAACTCTATGGTAGAGTATCCACATGTCCCTTCTGGTTTTTTACCCCTCCCAGCCCAACTGCTAGTTTCTAGTTGCACATTCTGCCATTGAACTATAACCTTATTGGGTCACACAGCCATGAATAAATCATGTTAACACTTCCATCACAATGGCCTTCAGTTTTTTAATTGGTTATCTGACAGGATCATCTAGCTACAGTATTTTACACACTCTTCCGCCAGCTTCAGCAACAGATAGTGAGATTCCTAGACTGGAAAAAACGATACAGCTACCACTAGCCTAGTCTGGACTGCACAACCTACCCTTTCTTAATTCTATGTACAACACTGAGGTCAGGCCTCACAAACCCTTTGGCCCTGCCCATCCAATTGTGGGACAAACATACAATGTGTATTATAACTGTCAAGTTACTTTCAAAACTACATGGCAATGTATTTCCTTTTGCTTCCACTTCCACCATGGGCACTGAGGAGAAACCAGAGGCCTCTGTTCATGTACATGAAAATTCATTGGAACATTTCTAGGCAACCTGTTTTCCAGCACGTAAGGACCATGATTGGGGAGAATATACTTTGTATCAAAGAATTATGTGCTTATAATTAAGTGGCCTTGTTGTAAACAGCAATCTGTAAATCACAGTGCAGATTCATCATAGCAACTTATAATGCTTAAAAGAATGGGTGCATTCATATCAGAAATATAATAGTTTGTTTCACAAGGGGGCATTTTGACCTGCTGGATTCCTAACTGGTTTTAGAGAGAGAAACTTCTCAGCAGGAAGACACTAGCTACTCCGAGATAATAAATTCAAAGTACTTTTCAGTTTCAGTAAACTCAACTTGTTAAGAAATCACAGGCAACTTCAAGTCTTTTGCATGCATTAACAAACAGAACTCAATGTTGCCCTGACACTTGTGTGCACAAAGAGACGGTGATGCCTTGACTACAACCTTGAGGCATGAAAGTCAATTATAGTTGAATTCAATGGCATCAAAATTGATCCCATTGGTTGCCAAGTTCCACACAAAATAATATAAAATAATACTTACATGGTTCAACAAATTTGAAAGCAAAAAAGGAAACAAAAACATTTGAAAGGAGTCAAGCTAAGCTTCAAACAATTTCATCATGTGAGCATAAAAGAGAGAGTGGGTAGATGATGGGAATTTTTCCACATTGGATATTCCTTGTTAATAATGGTGAATGACTGACAGCCTTCTAATAAAACATCAAAACTCAAAAAGCATCTCTAAAAGAACCTTTTCTAGGGCAAGGATTAGATAGCACTGGTTGACTGTTTCTTTAGTTTTGCAGATAGTGAGGCCTAGCATATTTAAAAGATTGATTTGACAACAGCCATTTTCACACTGCTTACCAGCCACGGAACATCACGCCGAGCTCCCAGAACGACAGTGTCTTCCTGGCACGATTTCGTGTGAGAACGATGCTGTCGTTCCGGGAGCTCGGCACGATGTTCTGTGGCCGGTAAGCAGTGTGAAAACGGCCAAAATTGGGGACAAATGTTACTTTTGCAAAAGTTGTGTGTTCCCCTACTGAAGAATAGCTTTCAAACTATTAGCCTAAAATGTAAGGCCTGTTTGTTAGAGGGCAGCAATTATCTCTTTCATTTAGATATTTATTTAAAATATCTGTAGCTTAGCATCTCCTTGGACTCAAAGGAACAAGTTACAAAGGCATAAAATTCCAATATATTTAGCAATAAACACTATGCCAGTATACAATAGATTCTGACACTGATTTAGGCAATCAAAAAGGGGGACAAAACATCCAAAGAGACTCCTTGGATGTTTTGTCTCCCTTTTTGATTGTATTTAGGAGACTACCCCCCCTTTCCTTTGGTTGTATTGATTTAGGCAAGACAATATACGTAACATTATGAGTCAAGCTAAATTAAGCAGGAATTTGGTGGCACCTTAAGACTGACAAACTTTACTCCAGCATAAGCTTTTGTGAGTTCAGAGCTCACTTCAAAAGATATATGAAGGGCCCATATAAAGTTGCTATACTTAAAGCTATAAGCAACAAAAGGAGGATTTTTCTTCTATCAACTTTAAATATAAATACAGCTTCAATGGACATAAATTTCATGCATCTGATGAAGTGAGCTATGTAGCCATAAACATTTACTCTTTAAGGTGCTACCAAACTAACATGCCTTTGGAATGACTACCCAAAAGCACTCACTAAATGTTGCGGGAGGGGTAAAATCTTCCTAAAAGAACTTTTAATGGGATACAGCTCCACAACATTAAACATCCTGTCACTGTTTGTGACAGTTTTGATACTCTATTGACGTTACTGGAGCACAACTTGAACAGTTGTAGGCTGCCTAATCAGGAAAAACAAAAAAGGAAAGGAGATGTTTAACTTCCAATGTATTCCTGTTCAGGCGCACAGTTGCTACATAATCATTTTTCATATATCAAAAGTCCCTTATTTATTATTTTTAAATAAGGTCAGCACAATACAAACTACCCTTCTTATAAGTGTACTGAAAGCATTAAGGTAAAAAGAACAACATAGGCTGCAGACAAGTAAGGTTTTTAAGAGAATTCAAAGTGTCCTGATATTATCCAAGCTATACGTATATTTCTTTTGTCTCATTCGCAAACCCAAAAAGCAATCCTAAGGAGGTCTATTTAGAAGTAAGTCACTTACTTTGCAGATTTTTGAAGCTGTACAGTATCCTGAAAACACTGCTGCCCAGAGACAAGGTTCAAGCATAATTTCTCCCTATCTAGGGATGCCAAGTCCCCCTACCCTCCTGGCAGGGGGGGCGGGACCTAGTGCTTACCTTTTTGGCATTCCCTGCCGTACCTTGTACTCACATTCCTGCGCCTAGGCAATGACATCACTTACGAGAAGTGACATCATCACACAGGTATGAGAGTGTGTGCGCACTTCTCAACAGGCCAATTTGGGCCCCAAAGAGGCCCAATTCGGCCCATTTGGAGCCAAAATCAGCCCACTGCCGTGGATCTGGTTTGTTTTGAGCACAGGAGCATTCTCAGGGGTGGCACGAATATATCACTCCCAGGGGTGACGTCATCGCACCGCTCCAGAAGTACACCCGGGAGGCTCATTTCCCCACCTTTCCTTCCCCACCAGCCAATTGAGTAGAGGCAGGGATGGAGGGTGGGAGTGGGGGATCCCTTATCCCCACTGGGGGAATGGCATCTCTAGCTCTGTCTGGTATACTTTTGGAACTTTTCCTTTCATATGCTTTTTTATTCATACCCCTTTTCTCCTCAAAAGAGACCCAGAATTTTATCAGATCATTCTCCCCTCCTCCACCCTATTCTAACAACAATTCTGTGAGGTAAGGTGACAGAATGCAATGAGCCCAAGGTCACCCAGTGAGCTTCCATGGCAAAGTCTGGATTCCAACCTGTCCCTTTCAGGTCCTACCAACAACTAAGAGGGAAACTTCCTAAGAAAGCACCAACAGTAGGAGAGCAACTGCTCAAGGAAGAGGAAACAAGAAAAAGGTTCCCATGTTGAACCACAATTTCAAAGTCTATAATGCCTTCACTTAACTGATGTAAATAACGAGATAGTTTATATATATCACTGCACAAGTCCCTTATAAATACATCAATGCATCAATAGGACCCAATACATGAATACAAGTATTATAACAACAAGTGTACATTCAATCAGGAAAGCCCCGGAGCATAATGCATTAGCAGTTCATTTACAGCTCGTTTGCAGTTCAACCCAAATGGGTAAGCTGATGCCACTCGTACCCTAGGAGGCAAAAGGACCTCCAAAAAGGCTTGCAGTCAGCTGGAGTGTCCAAGAACCTGCTATCCGTCCGGCCCCAATAGGGTAAACTAACGCCGTTCGTTCCCTTATGACAGGGAGAGCTCCGACCTATGAAGAATGCTTGGAGGGTTTCATGAATTGGATAAACAATATTAATCAAAACATAAAGTTTACCCATCATGGTAGCCAATTTTGTGTTACATTTTTGGATGTGGTGGTCTTTAAACAGACGTCCACTAGGTTAGGTGTCAGGCCATACCGCAAATTAACAGATAGATCAGCCTATTTAGAATACACCTCGTTTCACCGTATGAGCTTAAAGAGAAATATACCCTTTAGCCAATTTTCCTGAATACAACGGAATGCGACCAGATTAGGTGATTACAGCAGAGAGGCCGACAACATGAGCAGAGCCTTCATGTCTCATGGTTGTCCCTCACAAGTAGTAGAACAAGCAAAGAGGAAAGTGGATGTTGTCTCACGTAGTGATCTGCTAAGATTCCTGAATGATGCTGTAGTCCTGGACCCATTCCAGTCTGGCTTCCATCCTGGCCATGGGCCTTGGTTGCCCTCACATATGACCTTCGCAGGCATCTGGATCGAGGTGGGTCAGCGCTGCTTGTGCTACTCGATCTCACAGCAGCGTTTGACATGGTTGACTATGATTTGTTGGCCAGCCGCCTTGCCGACGTGGGGATTAGGGGGACAGCCTTACAGTGGCTGGTCTCCTTTCTCCAGGGTCAGGGACAGAGGGTGGCGCTCGGGGGAGATCTATCGCCCCGTCACCCTTTGGTGTGCGGGGTTCCCCAAGGGGCAATACTCTCCCCGATGTTATTTAACATCTACATGCGCCCCCTCACCCAGTTGGTGCGAAGGTTTGGGCTGGGCTGTCATCAATATGCGGATGACACCCAGCTTTTTCTGTGTGGACGGCCAGCCAGACATGGCCCCAGACAATCTGGCCAGAGCTCTGGAGGCTGTGACACCATGGTTGAAACAGAGCAGGCTGAAATTGAACCCAGTGAAGACAGAGGTTCTGCAGCTGGGACGGGGGCTGCCAGATGTTGGGGTCCAGCTCCCTGCCCTGGATGGGACACCACTGGCAACTTTGCCAGTGGTGAAGAGTCTGGGCGTGCTCCTGGATGCCTCCCTATCGATGGAGGCCCAGGTCACGGCGGTTGCCAAGTTTGCATTTTTCCATCTTCGTCAGATCAGGCAACTTGCTCCCTACCTGACGCCCCAGGACCTGGCTACAGTGATCCATGCAACAGTCACCTCCAGGCTAGATTACTGTAACTCACTCTACGCTGGGCTACCCCTGGGCCTGATCCAGAAACTACAATTGGTCCAGAATGCAGCAGCATGGGTCCTGACTGGTATATCTTACCAGTCACATATCACACCTGTCCTGCGCCAGCTGCACTTGCTTCCGGTTGAATTCCAAATCAGGTTCAAGGTGTTGGTTCTTACCTTTAAAACCCTGAGCGGGTTGGGACCGGCATATCTTCGGGACCGCCTCTCCCTGTACGTTTCCCGGAGACCGCTTCGATCAGTGGATAAATGTTTACTGGTGGTCCCCGGCCCTAAGGAAGCCCGCCTCGCTTCAACCAGGGCCAGGGCCTTTTCAGTCCTGGCCCCAGCCTGGTGGAACGCTCTGTCAATGGAGACCCGGGCCCAGCGGGACATATTATTGTTCCGCCGGGCCTGTAAGACAGAGCTGTTCCGCCTGGCGTTCGGTGGTTGAAGGGGGCGGTGCCCTGTCAGCCTCCCACCTTTGGGGTGGGGGAGGGTTCTCCCCACCATTGCACTTGGTTAATTTATTTCATTATTGTTTTGTATATTGATTTTAGTATTGTTGTTTTTTGTTTTTATCAATTTTAAACTGTTCACCGCCCAGAGCCCCTGGAGATGGGTGGTATATAAATTGAAATATAAATAAAATAAAATAAATAGGCAACGTAATTTACAAAAAAGAGAATAGGATTACTTGGGCTGTTGATTTTTCACCTCTCTCAGGCAAAATAACCGAGGTAATAAAGAGAAATTGGCACATTATTCAGGACCTTCCAGGGTGCAATAAGCCCCCACAGATTGGCTATAGAAGAACAAAAAGTTTGAGAGACCTTTTGGTGCATACTGATTTAAAGCAACTGGCTGTTAGGAGTGATTTGCCACAGGGACATTTTCCCTGTGGTCATTGTAATATCTGTTCACTGAGTATCGATTTTAAAAAAGTGAAACATCCTGACACAAGACACTCCTTATACTCCAAGGATTTTTCCACCTGTACCACATCTAATGTAGTTTACCTAATAATATGCACTTGCACTTTGATGTATGTAGGAAGTACATCACGCGCCATTTGTTTACGTATACAAGAACTACTCTCTAAGATAAGAACTTTGAGTACAGAAGCCCCTCTCACACAACATTTTGAAGCCCACCATAGGAATGAGAGGGAACTCAATTTTACAGTTTTGGAGGTGATGAAACCAACGGGTTGTCAGAGCTTGCTGCGGCCGCCACTGGGCGGGGCGCCGGGCGGTCTGCTCCTGACGTCAGAGGGGTGCCAGGGATGCTGCAGAACCCTGCTCTGTGAAAGGAGGGGCGGTATACATCACCCAGACTCCCTCTCAATCCACTCGCTGGTCTGCTCAACCTGTGCCACTCACCCCCTCTGGCCTCTCCTCCTCCATCCACGCTCTGCTCTGCTCTGCTCTGCTCTGCTCTGCTCTGCTCTGCTCTGCTCTGCTCTGCTCTGCTCTGCTCTGCTCAAACCCACCACCCCAGAGCTCTTCCCAGCCATCCTTTATAGGGCTTCCTTTCTCTGCTCCGCCCTCCTTCCAGCCTGGTCTTGGGCTGCCCCAAGTAGTTGCAGCTGGGGTAGCTGATCTGGCTCCACTGACCAGCACCAGCTGTGCCTTGTTCTCTAGCTGCCAAGCCTCCCTGCCTCTGCTGATTGCCAAAGGCAGGTCCAGCTGCAGCCCCCTGGCTGGCTGCCAGGCCTCCCTGGCTGAGCTGATTGCTGAAGGCAGGCCCAGCTGTGGCCCCTTGGCTGGCTGCCCAGCTCCTCCAGCAGAGTGCCTCCAGCAGCTCCACCTGGAGGGGCTTGGCCCTTGGCATCTCCTGGGCCAGGCTACTATCCTCTAGCTGGGACGTGGCTCTGGGCTGTTGGGGCTGCTGCTCCTTCTCTTCAGGTAAGGGCTCTGTGTGGGCGACTGCTGGGTCTCCAAACCCGCTGTCCTTGTTCCCTTCCTCTGCTCTGCTTAGCTCCCTTTCCTCCCCCAGGGGGGTGGGACTATCTGGGCTCCCTTTGTCTCCTCTCGCCTTCTGAGGCCTTGGGGCCTTGCCCCTTCCCCCTGGCACAGGCAGGTTCTGGATCTGGATCTGTTTGCCAGTCAGAGTGGTTGAACTGCTGTCTCCCGGCTGCCCCCTGACGCTGCCTCCCGGCAAGTCCGGGGGCTGGGCTGCTGACCCCAGACATGGGTAATGTTAAAAAGTCATTGCTGCAAGCTGCAGCCAGGTGGATTTTTAAGATTAAAACCTTAACACCCAATGGTCTTAATAATGAAATTGATTTTTCAGTATTTTTATAAATGGGCCTGTATCTTCCCCTCTATGAAAATAAATCGGAATTCCCCTTTTAAAAACAATTTTGTACTAATACCTTTCCCATTGGCATTTTAATAGAGTAATATTTTTCTATATATAATATTTTTATATATATATTTTTATATATATTTCTACAAACACCATCCCATAAATTATCTTGTATGAATTACAACTCATTCATGAATTGGATTTCGGAATTGCTATTTGAAATGTTAATTATTCTATCTTGTGATTGGTTATGGCCAAAATTTGAATGGGGCAATAAAATGTTTAGGTTTCTTTACATTTATAAATTCCCATGGAGTAATAGATTTGCTCAGGTTCTTTTGTACCTTGCACTTTGAGCCATGCGGGATTCAAATATGGGGATATTATCAAAGATGGGGGTAGTATTATTAAATGAGGTGATGTTAAGGTTTCATGTTCTAGGTTATGCTGAAGGTATGGTTCTCCTTTAAGATGAGAAAAAAGCATCGAACCGTACAAAAGCAAGTACTATATATTGGGTGTTCACAGGAAGTGCCTCACCCAATTGAAATGGATTATATTGGCAATGGAGATTTTGAATGCGGGGACTCTTGACTCTATGTGAGTATCATTATGGTCTTTGGAGAAACACCAAAGGAATGCCCATGAGCCGAAACTTATTGGGGTAATTGTATTATACTGTGGTTGTTTATAGAATTAACTGGCCGGAAGAAGAATAGTGTCGAAACGAGCAAAGAAGAATTATTACAGCCGGAGAAGCTCGTAGCCAGGTTTTGGAAACGCCAATTGCCCGCGAACTAGGTCGGAGCTCTCCCTGTCATAAGGGAACGAACTGCGTTAGTTTACCCTATTGGGGCCGGACGAATAGCAGGTTCTTGGACACACCAGCTGACTGCAAGCCTTTTTGGAGGTCCTTTTGCCTCCTAGGGTACAAGCGGTATCAGCTTACCCATTTGGGTTGAACTGCAAACGAACTGTAAACGAACTGCTAATGCATTATGCTCCGGGGCTTTCCTGATTGAATGTACACTTGTTGTTATAATACTTGTATTCATGTATTGGGTCCTATTGATGTATTTATGTATTTATAAGGGACTTGTGCAGTGATATATATAAACTATCTCGTTATTTACATCAGTTAAGTGAAGGCGTTATAGACTGAAATTGTGGTTCAACACGGGAACCTTTTTTTTTTGTTTCCTCTTCCTTGAGCAGTTGCTCTCCTACTGTTGGTCCTTTCAGGTCCTATCCTGACACTCTTAACACCATGATTGCTCTTCCATCCCAGTCATAATCACATAAGTCCTTAAAGAAGAATTTTATTTCTTAAAATGATATTGCTAGCATAGTAATATGCCTGCAGCCTGGGATGAATTGCCCTGGACCTCCAGTAAGTAGGCCAGTCGCCACCCTCTCCCAATGCTTGAGTCCTGACTAGGGTTGCCAGGCCCCCTCAACCTCCTGATGGGACACAGGGGCCTGGCACTTACCTTTGGGGAGAGGGGGGGTGAGCGCGCGCAGAGTGCGCACGGAGCACGCACACATGCCTCCACAGACACGATGACATCACTTCAGGAGTAACGTCATCGTGCGGCCCTTGGGCAGGCCCGTTTTCGGGCGCTGCAGAACACTCCTGCGCTGTGGAGCGCCAGAAATGGGCTGTTCTGCTGTGGATTGGGCCCATTTTTGAGGCACTGCAGAGTGCAGGAGCATTCCTGTGCTCCACAGCACCTCAAAATGGGCCCAATCCATGGCAGAACGGGCCTGTTTTGGGGCGCTGCGGAGCAAAGGAGTGCTCCACTCCTACGCTCTGCAGCTGCTAAAAACGGGCCTGGTTTGCCATGGATCTGGCCCATTTTGAGCTCTGCAGAGTGCAGGAGCGCTCCCACGCTCCACAGCAGCCCCGATCCAGGCCAACATGGGCCCAATTCCTGCAGCTGCAGCACACAGGAACGCGCCGTGAGTGTGCAAGGAAGGTGCGCCTGCCCCGCTGCTCAGGTAAGTGGGGTTGGGGGTGGGGAGTTGGGGCGGGGGATCCCCCACCCCCACCCCCACCGGGGGTCTGGGATCCCTAGTCCTGACCAGAGATAACAATTGGAATGAATATAAAAACATGCTGTCATGATGCTTTCACTACAACTGCTATTCATATTGCCTGTAGCCTTAGATACCAGACATAGTATATGAGGGAAAGATGCAACTAACTAATGCAAACTTCAGGACTTTTTAAACTAGTAGCATGAAGCTAAGAAGGAACATCAAGTACATCAAGACCAGAGTGAAAGCAATTTGAAATTTCTTCTATCACTAAAACTGCTGGTGGCTGGGCAAGAAAAAAAAATAAGGCACTGAATTTAAAGACAATCTTGTTACACTTGACAGATTGGTTGTTTTATATCATTTTGGAACTGCAAGAGTAAGCGAGATTACATTTATATAACTTTGAAACTACCAGCAGAAGGGAGATTGAAATTAGGTTAGTTTCATTCTGCACTAAAAGGTGCACCACTTTGGTGCTCTGTTGTGATGGCAAAGAAATACACTGTCAGTGTGATGGACACTAAGTTAACAAATGAATTTCTTTGTTGCTTGTTTAGGATTTCTTTTCTATAAAAATGTTTTCCCCCATCTGCATTAATATTATTGGAAACTAATGGTTTTTATACCCTGGAGAAACATAATGGTGAAACCAATAGCAATAAAATGTCAGATGTAAACTCACAGCAATATTTCTGCACTACAGAAATCTTTATTTAAGGGAGGCTAGCCAAATTAGAAGTGCAGAAAATGGAGTAAATAAAGAAAAGGCTATTAGATAATAAGACTCCGCTACTTCCCTTTTTACAGAGGTGTCACATTTGTCAGAACTATGACTTTGATGTGGGGGACAACAACTGCAAGTGGGTTTCCAAGGAAGCATTTCTATTTTTTTAAAAAAATCTTCTGGTGAAAATCAAAAACCTGAAGACTTCCTTTTAATGTAGATGATATTTCTATGATACACCCAATGCTGGTCTAAACAGAGTTACATTTTCTAAGCCCATGACTTCAGTGTCCCCCTAAGCAGTATAATTATGTTTATAGGGGCACTGACAGAAGGCAAGAAGGTACTTGCTAGCAAGTTTCAAAATTTAACATAAATCTACAACAATTTTTTAAAGAATATGTATACGTCCCCTTTCCCTGGATTTATAGGACTCAAAAGAGGCTTACAAACTTTAAAATCAAGAGGAATTCAAAAACATAGTACAATCATTCAGAAACTTAATACATTAAAGCCTTGACCACTCTCACTTCCATTATTACAAAATTTCCACTGGCATCCAGTCCCTTCTTGATGTCACTCAGGACTTAAAAGCTCACTTGAACGATTGCAAGGAAGTTCTAGAGCCAGAGATCGATCTTGGGGGGAAAGAAGTACACTTCCAAAAACATGTGCCGACTGAGCCACAGCCTGATGAAACATAGTTCCTCATCCTCACTCAAGTGGTAACTTTGGGACTGTTATCAACAAAGCAATAGGACAAGCAAATTACTACAGTTCCCAGGCTGAGCCTAGCAACCAGTGGTAGGGTGTGAAGTCAGCTGCACTGTGACATCACTTCAGGTAAAACCAGTTTGGTGTAGTGGTTGCATTGTCAAAATAGGATCTGGGAGACCAAGGTTTGAAAACTCCATTCTGCCATGGAAACTCACTGAGTGACTTTGGGCAGTCACACACTGTCAGCCTAACCTACCTTACAGGATTGTTGTGAGGATAAAATTAAGGAGAAGAGAATGATGTAAGCTGCTTTGAGTCCCCATTGGGGAGACAAGGCAGGGTATAAATAAAATAAATAGATAAAATCTAGAAGTGGCATGGGGTAGCTCTAGGAATCAGCAGAAACTCTTTAGTATAACCATAGAGTTTCCAGCAATTCCTAGAGCTGCCCTACATTGCTGCCAATGTGGGGTAGCTCTAAGAAACAGCCAACACTGCTGTTTTGTTTTTGTTTTGTTTTGTTTCCTACCATTTAAATTGGTGATGGGAAAACAGCAGGAGCACTCCCGCCATAGCAGGACTTCACTAGAAGTAACTATAACTCAACATTGTGACCAGAATACTGAAGGAAGCAAAAAGAGCTTACTCAGGTCTTGATGGAAATTTGCCCCCAAAACTAGGTGGAGAAACTCAAGCTGTACAGATATAATCAGAGCAGCTGGAACTCTGCAGGCCAACATAATAAGTGGCCTCTCCCAAAACACATTATATCAGGCTAAACGGAGTATGAATTGGATCCAAGGACTTCCTTCTGTTAAGTGAAGAAGCTTCCTCCACTGACAACGAAGCAATTAAAATATTGTAATGCTTAAGTTATATTATATAGTAATATATTATAGGTTATATTAATGTAAAGTTTTACATTGTTTCAAAAATTGATAACACGGAGTGGTTGGAACTTCAAGGGGGGAATGATTTGCCTGGCCGGCCGGATTGCAACCATGCGCATGGATGGCTCGCACTCGGGGCAGCGGGGCTCGCCCAGACAGTTCAAGGCGGCAGTCCTGGCACGGACACCAGGCTTGACCTGTACCGCAGTTAGATCCCTTGCCGTATTTACCATTTGTTAATTGTTTAATAAAAGCGGCCCTTTAAATACCCAAATGCTTGGTGTATGCCTCTTTATTCCTGACTGGGGGGCAAATGATAACAGCCAATAACATATACTATTTTTGGCAACTTGATGTTTGAGGAAAGCTCTTAGTTTTCCTGAGCATTCTGTTTTGAAATCATCGTTTATAACATATGTGCTTTCAGGTATCAGTCGCTGAAGAGAGGTGGTGGGAAGCCATCGCTTTGATATGCATACATCATGATATACCATACTCTTCAAAGATATGGCAACATGGTGGAAGTCCTCTGTAACAGGAAAGGTTTGGGAAATTCCTGGACATTTGGGGGTTGAGCCTGGATAAGGCAAGGTTTGAGGAGCAGAGGGGCCTCAGCAAGGTATAATTTGTATTTTCTTCATTTATACCCCCCTTTCTCCCCAGTGGGGACCCAAAATGGCTTACATTGTTTTTCTCCTCCAGTTTATCCTCACTACAAACCTGTGAGGTAGGTTAGGCTGAGATTGTGTGACTGACTCAAAGTCACCCAGCAAGCTTCTATGGTAGAATGGGGATTTGAACCTAGTTCTCCCAGATCCTAGTCCAGCACTTTAACCACTATGCCACACTGGCTTTCATTGTGGAGATTTGGGGGTGGAGCCTAGGGAAGGAGAGATTTAAGGAGGGGAGATTGCCTCAATAAGGTGTAATGACAGAGCCCACCTTCCTAAGCAGCCATTTTCCTCCTCAGGAGGAACAGATTTCTGTATTCTGGGGATCTATTGAAAGGCCCCATCTGAAGGCTGGTAACCCTACAGGTCAGTCATCTCAACACATCTTTTAAAAACTGCCCTGGCTTCAAAACCATTAAGATAAATCTCGGAGCAAACTTCCCAGAAAGTCATCAGTCAGGCTATATATGGTGTTTGTGGAGTCTTCTTTCCAGAGGCATTTTCAAGAAAAGATTCAAAAGATATATTTTATGGATGGCTTACGTAAAAGGAGATCTTTCAGTTGTAAGTACTTATTATAGAAAAATAGTAAAAACTCCAGTAGCAACCTTTAAGACTAACCAACTTTATTGAGGCATAAGCTATCGAGAACCACAGTTCACTATGGTTGTTGTGGGTTTTCCGGGCTGTATTGCCGTGGTCTTGGCATTGTAGTTCCTGACGTTTCGCCAGCAGCTGTGGCTGGCATCTTCAGAGGTGTAGCACCAAAAGACAGAGATCTCTCAGTGTCACAGTGTGGAAAAGAGAAGAGATGTAGGTCATTTGTATCTACTCAGGAGGGGTGGGGTTGAGCTGAGTCATCCTGTAAGAGTTTCCCAGGGTGTGGAATGCTAATGGCGGGAGGCTTCACTGTATCCTGAGGAGGTTCTTTTGCATATGGATTGGTACTTGATGTGCTAATCTTCTCTGCAGGGCTATTGTCAGGGATAGAATGTTTTGTTAGCCTGGTGTTTTTCAGAACTGGCAACCATGCTCGGTTCATTCTTAAGGTTTCTTCTTTCCTGTTGAAGTTTTGCTTATGCTTGTGAATTTCAATGGCTTCCCTGTGCAGTCTGACAAAGTAGTTGGAAGTGTTGTCCAGTATTTTGGTGTCCTGGAATAAGATACTGTGCCCTGTTTGAGTTAGGCTATGTTCAGCCACTGCTGATTTTTCAGGTTGTCCAAGTCTGCAGTGTCTTTCATGTTCTTTTATTCTTGTCTGGATGCTACGCTTTGTGGTCCCGATGTAAACTTGTCCACAGCTGCAGGGTATACGGTATACTCCTGCAGAGGTTAGGGGGTCTCTACTGTCTTTTGCTGATCGTAGCATCTGTTGTATTTTTCGGGTGGGTCTGAATACTGCTTGAAGGTTATGCTTTTTCATAAGCTTTCCCATCTGATCAGTAATTCCTTTGATATATGGCAAAAACACTTTTCCTGTGGGAGACTGTTTTTCTTTGGTTGTTTGATTCATCCTGGGTTTGATTGCTCTTCGGATTTCATTTCTGGAGTAGCCATTTGCCTGAAGTGCGTGGTTTAGATGATTCATTTCCTCATTGAGAAAGTGCGGCTCACATATCCGTCTTGCACGATCCACTAATGTTTTCATTATGCCTCTTTTCTGTCGGGGATGGTGATTGGAGTTTTTGTGTAGGTACCGATCAGTGTGAGTTGGTTTCCTGTAGACCTTGTGACCTAACTGAAAGTTTGCTTTGCGGATGACCCAGGTATCCAGGAATGGGAGTTTTCCCTCGATTTCTTTCTCCATGGTGAATTGTATGTTCAGGTGGATGTTGTTGAGATGATTCAAAAACCCCATCAATTCTTCCTCCCCATGGCTCCAAATGATAAATGTATCATCCACAAACCGGAACCATACACTAGGTTTGTGGGGTGCTGATTCTAGAGCTGTTTTTTCAAAATGTTCCATGTAGAAGTTTGCTATAACTGGGCTGAGTGGGCTCCCCATGGCCACCCCATCCATCTGTTCATAGAATTCGTTGTCCCATTGGAAGTAACTGGTTGTCAGGCAATGGTGGAATAAGGCTGTTACATCCTCTGGGAAAATCTGATTAATAAGTGCAATAGTGTCTTTTACTGGAACCTTGGTAAACAGGGATACAACATCAAAACTGACAAGTATGTCTTGTGGATTGAGTTTCAGAGAACTGATTTTGTTGATGAAATCTGCTGAATCTTTGATGTAAGACGAGGTTTTCCCGATGTGGTCCTGCAGGAGATCTGCCAGATGTCTAGCTAATTCATATGTCGGTGAACCAATGGCACTCACAATGGGTCGGAGTGGGACTGAATCCTTATGTATTTTGGGGAGTCCATATAGTCTAGGTGGCTGTGCTTCAGTCTTGCATAGTTTTCTGTGCGTGTCGGGATGTAGTGAGGAATTCTTGATCAGCGCATTTGTTAGCCTGGTGATTTTGCAAGTGGGATCTCGTTTTAGTTTTTTGTAGGTTTTGTAAGCTCCTCTTCAGGAGCTTCCTGAAGAGGAAGCTGAGGAAATAAGAGGAGAGACAGCCAGGATTCTACGAAAGGCAAAGCTTCCCACCAGCAATATAACACGCAAAGAGAAAAATGCCATCAAGACCCTCAATGCAGATCCAGACATCATCATTCTACCAGCTGATAAAGGCAATGCTACAGTGATCATGAAAACAGAGGAATACAAAAAGAAGATTAAGGAACTCCTGGACCCCTCCACCTACAAAAAACTAAAACGAGATCCCACTTGCAAAATCACCAGGCTAACAAATGCGCTGATCAAGAATTCCTCACTACATCCCGACACGCACAGAAAACTATGCAAGACTGAAGCACAGCCACCTAGACTATATGGACTCCCCAAAATACATAAGGATTCAGTCCCACTCCGACCCATTGTGAGTGCCATTGGTTCACCGACATATGAATTAGCTAGACATCTGGCAGATCTCCTGCAGGACCACATCGGGAAAACCTCGTCTTACATCAAAGATTCAGCAGATTTCATCAACAAAATCAGTTTTCTGAAACTCAATCCACAAGACATAGTTGTCAGTTTTGATGTTGTATCCCTGTTTACCAAGGTTCCAGTAAAAGACACTATTGCACTTATTAATCAGATTTTCCCAGAGGATGTAACAGCCTTATTCCACCATTGCCTGACAACCAGTTACTTCCAATGGGACAACGAATTCTATGAACAGATGGATGGGGTGGCCATGGGGAGCCCACTCAGCCCAGTTATAGCAAACTTCTACATGGAACATTTTGAAAAAACAGCTCTAGAATCAGCACCCCACAAACCTAGTGTATGGTTCCGGTTTGTGGATGATACATTTATCATTTGGAGCCATGGGGAGGAAGAATTGATGGGGTTTTTGAATCATCTCAACAACATCCACCTGAACATACAATTCACCATGGAGAAAGAAATCGAGGGAAAACTCCCATTCCTGGATACCTGGGTCATCCGCAAAGCAAACTTTCAGTTAGGTCACAAGGTCTACAGGAAACCAACTCACACTGATCGGTACCTACACAAAAACTCCAATCACCATCCCCGACAGAAAAGAGGCATAATGAAAACATTAGTGGATCGTGCAAGACGGATATGTGAGCCGCACTTTCTCAATGAGGAAATGAATCATCTAAACCACGCACTTCAGGCAAATGGCTACTCCAGAAATGAAATCCGAAGAGCAATCAAACCCAGGATGAATCAAACAACCAAAGAAAAACAGTCTCCCACAGGAAAAGTGTTTTTGCCATATATCAAAGGAATTACTGATCAGATGGGAAAGCTTATGAAAAAGCATAACCTTCAAGCAGTATTCAGACCCACCCGAAAAATACAACAGATGCTACGATCAGCAAAAGACAGTAGAGACCCCCTAACCTCTGCAGGAGTATACCGTATACCCTGCAGCTGTGGACAAGTTTACATCGGGACCACAAAGCGTAGCATCCAGACAAGAATAAAAGAACATGAAAGACACTGCAGACTTGGACAACCTGAAAAATCAGCAGTGGCTGAACATAGCCTAACTCAAACAGGGCACAGTATCTTATTCCAGGACACCAAAATACTGGACAACACTTCCAACTACTTTGTCAGACTGCACAGGGAAGCCATTGAAATTCACAAGCATAAGCAAAACTTCAACAGGAAAGAAGAAACCTTAAGAATGAACCGAGCATGGTTGCCAGTTCTGAAAAACACCAGGCTAACAAAACATTCTATCCCTGACAATAGCCCTGCAGAGAAGATTAGCACATCAAGTACCAATCCATATGCAAAAGAACCTCCTCAGGATACAGTGAAGCCTCCCGCCATTAGCATTCCACACCCTGGGAAACTCTTACAGGATGACTCAGCTCAACCCCACCCCTCCTGAGTAGATACAAATGACCTACATCTCTTCTCTTTTCCACACTGTGACACTGAGAGATCTCTGTCTTTTGGTGCTACACCTCTGAAGATGCCAGCCACAGCTGCTGGCGAAACGTCAGGAACTACAATGCCAAGACCACGGCAATACAGCCCGGAAAACCCACAACAACCATCGTTCTCCGGCCGTGAAAGCCTTCGACAATACAACCACAGTTCACTTCGTCAGATCTGACGAAGAGATCTGTGGTTCTCGATAGCTTATGCCTCAATAAAGTTGGTTAGTCTTAAAAGTGCTACTGGGCTTTTTACTCTTTTCCAACTACAGACTAACACGGCTAACTCCTCTGTATATATTATAGAAAAAGTTCCCATCTCAAAGAAAGAACCTTTTTTTCTCCTTTAACCTTCTCCTTCCCCACTCCTTTGGTTCTGATGGTGATTTTACATTGACATTTTCATCTACTTGGATCAGGGGGGTGGGTTCTAAGTTGAGAACAAGATAGGCACTCACATGCTGGAACCTGCTATATTCCATTCAATGGTGTGTGTGCGCACGCATGCATACCTGACATCTATAATTAAAATAGGGATTATGCTGGTTCTGGAGTTGGATCATTCCCAGTCTGAAGAGCACTATGAAAACTAGCAAGACAGTAATGATTTCACCAACACATTATGCTACAAAGTACTCAGAAGAGTAAAAGCTTTGTTATCCAGAACTCATGGGGAATGGGGATTGCCAGTTAATCAAATGCACCAGATACGCAAGCTTATTTTTCCGCTCAACTACCTACCCAGAAGAATCCTTAGGGACCAAACCCCACACCACTGCCACGACGACAGCCCCCCACCTGGCAGGACACTTCCTCCAAGCTGCAGAACTGTCCCATGCAGCAGGCAGTCCAGCTAACTGGAAGCCCTCTGGCAGAACTGGCTGAGGTGAAAGGAGGCTCCTGCAGATTATGTCAGCTGGCAGCACAGGCTGTCAGAAGTACAGCAGTGGTTGGAGGCATCAGGCTGGGAATGGGGAGTGGGTGCATCTAAACATGCAGGGGGGGGGGGGTGAGAGTGTGGCATTTGCCCTCCAGGTTGCACCAGGTAACTGAGCATTCTGGATAATCAAGAGACAGATAAAAACACTTTTACAGTATTTCAGTTTATCTACTTACTTCAATTATAGTGCTCTTTTGTCACAGTGACTCAAGAACTTCCTGTTCAAATGATTATGTGACTATTCCACTGTAGGGTTGCCAACTTCCAAGTGGGGGCTTGGAGATCTCCTAGAATTACAAATATTCTTCAGACTACAGAGATCAATCCCCTAATGGCTGCCTTGGGCGGGGTGGTGGTGGACGCTATGGCATTATACCCTGTCAAGGTCCCTCCCCTCCCCAAGCCTCACCCTCCCCAGGCTCCACCCCCAAATCTCTAGGAATTTCTCAACACAAGAGTTGGCAACCCTACTGTACACTTATTCTAGTTTTCCAGTATATTTCACCATGCCGGTTTAAAAGCTGGAAGGAGCTGTTCAAAACCCCAACCCACCTTGTGTTTAATATGAAACTGTAAGCTTACCTTTAAAACAGTGGCAGGGGGCACATCTCCTGTGCACACATGGAAGCAGAAGTTTCTTCATCCTCTCCTGCCGACAAAGGTCATGTGGGGGGAGAGCTATTTTCATTACTGACAATTCCAAGCATCTGCCCAAGCAAGTTAGACAATACGGGAAGATCCTTGGCAAACCAAACGCAAGTTTCTATGAAATGGGAGGAGGCCCTTGGATGCACTGCAAAACAGTCACGTAACTAGTCCGTCATGCACCCCAAATCAGGCTACATATTTCAACCCATATTGGAAACGGGGGGAGGGGGGAATTGCCTTAATGGATGCAACCAAAATTCATCTAGTTCAGCATTGTACATCCAACTATGATTCTTCAAAGTGCTCCCAAGCAAGGCATAAAGGCGATTCCTCCCTCTCTCACTTGTCCTCAGTATCTAATGTTCAAAGGTATACTGCTTTGGTGTATGGTGTTCCATTTAGCTATCACAGGGAATAGCAATTGATCATTTATTCATTTGAGCCTTTTTCAGGGTCTAAATGTTTAAAGATAAGAGTCTAGCCTGAGACAAACAAGGCAATTTGTATACTTTATCAGATAACATCAGATAAAATATTTACTTTAAACAAACAAAGTAAAGAATGTATATATATAAGTGGTTATGGTTGATTTCAGGTGAGTGGTTTATTGATGCCACTTGGCTTTTGCTTCATTTATGGTTTTTAAAGTTTTATATTTCCTTCTCCCTAGCAATTTGATTCAGCAGCATGAATTTATATTATATCTATAATGCAACATGAATGTTTAACATCTCTTTCTGAGTGTGTAACATTCTACAAGGAAGAAAGTAAAAAAAAATTCTGCCCGCTTCTCGTTTAGTGTCTCAGCATTTTTCCTGTTTAAACAGCACAATTTCTTGGGGCGGTTGCTGAAGTTTGACTTTTCTGAGGCAAGCTTGTGCTCCTGCTTTGAGTTACCTAGAATTAATAATTGTTACTACCAAAAAGAAACCCCTCTTTATTTCCCCCAAGGTTCAACTTATGGCAGTTTTGCTCACTGAAGAAGAGAGCGCTGACTGTCGAAAGCTTACTCTCTGAAAATCTTGTTGGTCTCTAAGGTACCACTGGACTCAAATCCTGCTGTTCTACTGCAGACCAGCATAGCTACCCCCCTAAAACTTGCTTGCTGAATAGTTTGCATGTTGCAATGATCATAGAATAGCTTGTGAAAGGTAGTGTTAATGTTGACTATCCAGTAGAACAGTTTTTCACACCTTTGATTGGTAATTGATTAATCTGCTCAGCTGCTTCCGGCTTTGTTATTATGCTTAACAGGACAGAAAGTGATGGGCCATTTTTTTCTATCAGAAATTTTTATCTAAAGCAACAAATTGGAAGAAATTAGTTTAAAGGATGCTGACGTCATAATAAAACCTGGACATCTCTGTGATGAGATGTGTTGTATAAACATGCAAACCATTTTATTTTGAAGTTTATTGGCCATGGTTATCCAAAAGTGACTGCAGAAGATAACAGAAAACTTTCCCATTCGGCCATGCTTTGTCGTTAGTATATGTTCAGACTTTCTCATTAGTTCCAGCTGATGGCTACTTGTAGAAGAAACAACATATACAGATAACTTTTCCTTATTTTGGTAGGCTATATTCATCCATCATAAAAAGCCACAATTTATTTGTGAGATGAATGAGAATCAAATCCTCAGGGGCCAAGCACTCCCTTACTTCTCTGTCTGTGTATGGCTCAGCAAGTATAAATGTCCCAGTTAAAAAAGTCTTCAATGTAACTCCAGTTTGCTAAAACATCCACATTCAGGCACCTAATAAATAAATGAATAAGGTTTTTTTTTTCTTTTGCCAATAACTGACATTCTAAATCATGGAATAAATTCTGGCTAAGAATTCTATTTACTGGTAATGAAGCAAACATCAAATTCAGTAACCACACAGGATGGGAAAGACCGGGGGTGGAGGGGGGAGCCTACATGGGAATTCAAGGGCATGAGGCTTGTTCAAGTTACTGATTGTTTTGTTCATGATGACAGATTTCAGACTGGGATGCGATGAAAGGCTGATTTGCACAATACAAAGTCTTCGTGGCCACCCCAAGGACTTCTAATCACTGGGTAGTCCATGCTTCCCAGGCAGCAAATGCACAATTCTAATCAAAAGCATGGTATGCATGGAGAAGGGGCATCAGCCCTCCCCCCCCCCACACACACACAGATATCTATATATACAATGACAAGTGTCCTGACTGACTCATCAATGCCCAGCCCAAACCCCTGGACCTAGAAATGTGAAATTTGGGGAGAATGTTCCTTTTGTGATGTAGAGGCTCACTAAGAAGGGATTTTAAGAAATTTGCCCCCTAAGGGGGTGAAAAGGGGTCAAATGTGTTTTCCCATAGGGATACAGCTTCCTTGTGTGGCCGGCAGGCTTCTCCTCCCCTGCCAGCTGCCGACTCAGCCACTCTTCCCTGACTGGGCTAGCTTTCAGGGTCATTTGCATATGGGGCCAACATTCTAAACAGTTGCTAAGGGAGTCAGTGAATGTATCCTGAGGTAAAAAGCAGCTCTCAGTCTTCCCCTAAAAGTTCACTAGGGCTGCCAATCTCACTGTGGTGTAGAGTTGCCAACCTCCAGGTGGTGGCTGGAGATCTCACAGAATTACAACTGATCTCCAGGTGACAGAGATCAGTTCCCCTGGAGAAAATGGCTGCTTTGGACAGTGGGCTCTATAGTATTATACCATTCTGAGGCCCCTCCCCTCTCCAAACCCCACTCTATCTGGGCTCCACTCCCAAAATCTCTAGGAATTTCCCAACTTGGACCTGGCAACCCTACTGTGATGCCTGCCTGCTTGCCCACCCCCCCCCCCCGATGGTTCAGTTGTGGAACTCTGTGTTCTGAGGTTAAAATCGGGTCAAGAAACTGCAGACAGTAGAAGAAAGACAGTACAAGACTCCTGAAAAGAGATTTTATATAAAAGTCAGTATGGCAACTGAGTTTTTAAATGTTCATGGGGAGATGGTGCATGACCTTTCTAGGGGTCATTTCAATGTGAACCTCTCACATGAACCTGCCGAAGGGCCCACCACACCACCCCTCCCTCAGTCCAACTCCACCTCACACCTCTTGCAGCCATCATCTCTTACTGCCCCCAAGAAGCCTCCTGGCAGACATCGTGCAGGATACACCATGCTAAAAGGAGGAAGGGGTGTTTTGAGGCACTGAGCATAACCCTCAAAGATGTCAGGGGCTACAAGAGAATGATGGGGGGAGTCACTGGGCTGCTGGCTGGAGACTTCTGGCAGACTCTGCCAGTAGTCCCAAGGGGAACTCGAGCTGACGAGGTTATTATGTGTGTCAAGGCATCATATCTGTGGCCCCTCATCAGGAAACTCTCACTAAGAAAGAACATGAGGGTCGTCTTGAGAGATGAAGTGTCTGCTAGGGAATTCTCTGAACTCCTACTAAAAATAGGGAACAGAGAATATCCTGAGTTCAAGGGAAAGGTGACCATACCTGCAGATCTGGGCACAGTAGTGATGACCCTAGCAGACCTAACAGCCACAATATACCCTGATATCATCACTATAATGGAGAAGTCCATGGACTGGATGTGCAAGCGTGCCATTCTGACCCCCCAGGAATGACAAGGCTGCCATCATTAATGAAACACAACTCCCTCAAAGGGGCAGAAATGGAGTACAGATATGACTCAGTGGGGCAAATGGATGATGTGGTCCACTACCCTGTGGAGTTCCTCAACACATTCAACCATCCTGGCTTCCCAGACCACAAGCTTCTCTTCAAAGTGGGGGCTCCAGTGATGCTGCTCCAGAACCTCAATCAACCCAGACTCTGCAATGGCACCAGACTGTGAGTGAAAGCCCTCCACAGGAACATCATTGAGGCCACATCGTTCACCAGCAGTGCTCGGGGAGGAGGGGTTGGGGTTCATACCACGCATACCACTCATACCATCAGAGAACCCCTTTGAATTTAAGAGACTGCAGTTCCCCCTCAAGGCCTGCTTTGCTATGACAATCAACAAGTCCCAGGGGCAGACACTGAAGGTGGCAAGAATTGACTTAAGGGAGGACTGCTTCTCACATGGGCACTTCTACTTGGCCTGCTCCAGAGTGAGCTCACCCAGCAGCCTGGGGATCCTAGCACCTGAGGGTAAAACCACCAATGAGGTCTACAAAGAGGTCCTTCAGTAGAAAAAAACCTGTTGTACATATTTTTCACTTTATTTATTGCACTATAATCTTTTCTTTTTAAAAATCTCTTAAATAACTGTTACATTTCGAATTTCACTTCATCAGTTATTGGCATCAGCACACTTCACTTTATTCAAATGCTTTTGTGAAGCTTGGGTACTATGATATTATACTACAAAAACAACTCAACCCCACCCCCCACCAAAAATGTTACATACCCATAAGTATTATAATTGGACTTAAAGTAGTTAAATACTGTAGCAAAGCACGGGCATCAAGCTAGGATATATATATAGCCAAAATGGTACACTTGCTAACCCCAATGATTTGAATGGGGGACACACGTGCTAAAATAACTTCCAATAAAATCCAGACCATGCCAGCTGGATCATGCCTGTACATTTATTTACAATTTCTGAATTAATCTTCAGAATATCCAAATGTAAAATAGTTTGTGGTTGAGAACGATTATATTAAAACTCAAGGAAATGGGAACATCTGACAAAAAATCTTAAATCTAATATAACTACAGCTCACCCCTAAACTACTTAGATTTTATATGATTCACATTGTAATCTACTGTTCTTTTTAATCTAAAGCACTGCATAAACATTGCAATGAAATTGCACATCTTTGCTTACAGCTAGTTTAGATTGGGAAAATGAATTACAACATAGTTCACTTTTTTCCAGCTTTGAAACCTCCTGTGTCCTTTCTATGAAAATCACAAACTGGCTACAAAAGAAAGCACTCTACTTACTAACTTGCAGTCTTGCAGAGGGGCTGTAAAGTTCTCAAAAAGCACACCACTGAAAATGCAAGCTGCATGTCAGACAGTCCAACAGAGCCAATCTGAATCCCCCAGCCCTCCAAGTGCTCCTGAACAAGCCGCCCACATCCACTCACCATTCTTCCCAAAGATGAGAAATTCTCCAAGCTGGTTATCAGGGCACATACACACAGGGCAAGGATGCTACTGCCAAGGCACACTCCCAAATGCAAGCTCATCTCTGGGGAAGCTGACTGCCCCCCCCACACACACACACACAAAATCCCAGTGCCCCCTGAGCAGACTGATCAGCCACTTTCCATTATTTCCTATAAGAACTAACATCACACCAGAGAATCGCCCAAACCAAATTGAAGCAAACTCACGGGACCAAACTTCACATCAGAGAATCATATCCATTCCACCCAAATCAAACTGAAGCAAGGAACACTTTGCAACGTAGCCCAACAGAGCCAGTGTCATTCACAGCAGCCAGGCACTGGTTTCAGCCAGTGAGGGAACACTACAAAACAGAACCAAGCAGTACCCAACCACAAGCACAATGGCAAGCGAGCACAGTTGCATAAGATGGCTCCCACCCACTTGGCCTCAGGCAGAAAGAGACAGTGAGGTGTACTTTTGGGAACCCAAGTTATCCTTACTCTGCAGCTACCCTCATTGGCTCAGGGTGTCAAGGAGGTGCAGGTTGCAGCAACCTTTCATCACTGGCTGTCCCTGCAATAAGGAAAGTTAACATTAGAACAATACATTACAAACATTATATTACACAAGAGTATTCTGTAGCTTCATTTGGGTGTTTCTGTGAGGTTTTCCTCTGTGAAACATGGTGTGTCGTTCTCTACTTTCCCTAACATCTCTCACTGACTCTTCCCATCACAGTGGCAAGAGAATAACATTTCTGGGGCCTCTTTTCTCAGTTATCTGCACAAATTTGTGCTAACATGGGCTGGTGGTTTTGCAGTGTGGGGAGGGTGCAAATTGGAGTGTGCATTTGTTGTGCCAACTGAATCAACTGTCTTTCTCCTGCTGGATTTCTATCTAACTTTTAAGTCTTAGAAAGAGCATTTTCCCCACCTCCCCAACACAGACTCACAGAGGATGCAAGCCACAAGGTGAGCTCACTTCATTCACCCTGGAAGTCCAGAGTTGGAAAATTGAAGAGCAGCATGTTGACCTTCAGGAAGACCAACTGTTCAATTCTCCAGGGGCCTAATTACAAAACATGTGATCATGAAAACTGACTAAAATATTTTTTTTTAAATCCACTGTACAAAATTCATTCATATACAATACTACCATAAATACAAATATACAACATCACTGTAAACAAACTATACAAAGATTGTTGTTGGGGGTTTTCCGGGCTGTACAAAGATTATCTCAAGGAATAATTCCACTGGGGTAAAAAAGTTCAAGCATGGCATGGGTGGATTTCCAGCTAGTGATAACATCAGATATCAGGTTATGCTCCAGCACACCTTTGCTGGCCTGATTCTGGTGCCGTTGGTGAACTGCTTTCATGCTTCGCAAGAAGTGGCTTCTGAGTCACCAGCATTGCTGGAACTCATGAGTTGCAGGGTCCTTTGCAGGTTCCTTTAAGGAACCCAGACCAAGTGCATCCTTCACCATGAGATGAAGTATGTAGGCTGCACAGTAAATGCACTTGAGGCCCACTTGCATCACCACTGCCTTCACGTTTGCGCCACCATCAGTCACCATATATCCTATGGTGACACCCTCTTCTCTTACCCAGTCCAATAATTCCCTCTCAATGGCAACAATGATTGCATTGCCACCAGCGCGCAGTAAGTGAGAAGTACGCATGCTGCAACTGAGCAGGTCTAGAGATCTAACATGAAGCATACAGTTCTCCTGACACTAGACAATTAGACCTGCACTAGACAACTTCATGTACTCCTTGGCAACCCTGTAAAGAGAGGGCACCATGGTCCTGCTCAATGTGGTACAAGCAGGGGGCATGTAACAAGAACAGACTACTTGGAGCAGCCCTTGGAAGCTGAAGTCCTCTTCTATAGAAAAAAGCTGCCTGGCTATGGTGATCATTGCCGCAAACTTCCAAGTGATGAGCCTAGATGTCCTCTGGATCCACCCCGCCCCCCCTCTTGGCATACCAATGCCATGTGCATCAAACATCTCCAGCAGAGATGTTTGGCGTCCCTTTCCTATAGGAAACCTGGGTGGGGAAAGTGCTAGACGTGGTCATGAGACAACTCCTGTGCTGGTTTGCTGGCAGCCATGCAGTGACAGTCTCTCTTCCTCTAAAGAAGCACTGCATGGTGGTACTTCTTCATGTGGTTCATCAGGCTACAGTGCTGGCCCTGAGCATATTGGGGGTTGCTCATCTTCTGGATATGCTCCCAAACATAGCAGATAAAGGGGACCAAACTGCCCTGCAGCTGTGGGCACCCTAGGAGACACCTCCTGTGAGGCACTCAGGCCAAACACACCATGTCTAGGCTGGGCAGAAGAAGATGGCTGAGGGAGAAGGATAGAGATGTGGAGGGTCACCACTTCCACAATCACTTCCTCTTCTTCCACTATTCTTTCCTCCTGCCTCACCTTGAAAGGCCTGCTGCTGGCCTCAGAGGAAACTGGGGCTCACCATTGGTGGGCCCTTCCGCCAGTTCCTCCAACACCCTTTGGTTCCCTGGGGTGATAATCAGGGTGAGCAAAACACATGTCTCCCAAGCCCACCCCCAAAAATACCTCCTGCTGCTGCTGAGCCTCAACAGCAGCAAGCCCCTGCTCAGTACCATGTCCTGCCTCAGGCACCTGTAGTGGGAGTAGTGTTCCTGCAGCCACCTCAGCAAAGAGGGCTTGCAACAGCATCTACGCTGGGAGCCTAGTTAAATGTCACTATGGGTGGCCTATTTAGCAATAGACTCTGAGGAGAAGAAACCTGAACCCTTCTTAATTCATACACAAGGCTATTGGGGGGGGGGGAGCAGGGACTGTTGGTCCCTAAAAGCTACACATTAAGTTTTGCTAAACTTTACAAGACCTACAACTACCCCAATAATAAAACATTTTTAAAAGTTCACCACCACCCTCTCTGAACCCAAAGCATACCCAAATGCTCCTAGCTAATTTAAGTTAAAGGTACCCTAAATAACAGGAAAAACAGATCCCCCCCGAAAAATAACCAGCAAAAATGTATACCAAACCAAACATCTTTGCAACAGAAAACAGAACCCACACAGCAAAAAACACCAACAAAACTTCTAGAAAGAAAGCAGCAGCACCCCACACCTCACCAACAGGGGAAAACAGCCCCCCAAAGAAGAACCAGCAAATATTTATAGCCACTAATGCCAAAAAGAAAGTACCCACAACAGGGGAAAACAGACCTCACCCCAAAAAGAACAAGAGAATTTAATAAAATTAACAGGAATTATAAAACACCAAACAACAAATCACATGCAACAGAATAAAACAAAAGACCCTCCAGAAGAACAAACAGCAAAATGAACAGTAAATATAACCAAGTTCAAAAGCCAGAATCCAAAGCTCCCCCTGACAAAATCCTAACCAAAGCACCCACACACAATAGAAAAAAACCCAGATATTTAAAGGCAAACTAAAAAAAAAATCCTTTCCCCCACAACCCTTATCCCTCCCAGACACCAGGCCAACCCCCTCCACTCAGAAACAGAAAAAAACCCAGTGAGTCTATGACTCTCAAACCAGGAAGATGGCACAGAAGTCCTCCAGGTGCAACAGCAGAAGTCCTCCAGGTTCAGCACAGTCTCTCAGGTCTCAGTAGGCAGCAGGCAGGAATCCTCTCTGGGCAGGAAGGAATCCACTCCAAAGCAGGGCAGGAACTATCAGAAAGAACCAACAGCCAGTAGCAGGCAGGCAGTGTCTCAAAACTCCGGCCAGATCACCACACAAGACAAAATGGAGGCTGCTCTGAGGCAAACCTGTATTAACTCCTTGCCAGGCTCTTTTTAAAGGGAACTCTTCTTCTAGACAATCCCATTGGCCAGAAAGGAGTGCTTCTGTAAGGATTGGCCACTCAGCCTCCCCCTTCCCTTTCCCTCCTACTTCTGCCTCATTCCCCCCTTCCTTCTCCCCCTCACATATGGAAAAAGGTGAGAAGCAGTGTTTCTTTTTTGTTCCTTAGCAAAGGAACAGCAAAGGAACAGCCCAGCTACAGTTACCAAAGTTTACCAAATTAAACTGAACTAATTCAGTAAACTTCAGTTGAGAAATGCCGAATCTGATTCGGTATTCCCTTTTCAGTTCAGTAATGTTAAATTCCACCAAAATCAGCTGGAATTCTGTATTAAAAAGGTATTTTCAAATTGATCTGCACATCCTTACTATTTAGGCTAGGACTTGAGAAGACTGCATTGCTGTATCAACTGGTCCACTAAGAATAAGTCCTGTGCTCCAAGCTCCAGCTGCTCTGCACCTCTGAAGCCAGTGACTCACCCACTTCTGAAGAGTACAGTTGAACAGGTGTAGGGCACAGGCTTGGCCATGCTCCCGGGTAGGGCTTCCGGGTAGAGCAGGTTCCGGGTTACTGAGCAGGTTCAAGGTGTAGCCAGGGACTTCAAAAAGCTTGAGGAAGGAGGCCACTGAGAGACCAGCTCTGGCTCACAGCTCAGAAGGTAATAAACCAAGAGGAGAGGAGAGGAGAGGAGAGGAGAGGAGAGGAGAGGAGAGGAGAGGAGAGGAGGAATAGGGAAGTATTCAACCCCCACCTCTCTCTATCTGAGGTCAAGGGAAGTCACTTCTGCCGAAATATGCCCTGGTGCATGATGGCTGGAGCGTGGGATCCTACAATCCTCATTCTGAGTAAGTGTTGTGCATCCATCTGGTTCACTCGAAAGTTTCTGAACTCTCTCTCTATTTCTCTGCTCGTAATTCTGCCATGCATGAAAACAATAATTTAATGTTGTACCAGCAGTGGAAGATCTATTTTTAAAATGACACCTCTTTTCAGATGATACAAATCAAAATTAGTTATGCTATTCTACTGATTTTTATTGAAGTATCACAAAGTCATGTGAAAGAACCTGAGGGCTTAAGTAGCAGTAAAAATGATTTGGCGGTCTTGATATTTCTTGGTAGTCGGAGTTCACAGTTTTACATTTCAAAAGTTATTAATGAAAACAGCTTTACAGTTGCTCTTACGTTTTCTTTCTTGAAAGGCCCTCCTCAGCATCCCCAGAAACTGGTCTACCTGAAACATTTACAGTTGAAACATCCCCCACATTTTGCAAGAGGCTAATTATTTACACTTCCAAGTCATATATCAAACAGAAATCCAACTTTTTCTAGTCAAAGCACATATATATCATTCGCAACTGTCAGTGTAAACAGATAGTTTTGTTCACCTTTCTGGATTCAAAGGCTTTGAATAAATCTTGTTGGAGTTTTGTTCAATTAAAAGTATGCATGACATCCTCTCTAAATTATGTGTCAGTTTGTAGTGAATGTTGTTTCTAGTAATTTAAAAGTCTGTGAATAGGAAAGCTTTGAAATAGTTGTCCAGTTTGGCACAAGCCAATTACCTAGTACTCAAACCTGACAGAAGTTGTTCTGACTATAGAACAAAGCAGCTTCATTCTGTTACGTCTGAAAGTGTAAAGAGGTGTTGTTGTTGTTGTTGTTGCTAGATATTAGAGTGTGATCATGAAAAAAAAATCAGTCTTCCGTGACTTTAGCAGAATACCTTTCTGCTAAAGGCGTGGTCAGATTTGAGAGACATTGAATTAAGTTGAATAACCTGTTCTGTATTTGCAAATAGACTGGCTGGTACATATTTTTTCTTGGAGCCATTATTCATGCTCAATACATCACAGTGGACCAAGACAGCTGACTCAGCACCACAGAAATGGATAATTTTGTAAAGCATCCCTAGTTAAGAAAGCATTCCTTTTTAAAAACTATTCCCTGCTGGAACTTCGCCTGACAGGTCCTACAGCAAGTTGAAATTCTTGTAAATGTTTATATGAATTTTTACAATTGACCACAGCATAAAATATTAAAAATGCATGAATGTTTAGTACAGTAGTTTTATGAATGCAAGTCTGGAACAGCCACATTCCACCCAAGTGATGAAGCCATGAATGAGTTATGCAGGAGGGGCCAGTAACAGTCGCTGTACCACACACCACCATGACTGCCAAATACGTTACATACCTCAGAGATTAACTATTTTAAGAATGCTTAAGAAAGTTTCTTTGTTTAAAAAGAATTGGAGCTATATTTATTTTTATCCCTCCAATGGTATAAAGGTGCCATCACTGGTTTCCAAAAAGACTGAGATCTCACAATGTGAGCTGAAGTGAAAGACAAGTGTAATCATCTTACATTAATGAAATCACACTAACAGGGTAGGTTTTTAAAAAGATTCTTCCAAACTGTTTTGGGACCAGTAGGAAAGCGTCAATAAATAGGAACTGATAAAGTAAAGTCCTGTTTTTGTCTTTTCAACATGGACACAAAAGAATCTCAAATTCTGATCGAAGGGATGGTAAAACATTCCAGTCCTCTCAGACATATGTAAGTAAATACATGTGCATAGAGAAATGTGCCATTTAAGCACAGGACCAGTTTTTAAACACGCATGGGTGTGGTTTCAGACACCATAAAGGAAGCTGTATGGGAGGCATCACATATATACACCTCTAAATAGATACTTGATGCTGTCATCTAAGGCAGTGCCACTAACTGTTTCTTGAAGATGGCACTTCGGCTTGATCCTTCTCTTACTACCCCAAAACAAGTGATAAGCAATGTCAAAATATGCAGTTCTCTGAGAGATAGTGTGATGTAGTGGCTGGAGCGGCAGACTAGGATCTGGGAGATCCAGATTCATTTACCCGTTCTGCCGTGGAAGCTTGCGGAGTGACCTTGGGCCAGTCACACTCTCAGCCTAACCTATCTCACCGGACTGTTGTTAGGATAAAAAGGGAGATTGGAGAATTATGTGAGCCTCATTGGGTCCCCACTGGGGAAGAAAGACATGGGTATAAATGAAGTAAAATAAACAAACATACTGGAGATTCATCCAGCCAACAATGTGTCCATGTCTGGCTGCTGCATACAAAACTCTCTAGACGAAGGTCAGATTGCCAATGTATTCTCTTGCCAATATTTTGAGTTAAACATCATTTTGGATTGTTCTCAGGGCTGTCCATTGTCAGTACTATTATTCCTATATTGCAAAAATGGATGGGGCAGAGGCAATATCATTTGCCTAAGGCCACTTACTGAATTAATGGAGGACAGTTAAAAGTGGTTTTCCCCAGAGAACCTTGAGTGTAGCAGTTTGCTGCTAAGAATCCTCTATTAGAAAGGGTTGTTGTTGTTTTAATATTTATGTTCTAACTTCTTAACTTATTTTTATGAATCTCATTGTGAGCACCAGAGCACAAGAGGAATTAAAAGTATAGGAGATGAAGCTGCCTTATATGGAGTCAAACCACTGGTCCATCAAGAACACTATTGCCTACTCAGCCTGGGAGTGGTTCTTCAGGGTCTTAGGTGGTATTTCACACCATCACCTTCCCCTGATCTTTCTAACTGGAGATGCCAGAGATTGGCTGCCAGTGGAGTACCAAATCAGATTCAAGGTTTTGGTATTAACCTATAAAGCCCTATGCAGACTGGGACCAGCGTATCTGTGGGACCGCCTCTCCCTGTATGTGCCCCAGAGGATGCTCCAATCAGGGGATAAACAACTACTGGTGGTCCCTGGCCCCAGGGAGGCCCGCCTGGCCTCGACCAGAGCCAGGGCCTTTTCAGTCCTGGCTCCAACCTGGTGGAACTGTCTGTCTAATGAAACCAGGGCCTGGCAGGAGTTACTATCCTTCCACCAGGCCTGTAAGAGAGAGATGTTCCACCAAGCGTATGGCTGAGGCTAGACTAGGTCTCCACTGGCCTAAATTGAGGAGGAGAAGGAAAGATCAGATCCCTCCCCACTAGAGACACCCACTATCCAGTTTTTTCAATGACAATTAAGTGGCAGTCTAATTGCCTCCGTTTAGCTGATTGCTGCTATCTTGTACTTTTTTAATCATATATTGTACTATTGTGCTGTTGTTGTTTTAAACAGTTTTAAGGTGTAAAGTTTTATATGAATGTTTTTTACTTGATGTAATCCGCCCTGAGTCTGCCTGTGTTGGGAGGACGGAATAAAAGTCATAAATAAAATAAAATTGGACCTGTGACCTTCTGCTTGCCAAGCAGATGTTCTACCATTGAGACAAATACTTGAAATAAAGAAGTAATCTACCAGCCAAGTATCTGATATGATTCCCTTTCACAGTGCATGGTGTGGAGGGGATACACCTTTTTGTCCATCTTCCAATGTAACTGAGAATGAAAGTGCACATGTCAATCCATTACATGCAGCTAGCAGCTTGAAACAACAAGTTTTTCAACAAGAGTGAGGCTGGACTGGGGACCTTGACTTACAATTAGAACTTTTCTGTTCTTCTTCCCAAGGTCATCAAGGGTGGATTGGACTGTTAAAACCAGCCTGGCAACTAACCAAAAAGCCATTCAGCTCAGAAGTGACCAGCAGTAGCAGCAGCAGCAGCAGCAGCAACAGGCACAGATTTGCCCATTGCTTCTTCCTGCATGAGCAGATCAGTTCCAGCCATCCCAGACCTGATGAATCCCAGCAAGCTACGAGACCAAAGATGCTCCTATGCTGATCGCTGCCACCAGCAGCTAGGTTTAAGGCAAGCGGACCACTGCAAAGCTGTCTGCCTGGGGCTTGGCTGGACCCTGGTCACTACACGCCCTCCAGGGCAACAGCAACCAGGAATTTCTCTGGCCAATCTGCACCTGAAGGTCATTTGCCAACACAAGGGACAGTGAAAAGCACAACTGCACAATGCTTCTCATTTTTGCCACTTCTTGTAATGTGCAATAAGCCTCCTTAAACCAACATTTATTATTAATTTGCTGTAGTTTCTTTTATATACTTGGAAGCTGTTGCAAAGTTCTGCATTTAGGCCTCTGCTTCCTGTTGCTCCATTTCTTTACTGTTCAAGTAATGAATTTGGCTCCATAAACAGGCTACAGCTGTTTAGGCTTCTAAAATCTGACACCTCCTCGAATTTGGGGCCAATGTCTTCTTGCTCTTTGTCTTTGACTTTTCTGCAGACTGAAATCTAATATCTTTGTCTGCATCTGCTGCTAAAAGCTTCTTTTCCCTCAGCCATGTCACAGCTCCCTTGTGGCTCATTAAGCACATTTACATTTGGCTCTTAAAATCCTAAACAGCCTATTTCACGCTTAGCAATAGGTTATTGATGAAAGAAGCACTCTGCCCGTGGCTTCTGTGATGGTAGCGAAAACTTCTCAGACTACCATACTTACCTGTCTTCCACAAAAGAGTCCCCTCCCCTCCCTCCTCCAAAAGACCCTGCTGGGGACTGCATGTAATCACAAAAGTATTGTATTGGGCAAGCTGGTTTCAGAATTACAGAAGTTCTAACAAACAGGGATTGTTTGCCACAAATGAATCCAGGACATGGCAGCATTTAATAGAAAGCAGGCTGGATTTCATCCAAATCTTGCAACCTTTTCTGTAAGAGAAAATGCAGGGAAGGTACAGAAGTGTACTTGTTGAAATAATGTTAAGAACATAAGTATGTGGTTCTGATTATTATTGGTGCACATTCACGTTTATTGCACCAAAGAGGGAGTTTAATGGGTAGAACAATTAGTTGTCACTGTCATTAAGTATGTATAAGGGAAGCAGTGAAAAACAGTTGTGCTGCAAAGTGGGGTATGGTAATGGTGATATAGCCACCCCGACCAGTGGGTGGTGCTGTTGCACATCTGAGGGATTGCATTGGTTCTATATTGGTTCTAATTGTTGTTCTGTGTTCTGGGGGAGTTGGCTCTTAAGACGCTTTTAAGATCTGTTCTGGAGACCCCTTGAAACCCTTTATTAAAGTTATTTCCTTCAACAAGAGTATTACAACTGGTGGCACCAGCTTCAAGATGGCAAAGGCCTTATTGCCTGGGAAGAAATGGTCACTCACTCAGATGGGCCTGAAATCAGTGAGTACCTGGCTGAATTTGAACTCCTGGTCTCTGTGAAGGCGGGGGTGGGGGGATGATCAGAAGGCAGCACTGCATGTGGCAGTGTTTTTAGAGGGTGATGCCAAAGCCTTCTACCTGCAGCTTCTCAATGCAGAACAAGATTTCTAGAAGCAGCTCTGCAAGCACTTGCAAGACCATTATGAGGGTGGCCTTGCCCTTTGGAAATACAAAAAGGAAGGGCAAGCAAGTAGGAGGGAACAGGAGGAAACTGCACATACTTAAGTGTTCTGAGAAGACTGTATGACAGAGCTTTTCCTGTTCTTCCAACCACCATCGGTAGCTGTAAGAATGGCCCTGGTGAAGAGCAGAGCAGGCCTCTGCTACTATATGAATGGGAGTATTCGTGACTGAGAAACGCCGCTGCTGTTGGATTCAGATTCTAAAATAAGCCTCTTCTATAGTAAATGTCCAGCTCTTAATGGAAAAGCAATGGATGCAGCTGGGTGAAACTGGTGTCTATTGAGAACTATGGATGACAAGGCACAGCAAGAGGAGGGGGTTCCAGCAAAAAAAAAAAAAGCACTATCCACAAAAAAAGAAGCACTTCCCAAAACAAAGGTGTCTGAATCCTGCTGTACATTTGTGGCACTATAGTACAGAACCTCTCCAACCAACAACTATCAATATTCATTGTATACATTAGAATTCAGGAACCTACTGTATCAATTCACAAACATAATTTGCAAATACTCTTTTAATGAAATAGAAGAAAAGTTCACTTGCTAGAGATGATAGGATGCACTCAAGAAATGAAAATCTCTCCATGTAGGGAACTGTGTGGAAATCTGTTCACACCTGCTCTGACCTACAGATCTGTAAATATCTTTACCAAACCGCCTGCATAGAATCTGCCAGCTGTGCCTAACTGAAGTGACTAATGTTCTCTAGTATGAATACCCTCGTGTGATTTTTTTTTTGCTTTGCCATTTTTTCTGTATGAACTGCCAATCTGAAAGAAACAGTAAAAACTGCTCTTAAGATGGCACCTCCAAGAAAAGTATACGGAGAGTACAAAAAGACCCTCACAGTTTTTTCTAAAACTTTTCAGCTCTCCTTCTGCTCTGCTTTGCTGTGACCTCTAAAAGAAATCAGCCAGTTTCTTGTGGAACGATCAAGAGGAATAAGCAACAATACAGTATATTTAAAATAATTAAGACAATCTGTAATAGAAATCCATAAGGATATTTTAATCCCCCCCCTACAAATACCAGGGAAATCATATTATCACACACTATGAAAGTATCTAGGACAGTGGTTCCCAAACTTTTGGGTATGGTGACCCACAGGTCCAAATTTGGTGACCATCCAGGGATGGCCCAAGAGAAGGTGTTGGGCAGGGAGGTTGGCAAAGAGGTGGGTGGCAAATGGCTCAATGCAGTACATTTCTCAAGCAGGTAGAGGGCAGTGAAGCACTGCAAGGGGCTGGGCAAGAGCATCGCCAAGACAGAGCCTATGTTCTCACGTGCCACTTCCTCTCCTCTCACTTTTCCATACACTAAAAAGCTCCCACCCACTCTCTGGCCTCCCCTCCTTCTCCCTACTATTATAAAGTTTTAATTGCTGGCCAGCTTTCCACCCCACCACACCCCACCCCAATATCAAAGAGGGAGGGCAAGGTTAGACTGTGAGAAACTAGAAAGGAAGGAGAGTAGAGAAAGAGAAGGGTACAGAGAGCAGCCACCATTAGGGACTGCTGCTAGGCATCCTATTGTCAGAGGTTTCGCAACCCACTTTTGGGTCCCAGGCTACAGGTTGGGAAACATTGATCTAGGAAAGTTTTTTGTGTTTAGATTATTTATTTAGATATTCATACCCCGCTTTTCTCCCCAATGAGCACGCAAAGCAGCTTACAGCATCCGTCTCCCCTCCTCCATTGTATCTTCAAAAAACCACCATGTGAATTATGCTGTACTGAGAGTGAGTAACTGGCCCAAGATCACCAGGCAAGCTTCCATAGCTGAGAGGGAATTCAAATCTGAGAACTGAACTAGACAAGACGAATTACACAAGGCTATGTGAATGTCTAGAATCATGTCTGTTCCTACCTGCCCGTGTCCATTTTACCCCAAGTGAATATGTTTCCTGTAGCCCTAGTCCATGCACGTGTCGGGTAACTGGTGTATTCATGGTTGCAAGTGTCCATGGTCATAATCAGCAAGTTGCCACTGCAGAGCGTTGATTTTGGGCGGTTTCCGCCTCCCTCTTCCCTCTTTTTGCCCTTATGCCCAAACTGTTTTGCTTTTAATCTGGCATGTTTTAAATTCTCCCGTTTTCTAGTTGATGCTGCCACCTCCCTACTCCTCCTTCCTGCACCCTCCTCCCCATTTAACTTCCTCCTCCTCCTCTCCATGCAGTATCTTCAGTCAGGATAAAGAGGAGGTGGGAAGAAAGATCATGGCAACATGATTAAGCATCTGAGCAAAAGTTCAGAAAGATGCCTGATACATGAATCTGAAAAGGATGGGGTGGGGGTACTCATTCTCTAGTTTGGCTCAGCAATACAAAGCAAATTGGGTAAAATTTAGTCATTGTTTCCAATAGGAAATGTGATTCATGGCTTTCTAGGGGTCTGGGGGGACATTTTAGAACCAATTTTTACCAAATTTCCTGGGGACCTACTACCAGCTGTTCTCTAAATTCCCCCCGCCCCCAGTTTCATGAAGATTGGACTTCGGGGGGCATTTTAGAGGCCCCCAAAGAAGGTACCCCCAGCCACTTCCAATCTCCATTATTCCTTAAGGGGAAAGCTAGAGGAGCTATCTAGGGGACTGTGGTGGCATTTTGCAAGCAAAATCCACAGAATTTGCAGAGGACCTACTCCTAACTGTCCTCTAAAGACAACTCCCCCCAGGTTTCAGGGAGATTGGACCCTGGGGAAGACATGATCATATACCTTTATTGGCATAACAACAATCATAAGATTGATAAGGTATCCAATCTATAACATATAAAAACTTTCAACGATAAAAATCCATACAAACTACTAATTAAAATTACCTTTAATTTTAAGAACTTCCACAAGAAATTTAGCAACTGCTTCAGTAATTTAAGGAACCGAATCATTTAGAAGAAACTGACATTTAAGATTATTACTCGCCCTTGATGATTTAGCTTTAGCTGACGAATCTTGCATCTTTAAATTGATAAAGCAACGATTTATAGATATTGAACAGCAAAAACTATGTCCAGCTCAACCTATTTCTTCACCCACCATGCTTGGCCTTATTAGTCTTCCAAGTAGAATGGCTTATTATCTTCATGTTCTTGATATTCCCTCACTGCATAGAGCCTTTTTATTGGCCAGGGTTAATGAATTATCTTCCAGGATGTTTTCTGGCAGGTATCTCCAGATCCCGAGGCAAGAGTAAACAAGTCTCCTTCTCAGAAAAGCTACAGAGGAAGGTTTGAACATGCATGAAGAGAAGGTGTATCATGGGATACCATCTCTTATCTGGGATGTATGAGAAAGAAACACATGCCAGTCCGAGCATGTGATCAAGTGCCGATTGAGTACAGTGTGACCATAGTGTGCGAGTGAACAGGAAAGCAATGGAGAAACAGGTGTAAATGTGTTCACGTGTTGTACACATGTAATTCATCTCATGTAGTTTGGCTCTGAGTCTCACAGATCCTCCTAGTCCAGCATTCCAATCAGTTCACTACACTGGCTCTTACTCAACTCCCCAGTCCTAAATCCTACTCGCCCCCATACCCGATCAGTTCACTCTGAGGTCCTTCTTACTGTGACAGTGGGGAGGGAGAGAAGTAAAATCCAATAAAGTATCTGGTGAGAAGGGATATGAATGTTCTAAATAAAAGGGGTTTCTGTACTCTGAAGTGGAATCAAAGTTAACTCATGAATTAGCTTGTTTCTCAAGGAAAGCCCAACTCTAGCCCAGCTTGCTTGTCTGATCAAAGTCTAAAGGCTGTGAAGTGAGTGCCTATGAACCTTTTCCTCTGAGAAGGCACATTCATAATGCTGTCTCTCCATCAGTTATCCAGCTCATTCAACTTTGCTAATTTCTCAATCCTAACCTGGTGATATATCTCAACTTTGTCTTCCCTTTAACCTATTTATTTGTTTCCAGCCTCTCTCCCCGATAAAGACCCAAAGTGGCCTATAATATGAAAAACACCCACCAAAACAATCTCTCTCTCTCTCTCTCTCTCTCTCTCTCTCTCTCTCTCTCTCTCTCTCTCTCTCTCTGCCATATTTTCCACCCAGTTCCACACTATGACCCTTGAACTACAGGCTCAAGCTCATGCCTCAACTACCTGTCAGCAGAGAATTAACTCAGCCAAATTTTATTCCACTGCTATTAGCAATCTAGCAGGCTCTTCCTCTCTCCTGCATTTGACTCCCTCCTCAACATCTGTGATAGAAACCCTATATTCCTAAATTCAACTGGTCTCAGGAGCATCACCTACACCATCTGCATTCTTGGACCTCTGGGGCTTTATCTCCCATTCCCCATTGGCCAAAAACCTGGCCAAATTAAACCTTTTCTGACAAAGGACAACTGATTTGGGCAAAATTCTATTTTTGTAATGGAAGTGCAGCGCCATTAATAGAGTGAGACCATCCTGTAACAATTCTCTAATGGGTAGCCATAGCCTCTGACATCAGAGAGAAAGCTTTAGTTGGGACTGGTTGAATTTGATAACTACTCTCAGAGGAGGCTGCTTTAGATCAGATTCCATTGCTAATAAATATCTGGGCATTCTGGAACAGTGTAACATCTGGAGACCCCAAGAACAGTGGGTAGGGGTTAAAGACTCTTCTACTCACTTGGTACTGCAAAGAACTTGGTACAGCTCTGAGAAATCTGCTACAATCTGGGTAAAGACTAGACATGGGCATGAACAGCAATACAAACGAAAAAACCCACGAAGAGCCCGTTCATCTGTTTGCGAACGGGCCATTCGTGAGTCCCCATTCCAAACGAACAGGTGGTCATCGCAAGCCTCATTCGTTGCGTTCAGCTGCTGTTCGGGAAGCCAGACACTCAGGCGCTTTCAATCAATTCCCCAGGCAAAGGCAAGGATTGGACTCTGTCTGAACTCCTTCTGGCTTTCCTTCTGGCTTTAACCCTTCAGCTTCCAGCAGATAGTCCAGTTTTTGCCACTCAGAAGAGAAATAGACAGCAAAGGGGGGGACCCATGGATCACACCTTCCCTGGGTGCAATCTCTCTGAAACTTGGAGGCTCTTCGGAGGACAGTGAGGACTATGTCCCCTGCAAATTTGGTAGGTATTGGATATTGGGAAGGTCAGTTTGTAACCCCTCAAAGTAGCTGCCTTCCAACAGGCAGTTCCATTGTTGCCACTGTGAAGAGAAAATGACAGCAAAGGGGGTGGTGCCGGCTCTCCCAGTGCGAAAGGGACGGAGAGAATCTCTCCATCCCGCTGGCACCGGGAAGGAGCAGCCCTGTGGTGCCGGCTCTGCCTGCTGTCAGAGGGACCAGGGGAGTCTCTCCTCATCCCTCTGACAGCGGGCAGAAGCAGCCCCGTGGTGGTGCCAGCTCTGCCCACTGTCAGAGGGACAAAGAGATTCTCCTTGTCTCTCTGACAGCAGGCAGAAGTGGCACTGCAGCGGCGGCGGCTCTGCCCGCTGTCAGAGGGATGAGGAGATTCTCCTTGTCTCTCTGACAATGGGCAGAAGCGGCCCCGCAGCAGCACTGGCTCTGCTCGCTGTCAGAGGGATGAGGCAAGCCTCCTCGTCCCTCTGACAGTGGACAGAAGCAGCCAGTGGTACCAGCTCTGCCCGCTGTCAGAGGGACAGAGAGAATCTCTCCATCCCTCTCACACCCAGCAGCAGCAGCCCAGCGGTGCTGGGGTGGGGCCGGGGGCTGGAGGTTGTGGGGTGTTTTAAGGGCCCTGCCCTTTGCACGTGGCAGGAAAGGGCCCTTTAAACTATCAGCTGTCAGATCTAGGGAGCTAAGCAGGGTCGACCTTGGTTAGTAATTGTATGGGAGACTTCCAAAGACATCCAGGGTTGCAGAGGCAGGCAATAGCAAACCACCTTTGTTAGTCTCTTGCCTTGAAGGCAGGGGTTGCTGTAAGTCAGCTATGACTTGATAGCACTTTCCATCACACCAAGGAATGTGATGGACAGAAAGTAAGAAGAAGAGACTGTCACTAATAAAATGGTAAGGGAGAACAACATCTATAGCTTCACAGTCAGAAGATGAAAGGAAGTGATAGAAAGATGGGGAAGCTGGATCCATCAACACACAAATGTACAGCCGCTAAGTGGTTAGATGCATCTAGCATAAAAGTCCTTATTCATATCCCATGCTCGGCACTTACAGGGAGCCATTGTACATCTGCACTGTTTAGATTCCAGCTGTGCTTTGTATTCACCTTTCCCTCGCATCTTCTGGTTCTTCTTTCTGCACTGAGTTATTTCTGAGTGACTGAAGGCAAGAGGTGGCAGACTCTTCTGGTTTCTACCCACCAGTCACTCTACCTCACCATGCACCCTAGCACAACATGCTGCAAAAGGAAGCTGGGTTGGGCTATGCCACCTGCTCATACATCTCCATTAAAGGAGACCCCAAGAGTTAAACATAGCATTCTTTTCCTGTATTGCCTTTTCTTCACATTCAGCACCAACTTCTACATTGCTGCACCATCTACACTGAAGAAAAAGGCCGTGGTGCATTCCCCGCATTGTTCCCTGTGATGCAGAATTATAAACTGCAGAGAATTAGGACCCCTGGCAAGATACAATCCTCTGAGAGGCACACGTATGCCTTTATGATAATAAATGCTTGATCTTCCAAGCCACATTTCCCAATGCAAAGAACAATTGGAAATGGATTTGCAAGATTTGACCCAATTTTTTAAAAAATATCTATTGCTTGAACTAGGTGGTTTTGTAGAAGCTGAGCTCTGAGAGAGTAAAAAGCAGCCTTTTTATACTTATAAGTAAATGCAGAAGGAAGGATTAGACACTGTAATCATTTTTCATGCATTTTTAAAATGTTAATTTTTGCTTGAAATATTTAGATGATTTGCTCATCTCTATGAATAAATAATCTCCTACCTGTTTATCCACCACTCGCTTATATAGCGAAAAATGAGTGCTCGGAATTTTAATCATCCTGTGCTATATACACATTTTAGGCATTTGCTCTCCTTTACCCAGGAAGCTAAAGATATCTGCAAAGGATAGAAATAGACATGCTGAGAACTTTGACATGAACACGAGAACTAGGTGAACATGCAGCAAGCTCCTGATCGAAGCACCTTGACATTCCCTGGCAAAGTTCAGCCTGATTCAAATGTTGCCCCCTCCTTCCCTTCCTTCTCCCCTATGCACTGTCAACAGGGGTGGTTGCTAAAGATGAGGACCGCCATCTTGGGGATTACAAGCTGTCCATTTTATATGTATTATAATTATCTGATTTTATTGTGATTTTATATTGTATTTATAGCTGATGTAATCCACCCTGAGCCCGTTCACAGGGAGAGCGGGATAAAAAATTGAATAAAATCATCATCATCATCATCATCATCTTGACCATGGCAAACAACTTTATGCCTATGCAGTAGCTGGTTGGTCACTGCAACTTGTAGCTGTGTTTGCCTAGTCCGAGAACAAAATCATCTCATTTACTAGATAAAAGTCAACGTTTCCTCAGGTCGTTAAACCAACTGACTAATGTAAAGTATGGTATTGCCTAACGTTCATCCCCACTGTGTTTGCACAGTTGGAAGCATCTTTTAAATGGCCAACATTATATAAGCACATTGCCTACTTTTTGTGCCTGTGCAGTAGGCAACATCTATTCAAGAAGTGATTGCGAGATTACCTTGGTTAATCAGCAGATGCTGAAGGCACACAAAGACATTAAGTAGTAAATCACGTCAAAATTCTCAGATTGAATTTTCTTTGTGCCTCTTAAAAATTGGAGACAGGAGATGAATGACAGGGAAACAGCAGCAAAAAAGTCTATTTTTAAAAAAAACAGTGCAATGGCACAAATTAAATGTATCTCAATTCATTTAGATGTATCCAAAACAGCTCCCTGCTCACAACAACTAGTGAGTAGGATGTAAGCTGAACTAACGGATGATGAAGTCAGTTTGGTGCAGTGGTTACGAGCGGCAGGACTCTAATCTGGAGAACTGGGTTTGATTTTCCACTCCTTCACTTGAAGGCAGCTGGATGACCTTGGGTCAGTCACAGCTCTTCCACAACTCTCTCAGCCCCACCTACCTCACAGAGTGATGGTTGTGGGGATAATAATAATATACTTTGTAAACCACTCTGAGTGGACGTTGTCCTGAAGGGCAGTATATAAATAGAAGCTTGTTGTTATTTTTGTAGTTATAAGTGTGACTAGACAGAAACAGAATGATTCTCATTCTCTCAGAATGTCCACTCCATGGTGGAATTTGGGGCTATGAGTATTTGATGTGCTTAATCACAAAATGGGTACTTATATGATAGTTATGGATAAAAAAATCATTCTGAAAATCCTGGAGCAAGCTTTCATCCCCGTTAGTCTTCTTATTAGCATTGCCATTTTACACAAAGGGAAATTCAGAGGGTGCCAAGTTTACTGCCAATTGGCATCACCTGAAAGTTTTACTCAACAGAACAATTGGTGTAAATGGATCATGCCAATGGACTCCACACTACTTCTATATGTGTCCAGCATAACATATGCATAGAGCTGATATATTTAGAGAATGGTTCTGTCCAATCCATGCAACTGGGAATCCTGCCAAAAAGGCAAGAGCCTGTGTATATACAATTTGTATGGGCACAATGCCATACATATATACTCTGTACATTCAGCATACATTATTCTGAATGTATTAAATCTATGCCTTGAAAATACACTTTTATTAATGTTGCTTGTGTGTACAGTCGCTCTATAATTATTTTTCCCCATGTGATTTTTCTTAGAATGCTGTTAACTGGTAAGCAGTGAGGAACTGAGCACATTGTGCAAGAAGTAGCGTTCCATTTTGATTCATACATCTTTTGAGGCCCATAATTACTATAAACAAGAAAACAAGAGGGCCAGTCTCCCATCGAGGAGGGGGGGGGGAGATATAAATAAAATTAATTCATTCACTGATTGACATGGGATATTAGATCACAACTCAAAACAGTTTAACACCCACAACAGCAGCTTCTGGTGGTCTCCGGCCCAAGGGACATTCAGCTGGCTTCAGCTAGGACCAGGGCTTTTTCTGCCCTGGCCCCAGCCTGGTGGAACACTCTTCCAATGGAGATCCGGGCCCTGTGGGACCTTTTACAGTTCTGCAGGGCCTGCAAGACAGAGATGTTCCACCGGGCCTTTTACTAGGGGCCAGCTTTTGCGCCCCCCCCACCGCCTTCTGACCGCCATACCCTCTTTTTGCAGCTGCCCTTGAGTTATATCATGGTAGTGCCGGGGCTTATGATGATCTTGTAGTAGCCGATCTGTCTGATAGCGCCTGAATTTTAATATGCTAATATGTTAATGGGTTTTTATTGTATTTTAACAGTATATTTCTTGGAAGCCGCTCTGAGCCCGCTTGTGGGAAGGGCGGAGTATAAGTTGAATAAAATAAATAATAAATAAATAAACTGGGTCTGAATAAGGAACAATTCAGAAAATTTGTGACCCAAATAAATGTAAAAGGGGGCACACAACATAAAAATAGGACTTCACATTGAAATAGAATAAACCATATTAAGCAGAAATTATTGCCAGAAGGAAGTGTATAGAAAATGCATTGCAGTTTAAATGCACTGACTTAAAAACATGACGTGCTCCTTTCCAACAATATAATTTAATCATATAATAATTTAATAGAAAGGCTTATGGTCACTTACCAAAGTAAACGGAGAAGTACCTAGGGAATGTTAGAAGAGTTCTTCATTTCAAGTGAAGACCACATGGAGACAAACAAGGAAGAACATCCCTGTATAATAGTAAGTGCTAATGATTTCAATTTATCCTCATAGCAACCACCCAGAGGGAAACAAAACCATTTTGATTGTAATCAAAGCAATTTCTTTTGAAGATGGATATAAAATACAAGAGGCCTGTTTCTAGTTCACTGGGAGGCAAAAGACTTGGCAGCATCCAGTCTCCTGTGATGCCGGACATGTAAACAGCCGAACAGCTCAAGGAGAGCTGACTGAGAGTAAAGTAAGAACTAATCACCCCTTCGATGAGTCCATATGGACCAGGGCTTTTTTTCAGCTGGAACGTGGTGGAACGGAGTTCCGGCACCTCTTGAAAATGGTCACATGGCTGGTGGCCCCGCCCCCTGATCTCCAGACAGAGGGGCATTTAGATTGCCCTCTGCGCCACTCCAGCGGCGAGGAGAGCAATCTAAACGCCCCTCTGTCTGGAGATCAGGGGTCAGGGCCACCAGCCATGTGACCATTTTCTCCGAGGGCAACCCATTGAGTTCCACCACGTCTTTTCCCAGAAAAAAGCCCTGATACAGACAATTAAGTTGCCCTTGACAAAGCTCTATTACCCAGGTAATATATCATATCTAGCATTCTGCCAAGCCTTAAGAAGAATTTTTATAACGCAGCAGGTACAGATGTATGGTAGACTGTAATAAAAAGGTGTCTGAATGAGTTTACTGTAGAAAGATGGGAAATGGGGAATACATAGATCTCTCACATATTTGAAAAAGCACTACAGAGCTACTAAAAATAATAAAAGAACTACCACATATAGCAACTCAATGATATATCACATCCGCACTAATGGATGGTCAAGACAGGAGCACCCAGCTTCAAGAGAACTGATAATCTCTTTGGAAAGGATGAAGACATTTGTTTGTAAGTACAAAACAGTTACAGAATACTTTACAGCTCATACAGAAGCAACATAACATTTAAGATATTCATCTAAAACTGTAAATTAAACTACACGAAATCTCAAGGAGTAAAAAAAAACCACTTATTTGTTAGTCTATCTTTAATACAATCAATACAGTACAAATCATAAAGAGAAGTTTCTAGCCTCTTTGACTCATCAATGTTAAACCAGTGTTTGAGGGACAAGACACAGCAAACCCATACATACAAAGATTATCAAATAAAGCAAAGCAGCTCTGGTTTCATTCTTGTACTCTAAAATGAAATTAGGAAATAAATCTTCTCTCCCACCCACCCTTTAGGTCTGTAAACACAGACATATTAACTTTTTAGACAATGGTGTTTTTATATAAATACGGCAGAGGGAAGTCAGATGTTGTTTCCAAAATCTGCTTCTCAACAGGCTGTCTGCTCAGTCTCTGATATAAACTCAAAAGGCAGCATTTGAAATGAGTTACACATAGTATTTGAATGAGAGGAAGTGAAATTCATAAAAGAAGAGAGACTCAAAGGGTGGAGGTGGGTGGAGTAGAATACAAAGGTGGAAAACACATGAAAAAGAAGGCGAGGAATCAAAATTTATCTATCTATCTATTTATTTATTTATACCCAATTTTCCTCTTCGCTCAAGGCAGAGGAGAAGAGAGTTAGCAAATACTGGCTGAACTTGACCAATATTTCCCATATAATGTTGACCAAAAAGGGAGAAGAATTAGAACTCCAAGGACTGTCTAAAAATGAAGCAACATCAGTTACATAAACAGGACATGGTGGTTCTTTTATTTATTAGAAAATGATCTGCCACCTTCCAAAGACCTGTTTGAGGTGGTTCACAAGGCAGCTGTTACATTACTTCTGAAAGAAAATACAGAGACAAATTCACATGTTCAGGTAACCCTGAAAGCAGCCCCAGTCAGAAGCCATGTTTTCCTTGTTTTGCTTGATTTGGCATTTACTTCAGATTAAAACCTCTGATATTTGCTTTGATTTCGTGTTTGCTAGTATCTGCTTAGGATAAGTTCTCCCCTCTCATATTGTACCAAAACCCTTAATAAACTCTTATTTCTTTTCAAACATTTAAATCTGTTTCTGTTTCTTTTTTCTTACTGAAGCCCAATCCTTACAGCTGCTCAGAGCTAAGTCATTAGGTAAAAGATCCCTCTTTCCACTCCCTGCACAAACAAGCAAGCTAATTCCATGTGTTAGTCTTCTTAACACGCAAGTTCACATATTTGCAGAGGTTTGTTAGCATGTTGACCAATTGATTTCTCAACACTTGGTAACTTGCAGGTAAATACATGCCCTGCCTTTTACATATTCAAACTTATAATTATTACTTTCCTCTTTATTAGCTATGTAAATAACAGAAATGTATGAGAGAGAGAAGAATGCATAGTGGTTCTAAAGTGAGAGGTTAGTTTATGGAACCAGGATTAAGTGCACAATCAATCATTCGAATCCTGTTTTGCCTTGACAGATGCTAGTTTTATCATCTTTGGCTCCACCACACAGATCCACTGATACTCCAACCTGCTCTACAGATTAAGGGTGCTAGCAGACTGGGACTTCAAGAGAGCCCAACAGCAAACCACACCAGCAATGCAACCAGCACAACAGAGGCCTCTTGGCTTAATCCCAGCCAGCAGCAGCCATGACAAGCATCTTCTCTTGCATCACAATCTCCAGGCCATCAGTGGCCCTCCAGGAACGTTCCTAATAAGTTAAAGGGCCAGTTCACTCTGGCAGAACTAAGGAATATGTGAGGATTAAGCCAAGATGTCCACGTTTTTATTTTGTATGAAACCATATTTAAGACTAAATGTAAGCTATCAACAGCTGAGGTCCTCAAAGGTTTCTAGTCTTCTTCTGCAAGTATTTAACCTGGATGGGGCCAGAGGCACAAGCCTTTGGGTGCAAGCCAAAGGGCTTGGCTGTCACAATCTGGGATCTATAAAGTTAAGCTTGCCAGATCCGGACCAGCCCAGATTTATTTATTTAATTAATTAATTTGAAACCTTTTCTGTAAGCCATTTTGGATCTCTCTGAGGAGAAAAATGTCCTAAAAATACATAAACAAACCAAAAAACTTCAAATTATATTTTCAGATCCTGGACCGATGTACCCCAACTATATTTACTAGAGTGGGCCACATTTGGACAACCACACTTGTCGTAGTTAATTACTACTAAGTTAACTATAGTTGCATTTGACATCTGAAACTGGCTCATTGGTTTAACTTCTAAAAGCTCAGGAGCAAAACACCAATGAATTCCATAAAATAATTGCCAGTAGTTGCAGGTATTGGGGCTGCGGAGACAGGTGAGTCTGGTGGGAAAGTGCCTCCTAACTGGTGGACCTCCTCTGTTCCCAAGCCTGTGTGTTGCAGACCAAAAACTATGTTCCATTTGTTCTTCTTAATAAAGAATCTCCAATAAGCTTCCAAAGAGCCAAGGTTTCCATAGAGTATAATTTGAAAACAGTGGCATATTATATTTGACCCTGTTTGATGGCTATCATGCAACAATATTTAATATCAAATAGTACAAACTGTGTTCCTGTGAGGAATCACAGCTGAAGGAGGAAGAGATAACTATTTTGGAAATCTGCCTTCCAGCAACCCTCCCCACGCAACACATAGGCTCTCTATGTATGTTCCACTGAATGCATGTAGGTCAGGGGCAGAGCATAGCACCATGATCCTTGCTCCCTCTCCCCATAAGCATTTATTCTCCCCACTTAGAACATCTGACATGGGCTTTTGGCAGCTAAGATTTATGTGACCAAATGCAGTTACACAGAAGTTGTTTCATTCTTTTGACATTGCCTCTTCTGAAATGGTTTCAGTACTCTGCCTTCTCTTACTTTATGGCATGAAATGAGAGAATCGTGGGTGAAGAAAATGGCTGGAATGTGTACATACTAGCATGGTTTTTCTGCCCTTTAGTCATTTGCTATTTGCTCTCTGAACGCTGCAAAATTCCTTCTTTTCTTCATTCACAGTGACCTTGATGACTTATGTTCCAAGAAGTTCAGTTCAAAGAATGTGGACTCAGCCTTTCTATGAGTAAAGGAATATCTGATGGTTAAGACATTTTTCCCCAAAAAGGGATATTCACAATTCATTTTTCCTCCCTTGGGGCACTTTTTGTTCAGTAAGGATTAAACCTATAAAACCAAAGTTCTAAAAATCTTCTCTCATTTGTATAGATTCTTATATAATCCATGATAATTAACAGAGCAATCCTGAACAGGTTTACTCAGAAACCTATTCAAGTCTACTCACAAATGGAACTTACTCCCTGGAATGTGTTCTTAGGATCACACTATTAAGTCACTTTATCCATTTTCCAGTTCTTCCAGCTCCACTGTAAAACCCAGAAAATGTAGGAGGCCCTCCTTCTCAGTAGTCCTGTGATTAGAGCCTCCCCTGCCAAAAAACTGCTTGAAATGGCTTGACTAAAGAGATAATTCAACTAATTAAAGTTCTCCAGTTAACTGGGTGATGAAGCTCTTGTGCTTTATAAAATGCAGAGTTCTTCAGTAGTAGGAGAAATATCTCTGCATGTATTAAGTTTACAGGAGCCCAGCCCCATATAGAATGTAACAGTCCTAAAAGGATAAGCACTAGAGAACTGTATGTCTCCACTTCTCCCCAGCTATCTATTCCTCTCATACTTCTACTATCCATTTTTTCCCTCTGACAGATCCTTTTCTTCCATCTCCTATTATATGGGAGGGCTATATTGTAGGGAAGATGCTTCGCTAATGAGTTAGGGACCATAGACTTCATCACTATATTCCCTTACATATTATCTGCTGCTTTAAATATGTGCTCCTATGTACCACCAGTGCTCCATGTTGCCTAATGTAACCAGGGCTGGATCTACGGTTGCCAGCGCCCAGGGCAACCGTAGTCAGGCTCTACACGCGCGCATAGCACGCGCGCACTCCTGGCACTGCTTGATGACGTCACTCCTGTGACATCATCACGCTGGGGCGCCCCCCCCCCCGCCCCCGCGGCAAGCCAGCTGTCCCGGCGCGCCACGGAGCTGGTGGCAGCGCGAGTGGCTCGGAGGCTGCTCGTGCCATTCACCTGTCCCGCAGGACAAGGGGCGGCCGGCTTGCCGCACGCCCCTTGTCCTGGGAAAAGGTGAATGGCACAGGCAGCCTCCCAGCCACCTGTGCTGTCTTTTGCCTTTCCCGCAAGCCGGCCACCCCTTGTCCTGCGGGAAAGGCAAAAGGCAGCGCAGGTGGCTGGGAGGACGCCCGCGCCATTCGCCTTTCCCTAGTCATGCTCCCGGAGCTGGCAGTGCGCTCCTGGGGCTGGCAACTGCGCCTGGCGCCCCCTCTTTGGCAGCGCCGGGGGCAGACTACCCCACCTGCCCACCCCCGTCGATCCGGCCCTGAATGTAATTCCTACAATTGATTATGTTCTGCTTCAGTATTTTTTTCTACTCTGTATTGGATTCTTGCTAATACTATGTCTTTTAAACTTATATCTATTCACCATATGGTATTGTTTATGAAATACCCTTGATACTGTATTGAAATGTACTGATTGTACTAATCTCATACTGTGTAATCTGCCTTGAGTCTCAGTGAGAAAGGTGGACTATAAATGACATAAATAAATAAATAAATAAATAAACAAACAAACAAATAAATAAATAAATAGTGATGTACTCATCACAGTATTGAAATATGCAATGATTTGGATATAGACAGTCCGAACTGTTTCCCTAAAAGAGCAAATAGCAACTCCCCAGGGCCAGTTCAGATCAGTACAGTCAGTACAGAGGAAGGTTTGACGCCCATTTTTTCCATGGACCAGATCTAAATCCAGCCCCTATACTCTTGGGAATCTCTATACTCTGGTTGAGAGGACCAGGGCAGACCCATGCATCATCTAGATGGGCCTGCATTCTGTTCAACATGTCCACCCCTGTCCATCTTAACAACCCTCATCCAAACTAGCCCACTTAGGCCACACACGGTTATTTTAACCACGTTCCATTGTGTTAGTAGCTTAACAGACTAGATTTTGAAACTAAAACCTCATATTTCCCAGTTAAGTGTGTCTTCTTTAGCACTAATATAACACCTATCTTTTTTTATCCCTTGGAGTAAAGTGTTGTTACAGACGCTTGTGCGACAATACTTTGTTAAGCACATGCTGTCTTGTAGTTTAGGATGATCAGTTAATGTTTTAGCAATGGGAACTAGTAACAGGAGATGTTCTCTTGAAAACTCTGATCTTTCTCCAGCTTTTGGGACACAATCCTTATCAGAGTTTGAGAAGGAAACATCTTCTGGCTAGTGAAACAGAACAGAGAAAGAGCTTGGAGCCAGTTTTTCTGACAGATTCTGAGTCTGGAGCTGTGAGTTGGCTGCAGGTGGACAGCCATGTTAGTTTGCACTGGGAGAGCAAGGTTCAGGTCCAGTAGCACCTTAAAGGCCAAGTAGATTTTCAGGGCAAGAGCTTTCAAGAGTCAAAGCTACCTTTCCAGGGTATGAGCATTGACTCCCAAAAACTCATACCCTGGAAATCTAGGTGGTCCAGAAGGTGCTACTGGACCTGAATTTTGGGATCCAGGGGCCCTCTTTCAGAAACAGACAGAGTTTGCAGATTTGCTACCTGCTGTAGTATTGTCTATTTGTTTTCAATATGCACTCCTAATATAGTTGCAAGACAAAACACCTACTACAAAGACATCATAAATCTCTTGAGCTCTCTAATCCATGGGAAACTAAACCATATAACACTGCCCCTGGGAATTCTCACTGCTTGGGGAAGTGGAGGAGTTTAACATCATGAAAGAGAAATTGACTTTCTAATTAGTGTATGGAATGGAATGCCTTTCTGTGTATATGAGATTTCCGGAAAGTGGGAGGGTATATCCCAGAAACTTTGGCCTACCATTTTGCAAGTTCTTGTTCTTTGCTTCAGACTATAATAATCTTTTAAGGGTGGAAACAAAACCAGGTTGAGCCAGCTGGGAGTGAGATACCTTATGATGGAAATTATGATGAATGTATCCTCGGGTTGAGCAATTTTTAAAACATTGCAATACTGGAAAAACTGGCTCCCTTAGTTCAGTGATAAAAATGCCACTATGATCTAAGCAGGATCGTGTATTTAGGTATGAATCCTTCATCATCATCACCCATGGCTGGGAATTAATCAGGTTAAAATATACAAATGAGCAATATTAACCAACGGAGTAGATTTTCCCCCATTTCATTCCTTTTTGTGATTCTGCAGTCTTTCACTGTATTGCATTCTACTTCTCTTGCATTCCAGTTAAACTTCAAATATTTTAAAAAATGAATTCCAGAACAGGAATATATGCAGTTTACGGCAATTTTCAATTCTGTCAGTTTTCTTATAACAGTTACTACTGATTATGTGTGCATTGATGACATAGTATTGAAAAGGAATTTATGTGAATGTATGTGAATGTATGATTCTTTTTATGCACTGTTTACTGAGGCACTTATGCAGTCTTGGCACTAAGACAGTGTTGTTTCAAAGGTGTTATGTCAGTGCATGCCAGGAACCAGGCAATCACACATATCAAGAATGTGCACTATCCATGATGTTGCTAATACATGATATTATCATGTTATCTGAACAGGAGTGACACATGTATTTTGTATGAACATACAGCATGGTAGACACAAACCATCTGAAAAATAAAAGTTCAAGTAGCATGTACTGGAACTGGAAACACACACGTTGCACATGGTGACTGTCTATCTGAAGAATGTATACACATTCGCAGGCCTTCTGGTACACATGGGCTTAAAGTCTGAAAAAGGCTTCTGTGAATAAGATACCTGATTTTAATTCATAATGATGGTATGTTTGAGGTCTTTTATTGTTTATGCTTTATACATATTTGAAATTAACCTTAAATCTATGCTGTGAGAAAAAGCTCTCTTAAATATCTTAAATGAGGGCAGGAGGAAGAATTGAAAGGTACAGCAAAGCACTAATAAGAAATTTTTAAAAGGAAATAATGGAGAATTCCTAATGCATTTGTTCATCTTTAGAAAAAAGAGCCGATAATTTAAACATCCAAACACTGGGAGAAATTCAGGACCGAACTGTGGAAGCATCCCTAACATGTTACCAAAAATGGGAAGAAACACTAATTTGTCTGCTTTTAAGTAAAATAAAAGGGTTTTTTAAATCTATTTTCCCACAAGTATAGCCTAATGATGGATGTATTTCTTAATTTGCTGTGGTGATCAAAATACTTTTTAAGCATCAATAAAAAGCAGTTGAACTTTAAAATCTAGTGTCGTATCTCACCAGCTGCTATTTATAACCATTTTTCCCTCTCATCTACCATCTGAAATTCAACATGTACTCCTACAAACCTGCATTTTTATTAATGTGTATATATATATAATCTGACTAAAGGACAAGATAATATACATGGCTTTTTTTCCAGCAGGAACGCAGTGTCCGGAGGCCCCGCCCCCTATCTCCAGACGGAGATCAGTTCCCATGGAGGAAACGGCTGTTTTGTAACGGGGAGGGGGGGGCTGTGTGTTTCTCCCGCATTTCCCTCTTGAGAGTTCCCAGAAAAAAAGCCCTGATAATACATATGTGACTTCATGTGTGACCAGAGTTCTCCACTTCATCTGTATTCCTATTGTTTCATTCTAAGATAGTTCTTACTGATTTTGCCTGAAAAAGAAAGGATCTGAGCCTGCCTGGAATTGCCACAGGCATAAGTAGTGAATGAGTTCTGCCAATTCCCATGTCCAATGGGACTGCCAATGTTTTCCTTTCAACTACTCAAATTACTCATTATTTGAGTTGCTCATCTCCTTAACTTTACCTTTCATGCAATACAAGTATCACTACCCAATTTCCTTTTCCTCCCAGCATTTATTCTCTTAAAATACTTGTTGCAGGAGTCAGGTTTGTTTAACCGTGGAAAATGCTAATAATGGCACCATTTGAACCAAAGTAGCAACATGAAACACTTTCAGTTTCACAAGTACATTTTTGAAAGCAATAAAATAAAGAGTGTTAGTTAAACAAAAATATTTGCACTATGGAGACTGCAAAATTATTCAGAGTGCTTGGTTCTTGATAGTAAAGGCTTAGTTTCCTCTGCTTCAGGCATGATGGGAGGTGATGCCAACATAATGGCTCTTTGACAAGCTGCTCCTGCAAGCACTTCCAAATTTCATCCTTTAAGCAGCTTGGGCATGCAAACTGCAGAAACACGTATCCCATTTACCATCCTTGCAAAATGAATGGAGAAGGTGGAGTTTTTTATTTTGTTATTTGTTATTATAGTTTGTTATAACAAAGGGCCGGACTAGGTCCTGGTAGGTCTGTGACCAGTGCTAATATTAGCCATGGGGATGGTGAATTGGGATGGGGCTGCATTAATTCTTGTCTTAATGTCATTTTATAGATTTGAAATGCTACACATGCAGGCATTTACATCTGAGCTATTCTTTGCTTTACAGGAGAAAACAGACAGGGAACTCCGTGGGGCCTTTACCTTTCCCCTTACAAAGCCAACAGCAGCTCCAGGGGAAGGGGAAGACTGAGATCAGAAAGAGGTACTACTGAGATAATTAACCACCCCTTCCATTGGCACCATGGCTCAGATGCAATTCAGGCTCTCTTTCTCTCTCTCCAGCTGCTTTAAGGTATTTAAAATGTGTGAGATCTAGTCATGGATCTCTTGTACTTTTGCCCACTTTCCCCCTATGGTATCTACACACTTTTTTTCTGCACAACAGATACCTACGAATAAATCCACTTCATTTTAATTTACCAGCATTAGCAGATATACGTAACTAATATTTTTTCTTATCACTAAAAAAGTGGACTATTTTTTCTATCATTTCTATTCATAGCAGGGTGTTGCTTATTATACAGATTAGCAACCCAAATTTCTCTTTTCTGACTACTGTTTGAATGCCTTAAACCATGCATGTAATTTGATACAGCATAAATTTCATCTTGATGGAATTGGGATTTTTTTTTAAAAAAATCATGCATAGTGCGATAGAAATGTCAGGCACAAATGTCTGAAATATAAACAGGACAGTGAATGTGCCAGGCTTCTCCAGAAGCCAAGAGGAGACTAAAATGGAATACTGGCTGCAAAAATCCAGCTTTCTAAGAACTACTAAGACATTAGGTAACACTCCAGCCCCTAGCTGCTTCCTGTCTTCAACCTTTTATGTATAGGGTTATGCCGTACTCCTATGCATACACCTCTCATGCCAGGAAGAGAGCCCAAGCTGGATAGTGGTCCAAATTTCTGGACATTAAAGTTACGGAAATACACTTAACAACATGTGGGTGATGCCTGATCAAATCTCTAGCCAAAGGAGTAAGGTTTCTAATAGCTTTGGTCTCATGCCTGCCCTATGATTACAGTGGTAGAGACTACGGTCAAGTCATAGCTGACTTATGGTGGCCCCTGATGGGGTTTTCATGGCGAAAGGTTAACAGAGGTGGTTTGCCATTGCCTCCCTCTGCAACCATGGTCTTCGCTGAAGGTCTCTCATCCAATTACTAACCAAGGCTGATCCTGCTTAGCTCTCGAGAGCTGATGAGATTGGGCTCACCTGGGCTATTCAGGTCAGGGCATGATTAAAGAAATGGTTACCATGAGGGTCAAGAGTCACCTTGACTCTGCCCTCAGATTAAGACTGAGATCCAGAAGGAAAGAGTTGATCAGCACCCCAGGTCCTCTCTCTTCTTCCTCATACTTGGGTTCTTGTCTTGCAGCTAGGGTTGCCAATCCTGGGTTGCAAAATTCCTGAAAATCTGGGGAGGGGGCCTGAGGAAGGCAGAGTTTGGGGAGGGGAGGGCCTCAACAAAGTATAATTTATAGAGTCCATTCTTCGAAGCACCTATTTTCTCCAGCGGAATTGATCTCAGTAGTCTGGAGTAGACATGGGCACAAATGGAAAAAAAAGAACAAGCTGTTCCTTGTTCATTGCCATCCATGAACAATGAACAACGAACAGTAATGAACATGACTCTGTTCACAAACATGTTTGTTGTTCATGGCCCCTTAAAGATCCCTTTAAACTATCAGGAATTCCCCCCTTCCGCCTGCCAGCTGATAGTTTAAAGGGATCTTTCCTGCCACCTGCAAGGAACAGGGCCCTTTAAACACCCCACAAACTGACCTTCCCAATGTCCAATAGCCACCAAATTTGCAGGGGACATAGTCCTCACTGTCCACTGACGACCCTCCAAGTTTCAGAGAGATTGCACACCGGAAGGCATGATCCATGTGTTCCCGCCCCCTCCTTTGCTGTCATTTTCTCTTCACAGTGGCAAAAACGGGACTGCCTGTTGGAAGGCAGCTACTTTGAGGGGTTACAAACTGACCTTCCCAATGTCCAATACCCACCAGATTTTCAGGGGACATAGTGCTCACTGTCCTCCAAAGACCCCCCAAGTTTCAGAGAGATTGCACCTCAGAAAAGGCATGATCTATGGGTCCTTCCCTTTGTTGTCATTTTCTCTTCATAGTGGCAAAAACAGGACTGTCTGGTGGAAGCTACTTTGAGGGGTTACAAACTGACGTTCTCAATGTCCAATACCCACCAAATTTGCAGGAGACATAGTCCTTACTGTCCTACGAAGAACCCCCAAGTTTCAGAGAGATTGTAGCCCAGGAAAGGCATGATGCATGGGTCTCCCCCTTTGCTGTCATTTTCTCTTCACAGTGGCAAAAACGGGACTCTCTGCTGGAAGTACTTTGAAGGGTTAAAGCCAGAAGAAAAGCCAGGAGTTCAGACAGAGTACAGTCCCTGCTGTTGCCAGGGGAATTGATTGAAAGGCCCCAAACTGTCTGGCTTGACAAACGGCTGACGAAGGCAATGAACGAGGCTTGCAATGACCACTTGTTCGTTTAGAATGGAGCCTCATTCGTGAACAGATGAACAGGCTGTTTGTGGTTTTTTTCCGTTCGTAATGCTGTTCGTGCCCATGTCTAGTCTGGAGATCCAATCTAATTCTGAGAGCTCTCTAGGCTCCACTTCTGGTACAAATTGTATGCTTTCTGGCAGTGATGTCCCCCTACTTCTATCAGGCCTCTTGCAAATACATTTAGATCTTCCCAACCCAGAGGATTCCCCCAACCTCCCAACATCTATGCCACAACTTCCTTCATGCTCCCACCTGACAACCCGGTGAGTCCTTCCATCCGATTATTGTAATGATCACCACCACCAAGCTCCTTAGCTCCACCATGGCTCGCCAGCTCCCAGTTCCTCGGTAAGAATTCGGTAAGCAGATATACCTTCTACTTTCTTCCAACATTTTTAGAAAGTTTTAAAAAGAAGCCATTCTAAAGTCATGACTTTGTTGAATTTACTGAACAACTCTCAATGGCTTTAGTGTAGCCAAGAATTTTCTTGGTGCATTTTTGACATTTCTATTCTTAGGAAGATACAATTGTTTCGATTGTGTCCAAGCAGGGCAAGAAAGCCTCAATGAAACTTTGAAAATATATGCTTCCTATAAGTGGATCAGGAATGTTAGAATGTTGCAAGACATGCAGATATACAAGAAGAAAGCAGCTCAGCCATTAGAAGGCAAAAGCAATCCTCTGTGTAAAGCCAGTGTGTTTCAATGGCCTCTGTAAAAACCAACGTGGCCATGAATTTGTACTCAAGGAAAGAAAGGTTTCATTCCACTGAACATGAATGTCAAAAGTTCAGAAGCAGGTCAAATTCTTTGGAAATACTTTAGAGAAGCTGATACAGAAGAGACTAGTCAGAAATAGGTATATCCATATTGCACACTGCTTCTTTCATTGCTTGTGTGAGACTCATTATGGACTGCTTTGTACAACTGTGTATTGTAATAGTTTCCATAGCATTTTGCAGTGTACTGAGTTTTTTCCTCATTCACAATGATATAACCTCACAACAATTCTGCAAAGTGAATTAGGTTGAGAGGCTGATTTGCCCAAGGTGCCAACTATGAGATTAATGTTAAAGTTCAAATTCATACATGAATTTTGCAAGTTTAACATTCTGTTCATTGTTCCTTCACATGTATGTTTTATTGCCTCTTAGCAGATAGTCATGAGAAGCAGGCATGAGGAAGCTGTCTATTTTTTCCAACTGCTGTGACATCCTTATAGCATATAATGTATTTATTTATACCTTATTTATAGCCCATGTTTCCTCACTGAGACTCGAGGGAAATTGTAGAATATAAAACAATGCAATTAGTCACCATAAGATGATCAATGAACATTGCAACAAGACAATGATTAGGTAATTAGAAAGCAATGCAAACTATAAACTGTCTAAGGCCCAAACTAGACATTACCATGTCCACCAGTCTGACTTGTGGATTCCAATGCCAATCTAGAGATGAATTTGGCCATTTAAATATGCAGCAAGGATCTGATCCTGATTGGGCCTTCAGCATGGCAGGACCAGACAATCTTGTTTCCCTCTCCCATGTGCCTTTTCAATAGCTGATGCCACCTCTCCTCACTGTCTAGTTTGGCCCTAAGGAAGGTATACTTCACACATCCCTTGAAAAATAATACTTCTCAGATTATTCCTCTGTGTCCTTTTCTTTAAACCATAAATTTGCAGATTTTCAAGAACAGGTTTACATTTGGTTTTAGACTGTACTCATGCCTATTACATCACAGAAGATCTTTTGCTCTACTTCTGTCCTCTCTTGTCTGCTAATCCCATTCTTGTTATAGAGAAGAAGGAATAGGTCAACAGACTGCTGCACTTTACATGTGAAAGAAACAACATCTATAGAAGGCTTGTTTTCACAGACATCAGTAGATGAGGCAATAATCCTGGTTTCTGAATTATACTACTGAAAGGGAGGGTCATATGACTGAATACTCCTCCTACCATATTAATTCCATGCAAACTGAACAGAAGATGCCAGTACTAGACACCATGGAAGCAGGGTTGCCAACCACCATATGGGACCTGAAGATCTCCAGAATTACAACAGATCTCCAGGCAACAGTGATCAGTTCCCCTGGAGAAAAGGCTGCCTTGGAGGGTGGACTTTACAGCATTATACTCCACTGAGATCTTCCTTCCCTTACCACACCACCATCCTCCCCATGTTTCACTTCCAAATCTCCAGGAATTTCACAACCCAGAGTTGGCAACCCTACATGGAAGAAGCGTCTTGCCTAGCCCTCTCCTTGAAATGCTGGTTTTCTGATTCGGTTTCGTTTTCTCCGCCATGTCAGACGCTCCTCTTCGCTGGCTCGAGAGGAAGCGGCCGAGCACCCTGTCCGGGCGGCTGATCTGCGAAGATTAGCCCCCAAAACTCCCAGGGAGGGAGGCTGGGTCCGGGACGCTGCGGGAAGAGCCCCCCGGAATCAATGCGGGGGGTTAATTGCCCGTTTGTCCCTACGGAGGCCGGCGGACGTGCGCGGCTCCTCGAGTGCTGCCGGGCCATGAGAAACGGCAAAGAGCAGAACTAGGCGAGAGCCTACAAGTAAGCGAATTCCTTCTGTTATTACAAGCGTACGTGAAGGAGAGGTGAGATCTGAAGCTAAGAAGGCTCACTCTTCCCCTTTGCTGAGTCTCAAAATTTGGTTGGCGCCCCCCCCCCCCCAAATGGCAACAAAAAAACAAAGTCCTGCCCTTGGCAAGTCAGTTTCGGCTGCCTTAAAGGGAGAATCGCTGGAGGAAATTGTACGGAGGGCGGTTGGTGAAGCTATAAAACCCTTTGTTGACAAGCTGAATGAAACAGATCAAAGGGTGGGCTTAATTGAGAGCGAAGTGAAAACCATTAAGGAAGCAGCGGGGGGGGGCAGAGAAGTCTGCTCGGGAAAGTGCGTCACTCGTGAAGGCTACGAATAAAGAGCTTAAACTGGTGCAGAATCAGTTGATCGGGCTACAAGTGGAACGAACACAGACAATTTTGCGCCTCCAGAATGTGAAAGAGGAGGAAAACGAGGACTTACGGGGTCTTGTCTCGGAACTATTGGCGACACCCGCGAGGGCAACTAAAGAAGAAGTTAAAAGCGCCATTTTGGAAGCCCGTCGGGCTACTTCAAAGTATGCAATGAAGCGTCAGTTGCCGCGCGAGATCATCATCGATTTTTCATCTAAGAGGATTCGGGACACTATCCTATACAATTCATACAATGCGGATTTGGACTTCTTGGGCAACAAAATTAAGATATTGAAAGACGTCCCATTTCTAGTCCGGAAAAGACGTTTTAAGTATAAAAAGTTCGCAGCTCTTCTGAGAGAACGTGGAATAAAGTACAAATGGTTATTTCCGGAAGGAATCTGGTTCACCCATAAAGATCAAGCCTTTAAGATATTATCAGAAGATCAACTAAGGGATTTTGAGGACAGGAACCCAGAATTCCAGTGCACCAAGCAAGACGAAAAGGAGAAGTCTGAGGGGGAGGGGGAGGAAACGAGCACTGCGGCTGCAGTTGCGCAGAGAGAACTCCGTCCGGGACCCAGGAGGGGAAGAAAAATTTAACTTGAAATTAAATTGTAATTTGCATTTAGTAAGGTCAACCACTCCATCAATATAATATAAAGCTTTAACTTTTGAATAATGGCAGTATGAAGGGAAAACAGAAATGTAGTGTTTAGTGTTTAGTGTTTGTAGGGTACCTTCCCCTTTTTTCCACCCCTCCCTCCCTCTCTCTTTTTTCTCTCCTCTTTCCTATCCCTTGTGTTATTGTAGTCTTTTGTAGTTACTGTTCTGTAGGGTATGTATGTATGTAGTAGTTGTATGTTAGATATTGAAAATAAAAAATTATATAAAAAAAAAAGAAATGCTGGTTTTCTGTATGCAGGGATTTCTGTATACATATGCAAGAATACGATCGTGGCAGCCACCACCTGCATTCACAAGTGGTACAATCCAGTCATAGAAATACTGCCTCATCTGAAATTTGTGAAATTAGGTCTATCTCCTAATTGTGATCAAAGCAGCAAATACCTACTTCTAAAATTCTCTTCGTCTGAATTTCTTCCCAAATCCAGAAATTATCTCATCATGTTTTTGAAGAGGATCCAGTAAATCCCTCATTGACCTTTATTCTTTCAGTGCCTGCAGTTTTTAGTTCTTTCTATTCATTCACGTCTTTCCCCCTTTTTGTGTTATTAATTTTTCCATGTGCATTGATAATATACTGCAAAAATGCAGTTTTGATGTAATCATACTTATAACTAGAGATGGGCACGAACAGCAATATGAACAAACAAAAGCCACAAACAGCCCAATCTGCTGTTTGCGAACAAGCTGTTCATGAGACCCCATTCTAAACAAACAGGTGGTCATTGCAAGCCTCGTTCATTACTGTTCATTGCTGCTCGTCAAGCCAGACAGTCTGGCACCTGCAATCAATTCCCTTGGCAACTTAGGCAGGGATTGTCTGAACTCCGTCTGAACTCCTGCTGTTGCCCTGGAAACCCCAATCTAAGCCCAATTTCGCTTGATAGGCAGGTCTTCCTTTCAAGTGTGGAGCTCCAAATTTGCTATAACAAGGGAGCAAAAATCAGGGGGGAGGGGGGCTCCCAGCTCTGACTTTGCAGACAATGGAGAGACAGTTGCTGTTGGCATTTTGATAGAGAGAGTGCATTGGAGCTTGAATTTTCTTCGTGTGTGGTGGGATAGGGATCTACCCCTTCAAGTTCCAGGGCTGCTGCCAGGCTCTGGGCCACGCTGTTATTTATTATTGGTACCTTTCCTGCTGCCTGCTCAGGTAAGGTTTCTGGGAATAGTGCAGTAGGGATCTTGACTTGGATGATGGCTGGAGGAGAGCCTGCTGGCCCCCATGAACAGCCAACCACGAACATGTTTGTGAAGAGGGCCATATTCGTGGTTGTTCATGAGTTCCTGTTCTTGGATGGCAACGATCAACGAATATCATGTTCGGGTTTTTTTTTCTGTTTGTGCCCATCTGTACTTATTTTTTTTTATAAAAATTTTTTATTGGTGAGTATACCTTTCAAATTTAATACATACATTCCCTTAATATCTAATTAACCCTATCCCCCACCCTTTTCCTCACCCCTCCCTATCGACTTCCAACAGCTTTCCAACCCTTAACCCCTCTTATTACTTAATGGTATCCCTTACTCTAAGCACATTCTAATTTTTTTTCAGATATTCTATCATATATATCAAATATACTATCAATATAGTATACATCTATTGGTTATACTATCAATATAGTATAGTATACATCTTATACCCCTCAATATAGCAGACCAGTATAATATAGTATAATATATAACAAGAATCTTAGTTTGAACATATTCTATTTCTTTTAAACATATATTCTATCAAATATACTACTGTCAATATAATATGTATTATAAAACCCCTACTGTTTGCCATTCCACCAATGTGGCACAGCACACAACACAATATTGCACAGTCACATTATATAATATACAATCTGATCCACTAACGTAATATATTATATATAGTATACCTCATTAGTATATTTATTTAACTATACTCTTATTCATATACTCTGAATAAAATTCCCCTAACCCTTATACTAGCTTAGATTATAGTTCCCATCTGTACTTACAACTGCTTCAAGATTCTTTCGGTGTAGTGTGCATGTGCTGATAAATCATTACAAAAGTCATTGATATGTCTGAATTTACAGTTATAACAAAATTATGGGTGGGGGGTTTCTGATGTGCAGCAGTCCATGTGTGCATTAGTAAACCACTGCTCAAACAGAATCTTGATGCAGCTATATGGAGAATCCCAAGAATGCTTTTTGCTGTGCGGTATCCATGTACTGATGTTCCAAGAACACAAAGAAGACAAAAAGGATACTAGCGAGTTAAAGGATCCAAAAGCCACAGCGAACTGTGCATGCTCTAATTTCTCATTTAATTTTAGAAATTAATGATAAAAACAATTCAGGAGAGATGGGAGACAGTGCAGAGAAAGCTTAGGAAACAATTTTAAAAGGAATCTATTCATTTCTGGAGCAATACATTGTCCTGGTGTAAGAATTTCTACAGACTGAAGTTTTGGAGCCTTGCAAAAGATCTAGGTGAGTTAAAGAAAAATAATTTGCAGACTTCAGGGAAGGTTTGGAAAGAGATCATCCCCTTTTTTCACCCTGGTGAACAAGTTTTGCAAGTATTTCTATTTGTTCAAAAGCTTGTGAACCCTGACCACAGGTGAAATTAGGACAAAGAAATGTGCGTACATAATTACAAAGTGCTGCCTCTCCTAAAAACTGTTGTCTTTCTCCAGCCTTGCATACGGCCTGCCCAAGATTTTGCTTTACTTTGCCTGCACTAACATCAATGGGATTAAGATCAGAGTTTATGCTTGCACTGCAAATAATCAAGAGCTGACAGGGATATTATTTTCATTCCCTTCTTTTTTAATGCCTGTGCTTTCTTTTACTTTCCTCCCCTTCTAAGAAGGTAATACGTCCAGGGTCAGGCGGTAGAAAAAGGTTGATAAATCAGGTTCCATGGAATGCAATGGAGAACCATCCAAACGGCCTACCTTTACAGAAAATGATGTTGGTGGCTCTTTCTAAACAAGACACTTACACAGCCAAGGCAAGCAGCACTGGAATTTTGGAGCCTCAGGAGACTGCCTCTAAGGCTGCTCATTCCTCGCATTACACTAGAAACATCTGGATCCCAACTGAGTTTAAATGGCCAGCCTGATGGCTGAAATCAAGTCTCAGTTCTGTCAACACTTTACAAAATCAGGTTGGCACATTGGTGAGAAACAAAATGGAATTACATATAATAAATCTAAATATGAGAACCGTGACTTTTTATAACAAAAGTGGGGGACTTGCACTGGGCATCTAATTTTCACAATGGCTGCTTCCACACACATTGGATAATCCACTTTCAATACTCTTTAGTGAACATTTGGAACTGTTTTTTCCGTGTGTGGAACAAAAAATCCACTTCCAAAGCATTGCTAAAGTGCCTTGAAAGTGCATTATTCAACGTGTGTGGAAATGGCCACTATTTCTGCTTTCCTTTTATAGAAAGCCCCCAAAGAATCTCCTCTTTTTCTGCTTTCTTCTCTCCTTCCCACTCAGCAACCAGCCTACTTTTATCTACAGTGCTGTCTTCAGTTTTCTTTCCTTCCCTCCCCTTACCAGTTTGTCCCTGGAAAAACTCTGGCCTACTTGTGCAGTTTCCAGGGTGAACCCAGTGGCCAGGCTGGGCTGAGCTGCATGGTGAGGAACCTGCAAGGACTTGCAGGGGGCACCATACTTGCCCCTGTAACTCCCCCCTCACATTGTTTTATTTTGGCAACTCTAATATCCTCACATTTCCCTGCTTCTTTCTCTCCTTCACACTCACCAACTAAGCAATCTTTTATCTGCCCCCCACCCCCCCAAATCTTTGGCTATATTGATAGTTATTTACTTTATTTATACCATGCCTTTCTCCACAATGGGGATCCAAAGCAGCTGACATTGAAACATAGAGCTGGAAGGGACCACATGAGCCAACCCCTGGCACAATGCCAGAAATTCACAGCTACCTCCCTACTCACCCCCCTCATCCCCAGTGACTCCTGCTGTATGCCCAGAGGAACACACAAAACCTCTAGGATCTCTGGCCTGGAGGAAAATTCCTTCCTGACCCCAAAGTGGTGATCAGCGTTTCCCTGGGCATATATGAAAGGGCCAGAAGAGCCTAGCACCAGCACATGCCTTCATGCACTCCTTCTCCCTGCTTGTTTATATTCATATTGAGTCATAGAATCATTATTGCTGCCAGATGACCACCTACTCCCTTCTTAAATACTTCCAAGGAAGGAGAAGCCACCATCTCACAAAGAAGCATGTTCCACTGAGGAACTGTTCTGTCAAAAAGTTCTTCCTAATGTTTCACTGAAAACTCTTTTAATTTTAACCCTCTGGGGCAACAGAAAACAACTCCGCTCCATGCAACACCCCTTAAAATACTTGAAGAGGGCTAACATTTCACCTCTCAGTCATCTGTTCTCCAGGCTAAACATACCCACCTCTTTCAACCTTTGGTCTCCAGACCCCTTACCATCTTTTTTTTACCCTCCTTTGGACATGTTCCAGCTTGTCAACATCCTTCTTAAACAGTGTTGCCCAAAACAGAACACAGTAGTCCATGAGGTCTAATCAGAGCAGATACCATCACTTCACGTGATCTGGATACTTCTGTTGATCCAGCCTAAAATTGCATTTGCCTTCTTAGTTACCACATCACACTGTTAACTCATGTTCAGTGTATGACCTACTAGGACCCCTAGATCCTTTTCACATGTACTACTGGCAAGACAGGTTTCCTCCATCCTATAATTATACCTTTGATTTTTCCAGCCTAAATGCAGAACTTTACATTTATCTCTGTTGAAATTCATTTTGTTAATTCTAGCGCAGTTTTCCAGCCTGACAAGATCATCCTGAATCTTGATCCTGTCTTCTGCTATATCTGCTACCCCTCCCAATTAAGTATCATCCACAAATTTAATGAGCATCCCCGCTATTTCTTAATTCAAGTCATTTATAGGTATGTGGAACAACACAGGGCCCAGTATAGATCCTCGAGGCACTCAACTTGTCGTTTCTCTACAAAAGGGTGAGGAACCATTTACGAGCTCTCTTTGGGTGTGATCTGTCAACTAGTTACAAACCCACCTAACAGTAGTAGGATCCAAACCACATTTAACCAACTTGTCAACAAGAATATAATGTGGAACCTTATCAAAAGCCTTACTGAAATCCAGATAAACTATGTACACAGCATTCCCCTGATCTGACAAAGTAGTAACTCTTTTGAAAAAAAGGAGATAAGGTTAGTCTGACATGGCTTGTTCTTGAGGAACCCATACTGACTCTTAGTAATCACAGCTGTCTTTTCTAAATGCTCAAGGATTGACAGTTGATGATTGATTCTAAAATCTTTCCAGGTACGGATGTCAAGGTTACGGATTGGTAATTACCGGGATCCTCCTTTATCCCCTTCTTGAAGATGGGGACAACATTTGCCTGCCTCTGGCACTTTACCTGTTCCCCAAGAATTCTCAAAGATGATAGACAGAGGCTCCACAATTACATCAGCAAGTTCCTTTCGTACCCTAGGATGTAATTCATCTGGCCCTGAGAACTTGATTTCATTTAAAGAAGCTATGCCTATCCTAAGCTGCAATTCCCTGCCAGGCTGAGCACTGTTTCCCTTCTTTACATCATTCTCCTTCACTCCATTTACCCTTACAACAACCCTATGAGGTAGATTAGGCTGAGAGTATGGGATTGTCTCAAAGTTACTCAGTGAACTTACGTAGCAGACTGGGGATTCAAACCCAGGTCTCCCAGATCCTAATCTAAAATTCTAATCATTACACCATACTGACTTTTGTGGGGTGGCTGCTGTTGAACAATAGCAAGCAGCTTAGCCGGGGTAAATCATGAAAGTTGTGTTCTAGCAAGTCCCCTATTGGTTGCTGTCAGGCCTGGCTCAGAAGAGTGCTCCCTCAAATACCAAAATAGCTCTGGAAATAGCTCTGACCCCTCTCCCTGGTAATACTGTGGTAGTTGCCAAGCAACAGCCACTAACAGCATTCATTTCTTAAAGCTACAGTTCTGATTATATTAATTGGGGGGTGGAAGATTAACTCCCCCAATGTTTTTTGTTTTTATTTTAGATTTCAGATTTTTCTGCAAACCCAAGGCATTTTTCATGCTTTTAGAAATATCTGTCTTGTCTATATATACTGCCACTCTCTATATTTAAGTACCCACAGTTGGGGCATGTTGAGAATGAGATATACATGTGGGGGCACCTCACTTCCCCTGTATCCCTTTCCCCCACTAATGACTGATGGCAGCTCTGTGCAGCTGCAGAGCTAATGAGGTTTCCTAATAAAACCCTTGTCTAATCCCATCAACACCCTGCTACACTTCCCCTCACCCACCTACCCTAATGAAAGCTAGTCAGCAAACCTGGTAGCTTTTCTTGTCTGGTGCTTAAAGGGTCATCAAATGCTTTCTCACCTATAGTCTACCTCAGATAGGAACCATCAAGGCTCTTCCTACTTATTGTCCAACCTTTGGACAACCTGTTAAGCTATTGTTTTGGGGAGCAAGATGTCAGCTTGCCCCAGGGAGCATTTCACCCTATAACTGGGCTCCCCAGCCATGTGCTCTGTGTATGTGTTCTGAATCCCTCCATGCACCCCAAATCCATTTGGGTTTCTTCTCGTCTTATGAAATACTGGTTGTTTTGCTGCTGTCTTCATGGACCTCTGTCTTCAAGACTGGTAATTATCATCCTCCTTGAAACTGCTTTATCTCCTTTTCCTTCCTGATTTTCTGAAGTTAGCCTTGTATGTGTGCTGTGTGTACAGAAAACCATAAGTTTGCCCTTTTTATTTTTTCTTTAATAAAAAACTTTTCTGGTTGAACCTCTGCCTGACTTATTTGAGAGTTCTCTAAGGGAATAGCTAATTCCCCCAACTAATTAAGGAGAACTCCTATTTGAGTAACAGGTGTGACTGACAAAAATGAAGGAATAGTAAAATTCAATACAGGTTTGGGAAAGCATGACTGTCAGTCAATCTCCTCTGACTCATACTCTGGTAGTTTTCCAGACTCCCACCCAGTTGGGCCGTGCCATGCCTTGGACTTATGGCATAAGAGGAAGGGGTTTATGATATTCCATCTATAAACTGCTCTCTGTGTGGAGAGGGGTCTTACTGCACCCACATTCCAGTGAATGATCAAAACATTTTTAAATGTCCTTTATATTTTAAAATGGAGAAGACTCTAATGCCAATCAAACTATGCCTACTCCAAAAACAAGCACTAGTAGATCATTTACAAAACAAGTTTAAGACACTGAAAAGTTATATCATTTATTACAACCAAATTGACAGCACCCTCAAATTAATAACTGTGAGTAATAAAGTAGTAGTTTAGGAATAGATTTACAAGGAGAAATAGATAGCTTAATGAAAGTTATCAAGGTGAGGTGATGTTTTTGTAACTCTAGTAAATGGTTACTGAGCATAGAAAAAAAGATTTTGGATTCTACCTACTGGGCCCACCCTGATCTGCACGCATTTCAGGTTTCATTTGCATAGGGAACTACATTCATAGATATTCTATGCATGATCATACCCTGCATAAACTGAAAGGATTACATTTAGGGTACCTATCAAATGTTTGAGTTGATGCACGTGAGATTTGGAACACGAGGGGATTGGGCATGAGGTCAGCAGACATCATCCTGTACTCCCAATTTCAACATAGGGTTGCCTAGAGAAAAATGTCCTGTCCCTTTAACAGACACTTAATGTATGGAAAATGACAGTTGGAGCTAGCTGTTCATGGCACTTATTAAATAAGTGTCTATTAAAGGACATTCAATGACCATCTGCATAGCTACAGTAAATGGAAATAAATAAAACAAATAAGGCCAGGGAAAGCTTGCTTACTATTAAACATTAGAAGGAATCTGTGTGCACTAACAGAACACTTGATTTACATGGATAAGAATTCAGGGTTCATCCCTGGCATATCCTGTTAAGTCTATCATCCTATTTGTGCATATATGGGAAAGAGACCCATTGAATCCAGTGGAATTTACTTTCAGGTAAACAAGCCTATAATCAAGATGCACAGGGTCTTGGGTAGCTGGAAATGGAAAACATACCTGCCTGTCACTCATCAGTATAGACTAGGTGGGCCAATATTGTTACAGTAGATTCTTATATCCCTAAATCCCATAACTAAGTTGAATAGGATGTAAATAAATGCTCATTTTGCAATTAGAAAATGTTATATGCATGTATTCATTTTGTGAACAAGTGATTACCATAAATATGTACCTGGTTGTCTATACATTTACAGGTGAAGACTGAACAGGAAATGGAAAGCAACATTCTGTCCCCTAAGGTTTACAATGTCAATGATCCCTGCATAAGAAAGATATGTCAAAGGCCCCCTTAAAAGCCTTGTTCCTTGCCACCCTTTCTATCCTTCTGGCCTCTTGGCTCCCTTTCCCCATTAAAATTACTTTTAGCTGGTGTGTATTGCAAATTAAATAAAAGGAAAGCATCTCCGTTTTAAACTGCAGTCTAAAAACTAGTCACTGGCCATTGGAATAATGCACTTTCAATGCACTTCAGCAATCCTTTGGAAGTGGATTTTTTGTTTCACATGTGGAAAAGTCGTTCCAAATGTTCACTAAAGAGTATTGAAAGTGGATTATCCAACGTGTGTGGAAGCAGCAACTATCAGAATGATCAATGGGAAAGCAAAAATTCTAACCAGAAATTCTAACAAAGTCAGTGCAGTGGAGAGTGCTAGACAAAATCTGGGAGACAAAGCTATGAATCCCTGCTGTGGTATGGAAGCTTACTGTGTGACTTTGGGCCAGTCTCGCTCTCTCAGCCTAACCTACCACACAAGGTTGTTGGGAGGATAAAATGAAGAAGAGGAGAATGACAGAAGCTGCTTTTGGCTTCCATTAACACAGTTCTTACAAGATTGCAACTGTGCCGATCCTTGTGCTCACTTGCGCAAATTAGATGTTGTCGTCTGGTATATTTTTTTTATTAAAGCAGAATCTATCATTTGGCCAAATTGCCCACTTTTTTAGCATATATGCTAGATGCCACTATATGACCAGCTTTCTAATAAACTGGTCCAGGCCACTGTCTTTTGCACATTTGCATGGTGGTAGAGCCCATTCTGACTTCACTCTGAGTAAGACTTCATTCTGAGTAAACCAGATGGACCTGTTAAAGCTCACAGCTACATTTCCGTGGCATTTTACGGCTATTGGGTGCTAGTGTGTTGTATGTTACAAGTAGTCTTCCCCATAATAATTCATATAAAGGAGGAGGGGGTATTTTAAAAAGTGTTGCTTTTTATGGGAAGTTTAATTGTTTTTAATTAAGGACCAATTTATAACAACAATTTAATTACAAACAATTTACAATTTAAATAATTTAAAGTTAGTATAATTAAAGTAGCCTATTACAATATTTTTAATGCAACTGAAATATGCTTCACCTTAATTCTTCTAACACCATATATCTTTGTTAACCATTTAGAATCTGCCCTAAAGTGATATGTACTTATGTGGCAGATTAAAAATGAGGCTTGGATCAATAAATTCCATGCTAGTAACTTTGGTCTGTGTAACATGGAGGAAGGAGTTCTTGCGTTTTATTGCTGTCACAAGAGTTCGAAGGAGAAAAAAAGCAGAACCAGCTTTTATGCTACGCTTCTTTAAAGAAGAAATGTGCCTGGAGACAGGGTCTTGTAGGGGATATGTTTCAGCCCAGAGCAGGCTTTTTATGGTTGAGCTAAATTACAAATCCCTGAAGGTTTATAATGGAAATGCTGACAGACCCTAAAATATGGTGGTACTAGTGGACACCAGTGTAATAGAATGCCATTTAAGTCTTCTTTGCTAAGCCTTTGAGTTCTAAAAAGGTCACATTTGAATAAAACTCTGCATTCGCTATCAGTAAACTTCATTAAAGTATTATCTTTGCCAGAACCACATTTTCCCCTTTGTCTGCATTTTCATGAAGAATTGTTTCATGGGGGTGGGGAGTGAGTGTGAGTGTATGTAAAAAGATCTATATATTTATCAAAGGAGGGGTGTGGGGAGGGGTTGGGGAGTGATCCTTTCATAAAGGCTTCTAAAGGTAAAGCCATAATGAGCAACTTCGCACTCAATAAATCTAAGCACCCTGCTGACTGAGCAGTCGCAACTGCAAACAGCAGCCAGGGGAAACACTCTTGGCTGGTGCCCAAGCTTCTTTTCTTTCTGCATATCCCCACAGGGGTGCTTAGAGCAGCTTAAATATTGTGCAGGACTTTTACACAAGAGAAAAGAATTTAAAGGGCTGAAAACAAATGAGAGAGAAAGGGAAACAGCATATTTGTCGAAGATTTGGAGGGCAGGTTAAAATAGGATGCACATTTTTAATACAGGGTTTCTTAAACTTTAACCCAGGGCCATCCCCCAGGGTAAAAGATACCATTGTTCAAGGCTGGGGAAGGTTTTTAAAAGACAGACCCTTCCTCCATTTACCATTCCCAAATGTGCTTGACTTGCTGGGGGAACAGATCAAGGGAAAAGAAAGAAGACAGAGATTCATGAAGCCACAGAATGCTTTAATGATGCTTTAATGTCCCTGTGGGAGGAATTTTAGGCAATCCAAGTAGTTCAAAAACGAGATGACATCATCCTATTAGCATCAAAGCAGTAGTAATTACTCAGGGAACAGGCATCCCTTTTTTTGCGCTGATGTAATTTTTATTTATGTTATTTATAGTCCACCTTTCTCATCAAGACTCAAGGCGGATTACACAATGTGAGTCAGAGCTATCAACATAATGAGACATCTGATACTGAAATCTGAAAATGAAGCATATGATATGTTAACAATGCCAGAAAGTGGAATTACATGGGTAGAAAATAAGGTAGTGAGAGTGTCAGGGCTAAAAAGAGTCTTTTGGGGTTAGGTGTACTGTGCCCTGTTAACCCTACTTTCACAGTCCCAGACATTCAATCATCTTCACAGAGTCCATCTGGGACTGTTTGTAAGCTGAGTTGTGAACAGTCATGGGAAGCTGTGCAAAGTAAAGTTAAGTATACTCACACTGAGTATATGTGATAGGCAAAAGGGTACATCCTAATCTGGTTGGCTGCTGTATGTGCAAAATCAAAGAAAATGATCTCCGTTGGCCACCTGCAACCTGAGCAGAGGTTATTCAGTATCATGTGTGTCCTGGTGTGTCTTTAAGTGTATCACAAAAGGTAATGACTGCGGCTGACAGTAATGAAAATAATCAATGCCAGAATGGAGCTCAGATCCTAAATGCCTGCAGTTGTGTTAATGTCTCTGCAGCAATAATCTGCTATCTGGTTTTGTGGCATAGTGCTAGCAGAGCAGTGGAAATGCCCTTGTGGCTAGTGCAGCAAATCTTTCAGTTGTCGAACTCTTTAGAAATGACAACCCACAAAGTACATTTTTATAACATATTAAACTTTGTTGGGGCAGGTTCTAATAAGTTAGAACTTATTATCCCAGAATCTCCAGGCTTCTGGGATAATAAACATCAAAGTTTAAAAAGTGCAAATGATTTTTAGGTGCATTTGAACAAACTAAGGCTCAAAACACCTACGGATCCACTGGTGTTCTGGTTCTTATTTGATAAAAGCTCGCTACCAAAAATGGGATAAATGTTTTAACTTCACATTGATTCATTTTCAGTTAGGAAAACCCACTGATTTTCCCTAGATTTCCTCTTGCAAATACTTAAGGAATGTGCAGTAATAGCAGATGTTTAACAAGAGATATCTTCCTTTCCTTTATTATCATGGCTTACAGTTTCCAACCGGAGCAACTTCATATAGATAATGATAAAGAAACAAAGGACAAAAAAAATGCCACTGTTTCCCAGAAGTTCCTTGAATTCTTTTACATGTTGCATTTGGGAACATTTCGTGATAAATATTCACTGATAAAAGTAAAGGACCAGGCAGAGTTCAAGCATGGCTTACTTTCTCCCTTCCTTCCGTTTTTCCTTTTCTCTTATTGAAAAGGTTTGCACTGATTTTTTTTAACAATTTGTAAAGCAGCTTTTTGGGGGAGGTGGCTGCTCACATTGTAGCCTTGGCCCTGGGCAAGAGAAAGTTAATTCTTTTGAAGCTGTCCCCTGGGTTGCAATTAGCTCTGGTAGAGAAAGAAGACAGGCAAACACAGGGTGCCTGATTTCTTTCCAAACTGGAATGAATTGCAGCCTGGAATGGCAGTTCCAGTGAAAGTTACATGTAAACAAAAACAGTACTCAGCATTGAGTTATGGTCCCTCTGGCTGCATTTGGGGGGTCAACCAACACATCAGAAGATCCCGTCACAAGTCTCCAACATTACATGTAGTATGGTCCTGAATGGCCCCAGCCTGTGAACCCTGATTAATCTACACTGGGTTTGTAGTGATGATGATATGATTCTACGACTACACCCTTATTATAAATAGCTTTCTTCTTCATTGTTCTAATGCTTTCTTGTTCATGGCTTTAGAAGGGAGTTCGGAATATCAATACATCTAATTCTATTTGTGGATACTTAAATCTGGAGATAGCAGCCATGAACATACAAGACATATCTTTCTATAAACCTGAAAAGTCCCCAGGTTTTCAGAAAAATCTGAAATCTAAAAAAAAAAATGCATTGGAGAACCAAAACCTGTAGCTTTAAGAACCAAAGCCCTGTCAGTGGCTGTTGTGGGGGTTGCTAAGTAAACGTATTAATTTTTCTGCCTTTGGTTTCTGTCAGTTAAAGGGGAAGGGAGGGGGCAGAGCTATTTCCAAGGCTGTTTTGGCCTTCGAAGTAGGACTCATTGGGGTCAGGCCTGGCAGCAACCACCAAGTGACTTGCTACCACATGAGTTGCATCACTCACCTAGGCCCAGCTGCCTGCAACTGTTCAGTAGCGCCCTTGTCCAAAAGCCAGTGTTGAATAATGGGTAGAGTTTCAGATTGGGATTTGAAAGACCCAGTTTGAATCCTTACTGTGGAACTCACTGGGGTGATCCTGGGCTAGGGTTGCCAGGTTCCTACATCCTCCCAGTAGGAGGAGAGACCTGGCACTTACCTTGCACTCCCTTGAGTTTTCTCTTCATACTAGAGATGGGCACAAAATGAACCACGGAACAAAATTCCAGACAGAACGGCCGGTTCGTAGTCAAACAACCACGCATTCCGTGGGACCGCGTTTTTCCAAACCAAATGAACTTTCCTTACCATTCCGTGGCCGGTTCAGACACTTTTGGCGCCAAACACTCCCTCGCCCAGGCAATGGTTGCAGTCTTTAGCTTGCCTCCAATCTGAGGCCTCCAGGCTTGATTGGCAGCTGTCCCTGCCAACTAGAGAGCTCCCACTCTGGCCCATCCAGCCAGAAAAAGGGGAGGGAGGGTTAGAATCTCTAAGGCAATTGAGAAGATGGATCTTCAGCAGCCATGGTAACACCAACCTCTTCCTCCCAAGCCATGTTAGGCAGGTTTTTCTGCCAACCAGAGTGCTCCTGTGTTGCTCAATCTTGGCTTTTTCCATAAATAGGGGAAACTGTGTGATTCCTGGTCTCAGTTTCTCTAGAGTGGGAGAGGGAGGAGAGCTTGGTGGCTTGGTGGCTGGCTGTAGTGTTGTTATTGGGAACTTGGATCTTTGGCCTGCACTTCTGGCTGCTGGGAAAGGGGCTGAAAAGCCTCTTTTCTTTTCTCTTGCTTGCTGCTTTTTCTTACTGACTGGGGACTGGGGAGGTGTTTGGGGAAAGTGTTTTTTCCTTTCTTCCTCCCCCCCATCCCAGTCATAGCTTTTCACCTCCCGCCCCCCAGCCTAGTGTTAGGCCTTTGAGTAGAACTGCAGTCTTGCTTGACGAAGATTTTTATTTGCTTTTATTTTTCTCCTCCTCTGCTTTTTGGAGGCACCAGCTTTGGGACTCTATAACTCGGAGAGCCATATTGCAATCTTCACGAAACTTGGAGCCTGGCTGAAGGAGAGCCTACTGAAAACTTCCTGTGAGTTTGGGCTCTCTGAGTTAAAGGGGGCCTTCCTGGGGGGCCCTGAACCCCAAACCTTGAACTGGTTTGGAAATAGGGTGTTTAAGTTCGTGTTCCATGGAAATGAACGAACCATGAACCAAGTGGTATGGGGTTTTTTCATTCCGTGCCCATCTCTACTTCATATATACACAAAGTGGTGCATGCTCTCGGTACTTGAGCGATAACATCACTTCTGGGAGTGATGTTATCGCGCAGGCCCCAGGAGTGATCCTGGGGCTTGCACCAAGCCAATTTGGGGCTGAGTTGGCCAGCGTGACACCCGGGAGCAATTATTGAGCAATGCCAAGAGCACACTTGGGGAGGCCCATTCTCACATCTTTTCCCCCACCGGCCAGGTGAGTAGTAGTCTAGAGAGGAGGCTGGGAGTGGGGGATCCCCTGCCCCCACCAGGGAACAGCAACTCTAGCTTGGGCCAGTCATACATTCTCAACCTAGCCTACCTAAGGAAGATTTTATCTACCACAGGAAGATAATATGGAGGAGACAAGAATGATATAAGGTGTTATGGGTCCCCATTGCGGAGAAAGACAGGGTATATATAAGTAAATACATAATAAATATAAGTTAAGATTGAGGGCAGATAAAAAGTAGGTTGGTTGAAGAATGGGAAGGAGAGAAGGAAGCAGGAAAAGGTGACTATATGGGGGTTGCCAGGGAAAGGGAAAGAGGAAATAGTGTAAGGTGGAGGATACAGGACAAAGTGAAACACCCCCCTCCCCCAGCAAATCCTTGTAGGTTCCCCACTGTGCAACTGGGCCAGACCAGACCCAGCCTGGCCCAGAAACTGGCACTATACAACTTGACTAGAGTTTCCCATGTAGAGGCTGCGAAGGAGGAGGAAGGAAGCAAATTTGAAGATGAGGGTAGATAAAGGTAGGCTTGCTGGTGGGTGGGAAGCCGAGAAGGAAGTAGTAAAAGGGGTGAGGTTCTAGAGGATTTCAAGAAAGGGGGGGAAGTAGTGGGGTAGATGGAAATGAGATGCCCCCCACAAGTCTTCATGGGTCCCCCACTTTCCATATATCTAACATGGCCCATCAGCAAATACTTAAGTCTGCAGAACAGGGCCATGTACAGACTAGGGACCTGCAAACTTAGGGGCTCCCCTCCCCAGGTTTGCAGAAAAATGTGAAAACCAGGGAGAATGGAAGGGGAATAGTGAAATCACACAGACACACATACACAGAAAGAAATGTTCTCTACGCACGTGCAGCCAACTTGCTTCCATCTGAGCCAGTGGCTCATGGCAGAGGCTGTGGAGCCTGGGAGGATAGAGTGACCAAGAGGAGAAGCTGCTGCTACACCCCACTTCCCCAAATATAAAAGCTGTGTGAGCGGGAGAAGATGCTGCCCATCACGTGGGTTGTAAAGAAGCCACCACTTCCCTCCAACCACTTAAGTAGTTGAGCCAGACAAGTAATGGGGGAGGTTCAACTGGGTGAGGTTCCTGGCTGATGAGTTGCTGGGCCCACCACTAATACAGTGGTGGGCCCAGAAGGGTGTCCCTCCCCCCCCCCCGCCCCCGCCGCCCATGTGTCTTGTAGGTTATTCTGTTCTAGTTCATTTCTAGTGTCATGCAGGTTTTCTATCTACTGTACAAATCCTTGCATGCAACTTCAGGCTGTATTCCCCATTACTGTGTGGGTGGCTCTCTGCATATTCACTTAATGGACTTATACTTAGGCTGAGGAGCCTTCTAAGGAAAGTTTAGAAGGGTCTTGAATAAGCATTACTTTACTTTTATTAATTAAGAAATGAGGTGGAATAGTGATGTTGATATTATAATACTAAGACCATGCAGATGAGGGATCCTGATTCAGTCCTCATCTATGCCAAAAATTACCTGCCTGGAAAACCAGAGGTGGTTTAGGAATTTTTGGTGATAAATACATGAGAGTCAGAGGTAACTGCCTCTTTTTGCTGTAAGCATTCCTCTTCATTTGTTCTGTTGTCTTAACATATTGATCTGTAAAATATACTGTATTTTGTATGATTTTGATGGGTATGATTTATTGATTATAAAATTATCTGACTGAACAAAGCTAGTATGACAAGAATTGTGAGCCTTCTATCCAACATTCTAGTTTTGTTTATGTAGAAAGATTTATCTTTCTTCAAATGACCACAGTATGTCAGAGACATGTGGTATCACATCATTCTTGTGAATATGCAGTTGACATTTATTAAATCCCAACCCATGCATTTGAAGGAACCATAATGGGGCAAACAGAAGTTCCCTGGGACTCCTTCAGGTCAGAAAAATTGGGCGGGGGGAAGATAAGCATTTCTACCTGCTCATAGGGAATTATGTTCTGAGCATGGAACTCCCAGACCACACCTATCAACAGAAGATGAGGACTTCATAAAGTGTGAATTGATCCTTCAGCCACAAAAAAAAAAATCAGTTTGGAGATCTGCAATCATATCTAATATAGGCGCCAAAATAGACATGTTCTATTCTGAACGAGACAGGATCTGTTTCCTGGCAACCATACTACTGCTGTAGAGAATGTCTGTAAAAAATAAAGAAGCCCGTTTGGTCTTGGAATGTTACCTCAGGGGGAAAAAGGGCCTTGCCCCCATATTTTACCTTTCTGAAACAGCATTGATGGGGAAGTTATTCTGTGCGCATGGAACAGCAAAAAATGTGGAAATAACTCCCTCATACTCCAGCACTGTTTCTGTGTGGGAAAATGGCTAGGAACTCTTCTCCCCTCCTCCTACGGTTTCCCCCAAATACTATGGGGAAACAGAATGACCCAACTCTTCAAAAAAAAAAAAAAAAGAGCATGTCATATTTGGTCCAAACGTATTGTGGTCAGCTCAAGAAAATTTTCGAAGGATATTTATTTGAGAAATGACAGAAACAAGACTTTATCAACACACATTAAAGTCTTTGACTATGCATTGTATCTTACAGTGTTTACATGTTACACACCATAGTAAATAACATGTACACTTCAGATTAAACAATTTATTGAACCTGCTCAATCAGAGGAAATTAAATTGTCATTTTTGAGGACAGAACTTTTCAAGAATATATCGACACACATTTTAGTAATGAGATTTCCTGTACTGATTTGTATAGCTATCTGCTGATTGGGGTGTGGAATGGGGGAGTGTTCAGGCTGTTGAAGTGCTTGTTTGGATTGATGAGTCTTAATTAGAGGTTATCATGTTTTCACAGAATAATAGAATCAGAGTTGGAAGGGGCCATACAGACCTTCTAATCCAACCCCCTGCCCAATGCAGGATGAGTCTAAAGCATCCCTGACAAATATTCATCCAGCCTCTTCTTGAAAACTGCCAGTGAAGGGGAGCTCACCACCACCTCCCTAGGCAGCTTATTCCACCTTTGAACTACTCTGACCATGAAAAGGTTTTTCCTAATCTCCAGCTGGTACTTTTCTGCATGCAATCCTATCCTCTGCTACCATCTGGAACATCTCCTTGCCCTCCTCCAAATGACAGCCTTCTTACATATCTATAGAAGTTTTTCTTATTGTAGCAAGCCCTCCTGGTCAGATCCAGCTCATACTGAGCTTTGGCTTCTCTGATGGCTGATCTGCAGTACCTAATAACTCTCATATATTCCTCTTTAGAGGCCTTTCCTTCTCTCCATTTCCTGAACATTTCCTTTTCTCCCTTAGCTTATTCTGGAGCTCTGTTCATCTACATCGGTTTCTTGGAGCCCTTACCATGTTTCCATCTTGCTGGAATAGTGAGGGTTTGAGCTTGCAAAAACTCATGTTTGAGAAGAGCCTACCCTTCACTCGCTCCTTTCCCTTCCAGCACACTCCCCCAAGGAATGACTCTCGTCAAGCCTCTGAGTTCATTGAAGTTGGCCCTACGAAAATCTAACCTATGAGTCTGGCTACGAACTTCCTTGGCCCCCCACAGCAACTGGAATTCAAGGAGGACGTGGTCATTTCCCCCTAAGGTCCCCACTACGTTCACCCCATCTACCAATTCTTCCCTGTTGGTTAATATTAAGTCTAGTATGGCCGAGTCCCTTGTAGCTTCCTCCACCATTTGAAAAAGGAAGTTATCGACCAGGAAGGTCAGGAAGTTGTGTGATTCTTGTCACTTTGCTGAGCTTGTCTCCCAGCACACATCGGGGAAGTTGAAGTCACCCATAATTATAAGGTTCTGATGTCTGGATACTCTACCGATCTGTTCAAGGAGGGCAGCATCCATTTCCTCTCCCTGGTCAGGCGGTCTGCAGCAGACTCCAACAAAAATACCCTTTGATCTTCCTCTCTTTATTTCCAACCATATACTTTCCACCAGGTTGTCAACCACATTTTCCAGAACTTGCTGACAATCAAGCCTTCTCCTTACATACAATGCCACTCCGTCTCCTCTCTTCTACTCTTCCGGTTTTTCTTGAACAACTCGTACCCATCCACTACCACATTCCAGTCATGGGCATCATCCCACCAAGTCTCAGTAATTCCTACTATATCGTAGCCTTCTGCTTGCAAGCGAAGCTCAAGCTCTTCCTTCTTATTACCCATACTTCGGGCATTGGTATATAGGCACTTGTAGCCTTGTACCTTTGTTTCATCTGCCCTACTCAGGTGGGCATCTGCTGTTATCACTTCTTCATCAAAATCCCCTTGTTGATTGTCCCCTTCCCCTTGAGGCATCAGTTTAAAGCTCTCCTGATGAAGCTCTCCAGGTTCTTTCCAAACATTTTCTTCCATGACCTTGAGAAGTGAAGCCCATCATGTGCTAGAAGGCCTTCCTTTGACAGGAAGAAGAGAATACCACCTGTGCCCCCACTGTTTTCAACTGCCTTCCAAGAGTTTCATGATATGTTGTTAGCCGCCTTGGAGTATTAGGAGAAAATCATTGATATGGATGCTTTAAAATAAATATATACTGCATATAGTAAATTATACCGAGGGATAATACTCTGTGTATTATCTGGTCTACAGAATTATGATTTCCACAACTCATTTTTTAAATATCACTTAACAAAATCTGCATTCTGAGCCACCTTGATAGTGACATATTTCTTCTCTTCCTTCTGTTGACTGCATGGTAGCTGAGTGTGTGCAAGAGTGAAATGGGGGAAAACTTGTATCCATGGCATAAGAGGGAAAGCACAGCAGTATTCACCTGCCTCTTTCTTCTAGTTCCGCCATGCAAACTGAGATTGTCCAGGAGTGGAAATGTCAACCATCTATTATTTTACTCATCCAACCAGGAAAACTGCATTCTGAGAGGTAACATATTAGTGCCACAAAAGCTAGGTCCAACAAAGATTTTTTAATGTATTTGTTCTCTCTGCATTTTCCACCCAGACGCCACCAATGAACCTCTAGATGTTGTGATGCTATACCCATGAGCAGCAGAATAATTGCATCCTGACTCATCCTGACCCACCACATTCTGCTATTTTCTACCATGAGTCTTTCTGACAGGTTCCATCTCTAGTTCTCTGATGGCCTTCTCCACCTCTGTCCCAACCAGAGGTCCAGTATTTTCAAAATCAGATCTTTGCAACTCCATCTTGACTGAGGAAGGACAAAGGCTAGGAGGGAAGTTATCTTGTTTCCTCTGCAATATGCTGCTCTAGGGTATAACTTTCTGCATCTCTCATGCCAAGTGTGAACCTCTTTTCATAAACATTTTCATTGCCTCTTCAAATTCCATACAATGAACTTTTGTTACTCTCTGATAAGCACCACAGAAAAGCTGTATATGTTCTTGAATTAGATTCATAGTTTACAGTTTGCTAGGACTACTGAAAACAATCATTCACTTTATTAATTAACATACATATACCTTTCCCCAGCATTTTCTGAACATTGACAGCAATAATTAGCATGCATCAGAAGTAAAAGTGAATTGGACCAGACTTGACTTCATCTGTGAAAACCATCCTGCATCATTATTTTTTAAAGGAATGTTGACAGAGAGAGAACTTACTATTTTTGGAGTCTGTTACTTTAACAGTGGCCAGAATTGGGACAAGAGCCTGAAGAAGTATTAATTAATTAATTAATAAGCTTTCTTGTTGGACAGAGTAGGTTTTTTATTTTTGCATGATCTCATATTTGGATTCATATTTGTATAGATTATCTATAATAATGGAGATAATAGTAACATGAACTGACTGACAACCAGTATTTAAATATTGATGAGCAATACTTCAGTAGAACAAGGCTTCAGTAGAACAATTGTCTATTTTTTTCCCTAATGATGCAGTGTTAATAGATGTGTTTTAACTTTTAAACACAGCTTTAAATTGTTTCACTGCCTCAAAGGACCCCAAAACAGATTTTGGGCAACAATCGTGATTCCACATTCCCCAAGCATTCAATTTACATACTCAGACACAAGCATGTACACCATGCACTCGCACAACCATTTGATTTTGTTTTCTCCTGGCGTCAAATGTCTGACTCTGAGACTCCTTTAAGTGCAGTAGGGTCAATGGTCTAACTTGCTAGTGGTATTTAGCCACCATCTCAGACATTTTAATGTATCTATTGCATTTTCTTTTTATTAGACTTAGCTAAAATATACAGTAATCTCACTAAATCATATTAAACATCTTGTTTCCATAGACAAAAGAGAAAAAGTTGATCAGATCAAATCAGAATATATATTTATTTTCTGAGCCTTACAGTTACCTAAAGGATTTTTTTAATTGCAAGAAAATACAGATTATCACAGTCAAGGTATTTCTGAAACCAAAGAACCCCAGAGTTTTGCATAATTTAGAAACTGAGGATCTCACCACATGAGACAAAATACACTCAAATTACACAGGTAATTCGAGTGTATTTTGTGTATTTGAGTATAATTTGAGTGCAATTCAAGTGTATTTTGTCTCTTGTGGTTTGACCCTGAGGTTAACTTTTAGGGCTACTTCCAGTGTAATTTCCCTGGGTTCATGTTTTGAAAGGCCAATGGGCATTTATCTTTATAATAACTGAAGAGTAAGATAAAATTCAGGAGAGGAATCCAAAAGCAAAATGAATGGATAAGAATGCATTGCATATGCACACAAGGTACCTGCATACAGCGTCAAGTTCTATATTGATGTAGGAGGTAACCTTTATAGAGGCATAGGGGCATGGTCTACCAAGCATGTTCTCATGTTGGTAAACTTTCTCAGAGAACTCCAAAAAGCTGATGAAATGGAACTTCCCTTTACAGAAATCATGCCATTTTTCCTAAGTAGAGCTTGTTCTTCTGTGTACTTAATACTCTAGAGTTTCTACAAATTTACCTGGAATGGATGATAGCCTAACTGATCTGTTATTTCCCACATCTCTTTTGTATCCCTAAAAACTGGAGTTACATTTGTGGGATGAGAATCTGATTTTAGCAACAGGTTGCATATTTCTCTTAGGAGAGTAAAACTGCAAATTTCAGTTTCTTAAGAACCTTCAGGTGTATGACATCCAGACCCAGAGATCTGTTCATTTTAACAGCCCTAGAACTTCAGCTCTCTGTCTCCTCTATTTGACTCAGTTCTTCTGACACCCTTCCTTAAAACAATAGCTCCTACATGGATAAATACACTACATATCCTACAGTGAAAATTGACAACGTATTCATTCAGTTTTCTGTAATCTCCCCATTTTTCTTTAGCACTCCTTTTTCTCCTTTGTTGTCCGAGGGCCTATCACCTCCCTGGCCAGTTTCCTGTTTCAAATGCTAGATCCTAGAGAGCTGCTGCCAGTCAAAATAGACAATACTAAACTTGTTTGACCAGTGATCTGACTCAGTATAATACAACTTCATGTATTCACATATTAAAGACATTCTGGTTGGTCACTAGGTGAAAGAGGAATTGTCTTATGGAATATTATCCTGGTGCATTATGGGTTAAAGATGGTCAAAATATGTTGTTGTGCATTACAGACTTGAGCCTGTGCGAGAAAGGCAGACTATTTATTTACTTCACTTATAAGTTAAATACATTATGAGTTACAAATATGTACAGTGTACCCATTTTGCAACATGGTTTTTAGAACTGATGCACGGCATGCATCCTGGGATCTGAGATGCCAGAGCTGAGAAAAAGAGCAGGTTCTGAGGCCCTGGAAACCTGCCACCAGTCAATACCTACAGTAATAACCGTGGACTATCAGTCTCACTCAGTACAATACAGCTTCTTTTCTTTATCTGTTTGTTACAGTGACCATCCAAAATATGGTGAATGGCAAATATTCCCATGTTTACTTTGACATTCTTAAATGAATGTTGACATTGTACAAAAGCAAGTATATATCTTCTCCACATTTCACAGATACTCCCTTTGTTCCCCCTTGCTGTACAATCACTACAGTGTCCTCAATACACCTGTTTCGCAGTTAGAGTGTGGTCTACAGGGAAGGACACACAACCTGTAAAAGACCAGGATTTGCTTGAATCAAACACATAATCAAACACAGGCCATCTAGTTATTCTGAAAGAGTCTCATATTGGTTATCAATTGGCACGTACACAAGCCACATCTACATCTCATATGTTTTCATCTGCTTGAATGCATCTACAGTCTAGGTATAGCCTGAACTCTGCCAAAACTGCTTTCTAACTATATATTTCTGTCTTCGTACGCACTGAAGGATTGTCTAAGCAAATACTCCCAAAACATATATTTCCATTTTAATTCTTTAAGGAATGTGTCACTGAGACACTTTTGATATTTATGAGCAAATGGGGTTTGGCTAAGGCAACATGTACATCAATGCTTGGATTCTGTCCAATGTCCTATAGGAAAATGCATGGATGATTCAGAATTAAATTCTGTCATATTATTATTATTCTCCTTTAGGCAAGAAATGTACCTTACTTGAAAGAAAAATGGATCCCCTTGCTCTCATGGGAGCCGCCTGTCTTAAATGTATCAGAAAAGAAAAACAACTTAAGACAAACCTTCTGATCAAGACTTTTCTGTGTATATACTTCAAAAGCAATCTTTCAATTTCAATACCCTGATCCAAATATTAGTTAGTATAGTATTTCCAGCTGCAAACTTTATAAAATGAGAAAACTCAGCTATGTAATAAACAAACGCTGTACAGCTTTTACTACCACATGGCTGCTGTACCAGTTATATTATTGTATTATCATGACTTCTTCCCTCAAAGCATACTTTGGATCCTACTATCACTACATCCACATTATTATGTGGATATTATGCCTAAAGTTTTCTTATCACTTCTTAATACAGCCATGGACAATACTGTGACAATTTTTTTCTCTGGCATCCCACTAGCATTTTGTGCTACAATCGCTTCATTTGTTCTGTCTTCAGTCTCCAGCTTGTCTGCATCTGATGCAGGTGTGTCTGCTTTCTCAGTTGTTTCATCCATCATCAGCTTAAAACTTCCAGGGATCTCCAGATCTTTTCTGTTCTTTTTAAGGACAGCAGCAGCAGTTCAATCAAATATTGTCTTTGTTTCCACACTCTGTTTTAACAAGTGGTAACTGAGTCCTTTTGGTTTTTAATTCTGCAGGTTTGACATCTGCTACTTGACTGATCAAGTCTTCAATTTAAACACACAAGGCTGGCCAGTTAGCATCTTGAGCCTTTATTTTACAAAGCTCAACTCCCAAATGTATGGTAATGACTATCTCCTTGATTCCATTTCATTCTTTTTAAAAATTATTCATTTGTGCTAATGAGTTAAGAACCATAGACATGTTGCCTACATATTATCTGTTGTTTTAAATATGTACTCCTATATACTACCTGTGCTTCATGTTATTTAATGTCAGTCCTAGAATTATGTTCTGTTTCAGCAATTCTTCAACCTAGGAATTTGCCTAGCAAATTATTCATACCCGTTTCAAGCCATTCACATGAAAGCCATTAATGCTGATATGAAGAATCACAAAACGGATTTGAAAGAGAATGGACAAAACGCGACAAAACTGGAACGAGGTGAGAGTTCTGCGGGAGGAAGCATTAGTTTAGTGCTAAATTTATGGCCGTGTGAAAATGGCCATAAGTAAGTAAGTAAGTAAATAATACTTTCCGTAAACACAGACATCTTCTGAAGGTTCTCCTCTTCTATCTGGCAGTCCTTGAAAAAGAGTATTTTTTTACGATATGGAACATTCATTTTCAGCAGCTGTTTGAAATTCTGTTTCATCTCTAAGGGCCAAGCTACAAGTAACGAATGACACTTGAACGGCAAGTGGATTGAGTGGAGGGCAAGTGAACAGGGAGAAATACACTTGTCGTTCAAGTGTCATTCGTCACTTGTAGCTTGGCCCTGAGATTGGTAAAGAAAACATCATGAGGGAGTAATACTGGCTTCCTCAGAATTCACTCCTTTTCTTTGTCCCATATATGACCTTAATAGAGCTTCATCAATTAGAAACTCTGCGCTCAATCTATATACCACTTTTAGCTAATACTTCTTTATCTCCAGGGGTAAAGGAATCTTGAAAATGCATTAGCTTGGATCCTGTGATAAATTTCCACCGAGGGAAGGAATTTTCATCAAGGGACAGGAATTCCTCACCTCCCACTTCCCACTGTAGCCCCAAATGATCCCCAAATTGTGGTTCCTAGGGAACAGAAGATACTCAAGAAGAGCATGAAGGGGAGGGAGTCAGCAGAAGAAGAATCAACAAAAATATCTCACAAGTCCTCCAACCAACAGCAAGAAAGTTTTGTGAGATCCAACCCATTATATCAAGCATTCTAATGGTTTGTGGCTTGCTTCCATGGTCACATTTTTTCCAGAGATGAATTAATAGAATCTTGTGCATATTGTTAACATTTTTTTCACATGAAGCAAACTTCTATAGGGTGTTTTAGAACAGGTGAGACTTGCTGCAACAACACAAAAAACCTAGTCCTGTAGATTTGTAATCTACTAGATAATTATTTTTCTTTCATTGTATGCTTATTTCATATTGTACTCCAACACAGCCTCACATACTATCATCTAATAAAACTTGGGGTAGTCTTAATAGTGAGGGAAGGGCACTGGACCCATGTTTGTAATAAACTTTTGTAGATAAATAACTATTTTTAGGAGTCTTTGTATATCAGCTTTGTCCTTTAGACTATATATTTCGGCTATGACATCTGATTTTTCAGAAAGAGGTATTATATCTATCATTATGCTCACAGTATTTTATTTCTGACATAGTAAATTTGCCACCTTTTAGCATTGTTAACATATCATGTCTAATACTTAAGCTTTGTTTTCAGATTCCTGTAATCCTGGACCTATTATTTTACTTATTAGATGTCTTATTCTACTGATTGCACTGATTTACATTGTGTAATCCATCTTGAGTTTCAATGAGAAAGGCAGAACAGAATAAAAGAAATAAATTAAATTTTCCTTTATTCAGTGTCAGGCGCCTCTCTTAACACCTCTCCAGAAATTGTTTCAGCCTCTTATTATGTTCTTGTTTTCCTCTTTACACAGACTATCAAGACACTCGAACATTTATTGGACCACTCTTTGGTACACTACTGGAGCTGAACAACTATCAGACAGTAACTTTGCAAATCAAGTGCTTTCCATGGTCATAGATGCAGAGGAGTTAGCCGTGTTAGTCTGTAGTAGCAAAATCAAAAAGAGTCCAGTAGCACCTTTAAGACTAACCAACATTATTGTAGCATAAGCTTTCGAGAATCACAGTTCTCTTTGTCAGATGCATCTGCATCTGCATCTGACGAAGAGAACTGCGATTCTCAAAAGCTTATGCTACAATAAAGTTGGTTAGTCTTAAAGGTGCTACTGGACTCTTTTTGATTTTGCAAATCAATACTCACAAAAAGATTGTTTTGAATGTATACAGTATGACATTTCTGTTATCAGCCGAATCTGTCAAAATTCACTAATGGCAACAATGACTGCAAATAATCCTGCTAACTAACTAAAAGTTTTTCCTAAATGATGCAACTTAAAATGTTCTGTTAGAATTACTTTGGGTCCAAACACCTTTTTATGCAATCTCAGTCAACAACTGTTGCATCAATCCACTCTGCATATTCCTCTGCCTTGACTATCACCTTCAATTAATTCATACTATTCACTTTTCTTTCTTAGAGCTGCTGCAACTTTCTCAAGTACATGAATTACAGGTGGATTTATTTTTATGCAGCATTGCTCTACTAAGCAACCTAGACATTAGAACACACCTTGTTATTTCTGTTAGTATTCCATTGATGTCCTGGATCAGTTTCTATTACATTAACTCTTCATACCAAATTTAGATGAGTCACAGCCTTTAGAGCAAGTACAGCTTGCGCATCAAAATCCATTAGCTGGCATTCAGGCTAAACTACCCAGTCTTTATACCTACAATTGCAATTATGTTTACCAATCACTTTAAACCTTTTAGCATAGCATGTTACTCATCCAGTATTTGAATGTTGAAGTACTTCAGCTTTCAATGCTGGCTACACTTTTAAAGACAGTGCCCCTGTGGCATTTTTTAAATCACTGTTGTGCCATCATTCAGGAGAAGAGTTACACACAGCCCATGTTCTACAGTGGAGGAATTCAGTGTGCCACTGAAGAAAGTGTGTGGGTTTCTACATGTTTATGCCAGGGTAAACTTTATACCATTCACTCGACTATCTTCAACCAATTACTCACATAACTCCCCAGACTAACAAATTCAGGCTAGCAACTTTAAATAAGGCCAACCTACACAATACGCCCAAGGACATGGAGCCTGAGGAAAGTGACAAAAAGCCTGCCACCGCCACCACTCCATTTCTGCTGGTGAAAGCAGGGTGGGATAGGAACTGGAAGTTCCTTCTTCTCCTTCACAGCACTCCCTTGCAGCTCAGAGCAAATGAGCACTTTTTAAAGTGATTTCCCCTAATGCACGTTTGTCTATGAATCTGGCCATGCCCCTGTGGCTCCACACATATTGGGTGTATTCCTAGTTCTCCCTAAGTCACAGTGTGATCCTATACAGAGTTATTCCACTGTAAGCCTACTGAAATCAATTGCTTTGACCAGAGTAACTCTGCATGAACTTACCATATCAATCACATATGAGTCATTCAGACACTTTGGCTGATCCAAAACGGGAATGGAGTAACACTCCCTTTGAAATCTGCATGTTAACTCTAGAGTTTGCCACTGAGCAGGTGGTGGCTGGAGATCCCCCAGAATTACAACTTATCTCCCTGGTGAAAATTGCAGCTTTGGAGGATGGACTCTATCACATTATACCCTAATGAGGTTCCTCCCCTCACCAAACCCTGCCCTCTCAAGGCTCCACCCCAAATCTCCAGGAATTTCGCAACCTGGAGCTGGCAACCCTAGTTGACAAAATAAAGAGAGCTGTGCAATCAATTTCCCACAGCACTTAATGGCACAATGTAGTTGAGTCCAGCAGCTTCAGGCAGATCTGAATTTATGCCCAAACAAAATAAACTGCAGTTTAGGGCTTCAGATTATGAGGTTCCTTTAAATACATACAAATTTACTAAAAAATATTAAATGGCCATTTTTGGTAATGTTGTGGGGTCTATTAAACCTGGCATAGCTTAGGGCCTCAGCATGTGTTAATCTGTCCCTGTCTTCGAGTAACAAATATATCTGCCTTTTCCCCTTGTGGTACTTAGAATAGCTTTAGGCGAAGTTCAATTTAGGAAATGGTGTGGGAAGGCAGGTAGCACTTTTGCAGTGCCACTGCTCCAGTCAAACTGGCAGCCCTATATAACTACTCTGATTTTAAAAAAAGATAAGAAAAGCTCAGAGATCCTGATTCCACCTGGTTAGAACCTAGCCCATATGAAAGGGCAGTTTTAAAAGAGTCAGGTTATCATCATATAAAACAGATGTCCAGTACATCTAGGTTTCTTTTATCATTAATGCTTCTTTGTTCAACTTTCCAAATTCTGCAGTTTTTGCATTGAACATGCATTGTTTCTAACTTTACATCTACATTAAAAGCAAGCCACACAGTAATACAGATCTTCTATGCTAATCCCCAGCAGTCCAACAATAGAAAGGAAAAATGTGGAGGCACCATAGGTAGACAAGTAAGGACGTGACATTCTAAGAATTTACAGAGTATTTGTGCCATGTATAGGGTTGTCGAGGAGGGGAAAAAGATGGCGACCAGACCAGACACGTAATCTGGAGCTCCGTGGCTTTTATCTCAGTATATTTTTATTTTACTATTTTACTGTTTTAATTGAGTTTTATCTGAGTCTCCTGGATATATAAGTCTGACTGCATGTTCCTGGGAGCTCACTTGGATAGCTGACAGGGCAGCTGTGTGTGAACTCTGAATTTATTGTCAGCTTGACTGCTAGACTTTTAAGTGTCTTTTAAGGTATAGGGTTGTCAGGCATGGCATGGCAACCAATGGGAGAGAGAGGGGGTGGAGACATTGGAGGGCAGCTATCCACAATGGGATGACATCACATCTGGGACAATCCAGAATATAGTTAAAAATAATGTAAATGATAAGAGGGGTTAAGGGTTGGAAAGCTGTTGGAAGTCAATAAGGAGGGGGGAAGGGGGTTGTTATAAATTAGGTAATATGGGAAATTTATGTAAAAATATATGTACTCACCAATAAAAAATTTTTTTAAAATAACATCTGGGACAATCCAGTTGTGAGTGACGTCTCTCTAGCAATTGCCAGAAATTGTCTCTATATGGTAAAACCATAGAGTTTTTGGCAATTCCTAGAGTATCAGTTCCAAGTTTTTCTCCTGCTGGTTTATGGAGTGCAGCAACACCTCCTGCTGGCTGCTGGCAACACCCCCTGAGGCAGGGAGATCTCCCACCACAGCAGGCATATACCCTAGCCATATATGAATGTAGTTAACACAGTATGGAATCAGTAGCAAGTTATTTTCAGATACATATGTGAGGATACATGTTAACAAAGCAATTTTTAAAGTGTTAAATAAGCATGTTTTTATACCTTTATATTTCAAGTGGTTCTTCCACTTTAATGATTATGAAAACCTGAAACTATTGGGCACGTGCAGCTTCAGTGCACTTCTCACTTTCTTCTTGGAAAATGGCCACAATGGACTAAACTTTGGAAGAGGGGGAACTATATGGCCCATTAGTGATACCCACAAGTTTACACACAGTTTGCCCCAACCAGCTAGATTGTGTCCCCAGACACAGCTGTTTCAGGATGGGAAAATGGCATGCAGGAAGAGACTGAAGCCCATTCTCCATGCACACCATAGTCACAATCTGCATGGATTCTAAGGAAAACCTGCAATTCATGCATGTTGCATGGGGCACAGGGTGGCCCCCAACCTATGTATGCTGTTGTGAGTAAATAAAGGCAAAACTTTGAAGTGTGGCAGAAGCAGAGGGGACACACATTCTCTACCCTAAAAATGCTTCAGGGCATATTATGTACAACATAAGGCTCTGTGATCAGATAGTCTGACTTTTTTAAATTCTAAAATGCAGCAGTGGTGGGTGCAGGGAAAAGGGAGATTAACCATTAACATGATCAAACACACACCTTCCAAGTTCTTTTATCCTTGTTATGGGAAAAAGAAGATTGGTACTCATATTTTTTTGGTCCTCAGAATGCCACATACATGTCCAAATCTCTTCCATCACACTTCAAAACGTGTATCTGTTTAGTCTAAACGTATTTTCTGAAAAATGATTCTTTGACCTTAAGGAAGACAAGCAGATCAAAATCTAGTAAATACCTGAATGAGAGACATTCCTATATACACTGCTTGAGTTCCATGGAAGAAAAGTGAAGTATACGTGTAGTACATAAGTAACAAAACTACGCATAATTCTAAATCACATGAACTTTATCTTCTCAGAGCAGCGATGTGGTAGTGGAGAGCAGGGCCAGATCAAGGGGGGCAGAGGGGGTAGTCTGCCCCCACTGCCACCATGGAGGGGGCTCCAGGAGCAGCTGCCAACTGCTGGGAGTGCGCGGGCGGCAGCGCAGGCAGCCTCCCAGCCCCCTGTGCTGCCTTTTGCCTCCCCTGCAGGACAGGGGGTGGCCAGCTTGCCACGCACCCCCTGTCCTACAGGGCAGGCAAAAGGCAGTGCGGGGGGCTGGGAGGCCACCCGTGCCATTTGCCTGCCCTGCAGGACAGGGGGGGCAGCCCCCTGTACTGTGGGGAGGCGAATGGTGCGGGCGGCTTCCCAGCCCCACACTCTGCCTCCGCTGGCGCACTTCGCGGGCAGCACACTCCACCCTGCATGATGACGTCACTTCTGAGATGTCATCACACCGGGAGCGCGTGCGAGAGGGGTCAGACTAGGGTTGCCCTGGGCACCGGCAACCCTAGATCTGGCCCTGATGGAGAGCGCCCCTGCCCCTGGTGCCCTCAAGTGCCCCTGGTGGGGTTTTCATGGCAAGAGACTAACGGAGCAATGGTTTGCCATTGCTTGCCTCTGCAACCCTGGCCTTCATTGGAGGTCTCCCATCCAATTATAGATGCTGCAATTTGGAACAACGGTTCACACAGCGATACTGGGAAGGGAGAGATGAGGGCTCATTGCTTTCTCTGAAGACTATTTTTCTGGGGAACAGGATGCTCTGCATAGCTTACATCTATTACAAAACAGAGTGCAAGGGAATCCCCCCATGTTTCCAAGATGCAAGAAAGGGGGCACAAAGTCTTTTCTATGATGGATTCACCAGAATGATGTACAACAGCCACGGGGTACCTTGGCAAGCAACACAGATCCCCTTGAGGAAGGGCTAAGAACATTTTTTTAAACAGCTCTTTGCAGAAGCCTTAAGCTGAACTCTTAACAAAGTTGTGGGCCCTACTAGATCTTTCACTCTGAACAGTTATCTTCTTGGGGGGGGGGGGAACCATTAACTATACTACACACCCATCTACATGCACGCACACACTTCCTTTGCAAAACCGGAGTTCTCCTTTTCTGTGCCAGTAATTTCAATATGTTATTTCGTAACTGTGACGTCCATTGCTACTGAGATTGGGTAATACTGCATATTTTTAAGATAAAGCTGTTTCTACTTATGAGATGTTACTCACTAGTGCCGGAAGACAGACTCAGAGTTCAGAGCCCCCTAAGTTGCACTGTCTTGTCTTTTTTAAATATAATAAACATAAATTGAAATGAGGTTGCCATACGTACAATGAAAGGTTTGTCATTGCAGAAATAACCCTAAAATCAAACTCAGAAGTTGTTTCTTGAGACCCTGGCATGCCTGAGGAAGTCAGAAAGGCTCCCAATGATCCTGTCTTTTTGCAAATTATATAAAACAATTGTTCAGCAGAGCATTTCCATAAAGGTAATAGAGCTACCTTTAGCTCTATTACCTACCTTTAATAGAGCCACATCAACATTCTGACTCAGGAAGGGGCTTTTTACAAAGAGTGAGAATGTGGACTAGACTTCTGTGTACAGGAGCTTTTTATGATGAACTCTATGGCATTATACCCCACTGAGTTCCTTCCACTCCTGCCCCATTCTCCCCGAACCCCACCCCCAAATCTCCAACTGGAATTGGTAACCCTCCTTGAGGCCTGCTTTTAAATGTGTAAACAGATGGTTTCAGATATGATAGGGGAGGTTCAAGTTCAACCCAGGTATTATTGAACGAGGGAGGGGGTCATGCATTTAACTCTTTGGGTCGGTAACACACAATTTAAATGTTGTTATATACATAAAATTGTAATTTGGCTTTGTTATATTGTGTGTGGTTGAAAGGCTTTAGGAAAGAGGTTTATTTGAGAGCCTGCTTGAGAGAGAGAAGGGATTTTTTTCCCACTAGAAGCAATGAGGCTTGATGCCTGCTGATAAGCCTGTATATTGATTATTTCAGGAGGCTGCTTAGAGAAGACGAGACAGCAGCAGACAAGCAGTCTCTCAGCACCATCCTGAAGGGAGCTTAACTGGATGAAAACAATGACCTGTAAAATATTTAACTGGACATTGTGTGAGGAAAATTCCCTTCCTGTGAACTCTCAGCCTGAAGCCATTTTTGCAATTGTTTCTTATCATATGCTTATATGATCAAGAGATAAAAAATGTATTTGAGATATATACATATTTCCCATATGTTTATCGTTGTATAGATGCAATAAAAACATGAGGTGGGGGGGTCACACTGTCATAATAAACTGAATCCACTCACCCCACTTTTGTTTATTTGGTGAGCATATACATAACCAGAATTTACACAGGCTTACTCTCAGAAATGTGCAAACTGAGCAAAGGAGAAGTGTTGTGTAAATATCTAAAATAAAATAAGTTACCCTATCCCTGTGCAGTTCAATGGTACATGTGAGCATTTATGAGGATTACATCCATAGCTGCTAAGGACACATCCAAAGTGTAGTTTCTAAAATCTTTTCATTGACTTCACAAATGGAACTTAGAAGAGTACAGTAAATCAGTTTGCTATCAGAATAGCAGACTTGCTCGTCTGTTTTAGGAATCCTCCCTTTTAAACTTGTCAGATGCTGCTAGTACTAACCATCATACTGACTGACAAAGTTTCATATTGAGAAAAATGGGAGGAAACCATGGCATCTAACAAATCTTCATAAGTTTTAATACAACTGTGGAAACTACAACCAGTTTACAGAATCACGTATCAGTAGTACATAAAAAACAACCTGTTTTTCACACATGTATATATGCCGTGTAAGATATTTTTGAGATTTGTTTTTAAATATTTAATTCTTTCTGTGATTTGTTATGATGCCTTTGAACCAAAATTTCTTTACATTGTATTAAATAGGAGAGATGACGAAACTGTGCATCTCATCTTTAATTTATGACTAAAAAAACCCCCATCAATGTCAGCACACTCTATTGTATTTACCAGTCCTGTAGTTTGCTTACATATGGCAGAAGACAGATGGACCCTTTCCTCTTGGGCTTCAGCAATGGGGTTTCTTCATCAGAGACGAGATTAAAAGCAGCATAGAATCTTTCAAACAAGGTTTCACAGCACTTGCGGTAGACAAGTCAGTAATTCAGAGGCCAAGGTTATCTAAAATAAATATAGTGCATTTGAAAGAAGCAAAGGGAAAGTTTATTAGCTATTTTATCCACATTTGGACAGAAATACAAAAATGCAAAAAGAATTAGCATGAAGAAATGGAAATTTTGTACCCGAGGGACCATGGCGCCTCTGAGTGTGAACACACACCTTTTTTGTTCAACTGTGTTTTCAACAAAGGAAAGCTGTGCATTCTCAAAAAGAGTGAGCAGCACAGATCTAGTTTAAAATTTTAAAATGCACCTAAGAATCCAAAAATACATACTAGGCATTATTGACAAAGCCAATTTTTTTTTAATTCCGAATTATGCAGTTCATGGTTCATTACATTTCACAAACCATAAACTATGAACTTTCACGAACTTGCTCCAGTTTGCGAACCGGTTCGTTCAGTTCGTGAAAACATCACTTCCTGGTCAGCAGAAGGTCTGCAGAGAGCCCACCCACCCCCATTGCCTAGGAAACTGATTGATCGGCACCAGGCTGGCTGCAGTGACAAACCAAAATAAGAACCAAATGAATTGGGCTAAAATTCATCACAGTTCAAGAGAAATAAGCTCGCACAAACTGCCAGTTCATGAACCATGAACTGGCCCGGTTCATGACAAAACTTCAGTTCATATTTTGGTTCATGCCCGCCTCTTCTAAAGACCTTAGCCTAAAGAGTAGGTCACAATCACCTGCTACCTGATACTTTTAACTGGAGATATCATGGATTGAACCTGGGGCCCTGAGCATGCAAAGCAGGTGTGCTGCCACTGAACCACTGCTGCTCATGTTCAAATCATGCTCAAGAACAGCAATGCAGAAAACAATAAATTGAATCAATACTATAAGTTATTTAACTCTTGTTCCAAAGAAACATTCATGACATTTTGGTTTGGATAGCTGAGAATTGTTTCGACAGTGATCAGAAATAGAGAGACATATTGAATAAGTATTATATACAAACAGGTATTCAAAATGAAAACAAGAGCTCAAATTCATAAGCCAATTGATACATAAACAAAAAAAGCCCAACAACTCTTAAGGAGACGATTACTAAAATTCTTTATATCTTTTCAGGTAATTAATTGCCTTTAAGTAGTTTAGTTAAGACCTAGTGTATCCATGGGTTCCAGTGAACTGCAGGGGCATAGACTCTTCAGTTTCCCAAGCTGATTTATGTTTATTTATTTATATATTATATATAAATATATATTTGTAGTATATATTTGTGACATATTTAAGTCCCAGCCCAAGATACAGGTCTTTCTCTTCTGTCATCTTATTTCATTAACCAGTAATGCCCCTCCTCACCATCCACACCTTCCTTTTATTTTACTATATCAGGTCCACTGTCAACTTTAGGTGTGTGAGGTACAGTGGATGATTTTTGTTAGTGTGTCTGTCAGTCCCTGGCAGGTAGATCCCTCAAGCCCATCTGTAGTGAACACACGTTGGTTCCATAAGAAGTAGCTTTATTAGAATCCATACAGTTCAGGTCTGCACTCCATCACGGAGTTTGACAGAAGTGGCAATTCAAATCAGGCGATCTCTGTTATACTTCATTTTCCTGTGCTTCAAACAGTTAAGAATTTTGGCGCGCATCTTACACAGTTTCTGTGAGAATCAACTTAGTTATGACTATGAATCAGATAGACAACAACTTATTCCCAGCATTTGGGTTAGTAGCTGAGGTTGGCATTTAGAGTCGTATATTTCTCTAAGATAAGGGAGAGGCCCATGTTTGGGTCTTTAGCAACACTATGCAGGAAGACAGAGACAGAGAGAGTGCATATTAATTAATACACATTAATACAGTAACATGACTTTAGCATAATGTCAGCATTAGTAAGCAACCAATATCAGCAACACAGTCATGGTATGTATGTAGACAGTCATGACAGTGTCTTTTACACACAGTAATGATTTTTAATCCTCTACCAAACAGCCCATTAGCTACAAAGCAAGTCCCCTTTTCTCTGGATCCTACAGAGTGTATATAGTGGATTATATGAGTTGAGGATAACATGGGAATCACATATAACAAAACACAAAACTTAAGTGTGTTTAGTCGGTAAGTGTGGCCTGTAATGCCTCCCCACTCTAGTCTGATACCTGACACAACAGAACTAGGAGGTGCATGTCATGATGCTTGATGATTAAAATGTCTTTCAGCATTTCCAGCTTACAGACGTTACATAGACGTATTGTCGAAGGCTTTCACGGCCGGAGAACGATGGTTGTTGTGGGTTTTCCGGGCTGTATTGCCGTGGTCTTGGCATTGTAGTTCCTGACGTTTCGCCAGCAGCTGTGGCTGGCATCTTCAGAGGTGTAGCACCAAAAGACAGAGATCTCTCAGTGTCACAGTGTGGAAAAGATGTAGGTCATTTGTATCTCCTCAGGAGGGGTGGGGTTGAGCTGAGTCATCCTGTAAGAGTTTCCCAGGGTGTGGAATGCTAATGGTGGGAGGCTTCACTGTATCCTGAGGAGGTTCTTTGGCATATGGATTGGTACTTACGGGGGCGGGGGTGGGGGCGGGGGCGGGGACGACCAATAGCTGGAAGGGGACAGCTGTCATGGAAGGCAGCCGGGACAATGTCAGGTTGAAGGGACCTGCGAGTGGACTGAGAGGGTGTGAGGGTGAGGTATACCCCCCTCCTTCCACAGAGCAGGATCCCGCTTATTCCCTGAAGGTCCTTTAAGGCTGAAGTCAGACATGCTGGTGTCTCACAGGGTGGCGCCCTTGGCGGAACCTGACAATGCGACCATTTCTTTGTCTAAAGTAGGCCTCACCAGAGTACAGTAATACTGCAATTATTACCATCTCATCTGAGAAGGCAAACCTTAATTCTCTTGATCCATTACTTACATTAGAATTTCTGTTGTGGCCTGCATTCTTTAGTCCAACTGCTGAGGCTTTCTGATTGCTAGATGGATTCCACCAGTCTGTTAATCTTTCCCTCCACTCCAGGCTCTTCCTCTCTCAACTCACTATTGTTTCTTTACACATACAATACTATCCACTGAAGTTCCCCTCCCCCTCTTATCATTACATAAACAAACAAAACCAGCCCTGCGCCTCTGAACTTGACAGCCTGAGCTGCTTCATAATGCTACCTGGCAACCAGAGGGGACATTGCCCCCCTCTGGGAAATCTCAGAGGATCGGTTAGACCTGCTGCCCCCCTGAAATTTATGCCCCTGATGAGCTGGTATGAATAGAGTAAATAAATAAATGGAAAGTACAGGAAGAACTTAAGCCATGAAAGGATACAGATTTAAGTGTTACATTTAGATGTATTAAGTTTTACTAAATACAGAAAAATGAAGGCTCAGTCCTACTGCTAGGTAACTTTAAAGTAGCTCTTTATAATGGCCATCACACTTGATAGGGTTGAGGGAAAGGATAGAATAGTCCTGCGGTTTTGCAGCAAGGACAGGGGACAGGTACTAGTGCTACAGTCCTGCTTCTGTGCATATAGTTTGGTCCGAAGCTTGGTAGCACATGATGACAGTAGGTAGCTGCATCTACTCCCATCTGTTTGCTGCTTGTTTCCATCTTGGGTCCCACGTCGTGCAAATATTAATAATCAAGAGTCGTGACATTTGTTTTGAATACAAGGCTTTAGTTTAAAAGAGTTTTTTTCCTGTCACTTTCTGATGTATCAAACGATCCTTATTAATCCTTTTCCTCTATATTTATCCTGTCAACCTGATTTGGAACACTGATGTTTTAATTCACAGCCCCTCATCAAACTGCTCAACAAATTCCACTTTTTAGCTCCCATTCTTCTGCCTTTACATAAGGTATGCTGTTCTATAAGTGATAAAACTCTACCTAGCCTCCTTGCATGTTATGGATGAACACACACTCTAATCCCATTTAGAAGATTTAAAGTCTGATATTTTACTAATAGGATTAGATAGAGAAGGAATTGAAAACATAGGATGTTTACAATTACTAGCCCCTGAAAAGCAGTGATGTAACACTAGAGAAAAATAGTAGCTATTGTAATGTTCATTTCTTCTCAGCAACTAACTTTCTGGCTGGCATCATGGCTAGTGACCTGCGGCCTGAAGAGGTAGGCAGTTAACAAGTAGCTTGGTCTGCACCTGCACAATCAGCTGAACTAGAGTTGCCAGGTTTCCTGGAGCCCAAATCAGGGGTTCACCAGGTACCTTTACTCCCCCAGTGGGAAACTGGGAGACTGGCACTCACCTTGCCACTCAGGGCAGTTTCAATTTCGCGTTCGCGCTCCTGGCTTGTGCAATGACTTCTCTTCCAGATGTGACATCATCACGCAGGGGTCAAAGGCCGGCCGGGAGCACTCCCACACTCACCAAGGACCAGATCAGGCCCTGCGGGGCACAATTCTGGCCCAAACGGGCCCACTGTAAGTGAAGGAATGCACAGTGCGGCTTGGGGTGCACAGTACGGCTTGGGGGGGGTGCACCGCTGCTCAGGGTGCACGCCCAAGGGAGCACACCCCCACGCCAGCCAACTAAGTGGGCACAGGGGGCAGAAGGCAGGGGATCCCCCGCCCCCAGCGGGGGAATGGTAACCCTAAGCTGAACAGAATTAGGAGGCAATAATGTTATAGGACAGGGATCCCCAACTTTTTTGATCCTGCGGGCACATTTGGAATTCTGACACAGGGTGGTGGAAACAACCTCAAAATGGCTGCCACAGGAGGCAGAGCCAATCTCAAACTGTCAGTAAGTGAGGTTACGCATAATCCTAATAGTAACACTTCAACATTTTCAGGCAGAAACTCTCCTTAACAGGAAGCCTTTTAAACTGAACATAATGTTTAAAAATATTTTCTAGCATAGACACAGCTTCTCTTCAGTTATGCAGAGAAGATCTTGGTGCTGCTCAGCCAATCAGCTCACCAATAGCCAATCAGAAGTCTTGCTAGGCAAAACATCCACCTGACCCCATCCACTTTCTAAAAACACTTTGGCACCCATGGGCACAATGTTGCAGACTCCTGTTATAAGGCATAATAGGACCATATCAGATTTTGTTATCAATTTCTGTGCGCCATACTGCCAGTAGTGGTGTTGGTGTATAATGCAGCAAAGATCCTGCTATCTGCAAACTGCCACAGTCAGCAAAGTTCCTACCACGTGCACTCCCAATGTGAGACACACAAATGCCCATCTTAGTGATAGCGTCTCATTTTCTGAAGCCTCAAATCTCCATTCCCCCAAGTGATTAGCAATGGCCTCCATCACAAGGCAGTTTGTTTATTTGAAATGTTGATATGCTGCTTCTCCACTAAATGTGCAATACAGTGCACAACCAATAAAGTAATATAAAACCAGTCTGCCCATTCTGGTGGACTGTTTCAGGAAGTATTTTGTATCCAGGGAAACTGAAAATAACCCATGGAGTAAACTTTCTTTTTTCCTTCTTCATTCCTCCTCCTCCTCCTTCTTGTTTATAGTGTTTCACTCCCCACTTTTATAAGTGCTATTATGGCCAGACGTTGATCCACTTATATGTGTTTGTGCAGAAATAGAGGTCACTAGATCAACCGCAGGGCTCGTTTTGGTACTTTTCAATATTTTTATCAATGACTTGGATGAAGGAATAAACGGGCTACTCATTACATTTGCTGATGATACCAAATTGGGAGGAGTGGCAAACACCTAAGAAGATAGAGTTAAAATTCAACAAGACCTGAATACTCTGGAGAAGTGGGCCATTGTGAACAGGATGCAATTCAACGTAGATAAGTGCACAGTATTACATCTGGGCCACAAAAATGGGAAGCATAAATACTGGATGGGGGATACACTTCTGGGTAGTAGTGTATGTTAAAGAGATCTTGGAGTGAGAGTGGACTATAAACTAAATATGAACAGTCAGTGTGATGCGGTGGCAAAAAAGGCAAACTCAGTCTTGGGTTGTATCAAAAGGGCCATTGCATCGAAATCGCAGGAGGTCATAGTCCCTTGGTCAGGCCACTCCTGGAATACTATGTGCAGTTCTAAAGGCCTCACTTCAAAAAGGATGTGGACAAAATTGAGAGGGTACAGAAGAGAGTGACGATGATTAGGGGTCTGGAGACTGATCCCTACAAGGAAAGGCTGAGGGCCTTGGGAATGTTTAGTTTGGAGAAGAGGAAATTGAGGGGGGACATGATTGCTCTCTTTAAATATTTGAAAGGCTATCATTTGGAGGAGGGCAAGGAGCTGTTCCAGTTGCCAGCAGAGGATAGGACCTGAAGCAACAGGCTTAAATTACATGCAGAAAGGTACCAGCTGTATATTAGGAAGACCTTTTTCACAGTCAGAGTAGTTCAAAGGTGGAATCAGCTGCCTAGGGAAGTGGTGAGCTTCCCTTCACTGGCAGTTTTCAAGAAGAGCCTGGATGAATATTTGTCAGAGATGCATTAGGCTCATCCTGCATTGGGCAGGGGGTTGGACTAGAAGGTCTGTATGGCCCCTTCTAACCCTGTGATTCTGTAAAACTTCATGTCAGCCAAAATAGGCACTATGTGTTCTAGGAAAAACCACTATTCTCTTGCCATGATACTTCATATACAGTGTGGAAGTCATGATACCTGCCCACAGGGTTCCTATAGAGATAATGTATGCATATACACTTCTTACGCTTGAATTGTTTTGTGTTCTGTTACAGCTCTTCTATCAAGGTGTTTTGTTGTATCATGCTGTCTCTCACTTGGAAGGCTTCTGGTCCTAATTTTAGAATCCAGAGTTGGAACGGAAGCCCTTGATTAATTTAAATAAATCATTAAAGATACTATTTTTATTAACAGAATTGCATTAAACATGAGAAATCTGCATTAAGAACTTGCATTTTTAAATAGGAGTGAGGTCTTAAAAGATAACATCCCTATTCAACCAATTTATCAGCTACAACAAGGGGCAATACTGAGCACACAGAGAAGATCTCATGAGCATTTCCACTTTCCTTATGACTTCTTACCATTTTGTTATATAGGCAGGGATTCAGCTTGGCGAATTCCTGGAGATTGGGAGGTGGTGCCTGCAACAGGTGGAGTTTGGGGAGGGGAGGGAGCTTAGCAGGGATGTAATTCCACAGAGTCCATCCTCTAAAGTTACCATTTCCTCCAGGGAAACAGATCTCTGTAGTCTGGAGATCAGTTGTAATTCTGAGAGAACTCCAGTCTCTACTTGGAGGTTGGCAGCCCTACCTGTTATCACAAAGGAGATGTGCCAAAATACTGGAATTAAAGCCACTGAGTTTTTGCCATTAAGTATACTGTGTTGGACTTCCTGTTTGGGATCCATGGAGGTCTAACGCAGCTCCACTTGCGGAGCTGACCGGACTGCCGTTTTAACCGGCCGGCGGGGTGAAAATAGCCCGCGGCCGACTGCTCTCAGGCGGGGAGCAGGCAAAGAACGCTCAAGACCCTAGGGTGAGCTAGATCTCGGACGAGGGGGGGCTCTACACAGCGAGTCTCCCCCCGATCCTTGAGGTCCCACCTTGCGACGGGTCGGCTATAATCTCTGCGGCAGTTTTGGGGCCAATTCGGCTGGCATAAGACCTACATACCCAAGCATCGATTGGGGGAAGAAGCTGAGAGGAGAACTTAAAATCGAAACAGCGATTACAACCCGAGAAAAGTGAAGAGAAGGTAAAGATCATTATCTTCTGAGACGGGACAGATTGATAAAAACAGAGAGGAAAAAAAGTAGATTTTTAAACTGCAACAGACTAGTGAAAAGGAGGGGAAGACTCGGCAGGAATCGAATTTAAAAAGAGACTAAGTTTAAAGAAGTTATTAAAGAAATGGGACTATTGTTTTGAATACCTGTGGCTTTGGAGCTGTGAGAAAAAGACACCATCGCGAGATCTGCTGTGGGAAGACGGGAGACAGGAAGTGCGTAATAACAATAGAGTGGCTGGAGAGAAGCGGCCCTTGCTGGAGGGCAGGAAGTAGGGAATCGCCATTTTTGAAAGGGGAAGGGTCGCGGCTTCAGCGGAAGAGGAAGTAGGCCATCTTGGATTACAAAATCATAGAGAAACCATAGAGAAAAGACGCCCGACATTTTGGACTCTTTAAAACTTAATTTCTATAAGAAGACCGGGACATTTAAAATAGAAAAACGTTAAATTTTACGCCACGGAGTTAAGGAAGAGAGCGGATTCGTGGGAGCGAGCTAAAGCAAGCCCCACGATGTCAAAAAAAGAGTGGCAATCGGCAATAGAAAACCTGGATAAAAACCTGGACAAAAAACTTTTAGATATGATTAAAGAACTTAAGGACACGAAATTGGAGCTGATAAAAGAGGTTAAAGAGGTTACACAGACAGTAAAATCGGAGCTGTCAGAAGTGAAAAAAGGTATGGAAACAATACGAAGTGAATTACAAGGAACGCAGCAGAGAGTTAAAACAGTAGAAGACGCGATGGAGAATTTAGCAGACACGCAACAAACAGAGATGAGATTGGTGAAGGGGAGAATGTCAGTTGCAGAAACTAAACATATGGAGAAGCAGCTACGTTTTCGTGGCTTGCCAGAAGTGGAAGGAAAGTCAGCGCAAGAACAGATGACTGAGGTGTTGGCTGAGTACCTGGGGAAGGAGGAGGAGGAAGTTGTGGCTATCCTAGATGTGGCATACCGTGTGAATTCGAGAATAGCAACCCAGAGGAAACTACCAAGAGATGTGATTGTGCAGTTTACAACACGAAATATGAAAGAGAGGATTGTGACAAAACAGTTTCAAGATCCATTGGAGATTGATGGCAAGACGATTATTATAATGAAGGAACTGCCCAGATCAGTGTTACTGGACCGGAAAAAATATAAAGTGCTAATTCAGATTTTGAAGGACATGAAAATCAGGTACAGATGGGAGTTACCGGAAGGAGTGTCCTTTGAGTTTGGAGGGGCCAAAAAACGCATCAGATCTGAGCGAGAGATGGAGCGATTTATTAAGGACAATGAAAAAGACTTACCAACAAGATCATGAGTATGGAGTGTAAAGTATTATCTTGGAATGTAAATGGACTAAACTCACCGAATAAGAGGAAAAATACTTTTCACTGGCTACTAAAACAAAAATGTGACATTGTTTGTTTGCAAGAGACCCATATCAGAAAGCAGGATGTAAAATATTTAAAATCAGGAAAATTGGGCAAAGAATATGTAGCGGCCTCCAACAAGAAAAAAAGAGGAGTGGTGTTGTACATAAAAGAGGAGCTACAGCCAAAATTTGTTATGAGAGATGTGGAAGCTAGATTTGTAGCAGTGGAATGTATTTGGAATTTAAAGAGAGTGTTGGTAGTCGGACTTTATGCACCTAACGGTGCAAAAGAAAGCTTCTTTGAGGATTTAAGGAAGCATTTAGACGATCTTGCATACGACCAGATAATTCTTGCTGGAGACTTCAATGGAGTGACAGACTTGGAACTAGACAAAAAGACTACAATGGCACAAAAGAAAAGAGGACTATTACCAAAGCTTTTTTTTGAGTTGATTCAACAAGAGACTCTTGAAGATGTATGGAGGAGAGAATATCCTAAAAGCAGACAGTTTACTTTTTATTCTGCAAGGCATTCTACATTATCAAGAATTGATATGATCTGGGCCTCAAAAGACTTAGCATTATGGACTAAGGAGGTAGAAATAATGCCTATGGTAGGCTCAGATCACAACCCAATTATGTGGAAATTTGGAAAAAAGAGAAAAAGGAAAGCATGGAGAATAAATGAGGACTTGTTACAGGAAAGAGAGAATATGGAAATACTGAGAAGAGAGACAAAGTTTTTTATACAATACAACGTGAATAAAGAAGTACCAACCAATAAAGTTTGGGATGCTTACAAGGCGGTTGTAAGGGGCATACTAATGGACTTAAATGGTAGAGCAAGAAAGAAGAAAGAGGAGAAAAGACAAGAGATTGAGGAGAAAATAAAAGCCAAAGAAACACAGCTAAAAAAGAGACCAGGGAAAAAGAAGGTATACCAGGAAATTAAAATACTTCAAGAACAGCTAACAGCAATGAGCAATAAAGAATTGGAGTGGAATCTTAAAAGACTGAATCAAAAAGCGTTTGAGGGTGCTAATAAACCTGGGAAGTACCTGGCATGGCAATTGAAGAAGAAAAGGGAAAAGAAGATAATAAATAAAATTTGCGAAGATAACAAAACGTATTTGGAGCAGGCTACCATTAGTAGAGCCTTTTATAAATTTTACGCTAAGCTGTATAATAAAAAAGAAGTAAACAAAGAATCAATAGCGTCATATTTGGAGAAAACCAAACTTCCAGAAATCTCGGAAGCTTGGAGAAATAAGTTGAATAGTGAAGTAACTGACGAGGAAATAAGTAAGGCAATACAATCTGCAAATCTAGGAAAGGCGCCAGGGCCAGATGGACTTACGGCTAAATTCTATAAGACAATGGCTAATGAACTGGCACCATTCCTAAAAGAGGTGATGAATGGGGTTTTAAGGGATCAAAGGATCCCAGAAACTTGGAGTGAAGCGAATATATCATTGATCCCAAAAGAGGGCCAAGACCTGACTAATGTGAAAAATTATAGACCTATATCGCTACTCAACAATGACTACAAAATTTTTGCGAAGATATTGGCGGAGAGATTGAAGGGGTGGCTCTCGGAAGTCATAGAGGAGGAACAAGCAGGCTTTTTGCCAGACAGACAAATAAGAGACAACTTAAGGACAGTGATCAATGCTATTGAATATTATGACAAGCGTTGTGACAAAGAGGTTGGTTTCTTCTTTGTTGACGCTGAAAAAGCGTTTGACAATTTAAACTGGGACTTTATGTTTGCCACTATGGAAAAGCTACAATTGGGAGAAAGATTCATCAGAGCAATTAAGGAAATTTATAGAGACCAGACTGCAGCAATTGTGGTGAATGATGAATTGACCAAGAAATTGACGATAAGTAAAGGAACAAGACAAGGTTGCCCGTTATCTCCATTGTTGTTCATTTTAGTATTGGAGATTCTGATGATACAAATACGTCAAGATGATGAAATTCGTGGAATAAAAATAAAGGACTATTCATACAAGGTCAGAGCATTTGCGGATGACATAATGTTAATTGTAGAGGACCCATTGGAGAACATGCCAAGAGTGATAGATAAGATCAAGGAGTTTGGAGACTTGGCAGGTTTCTTCATTAACAAAAAGAAGTCAAAGATATTATGCAAAAATATGACTAAGCAGAAACAACAATTGTTAATGGAAACAACGGATTGTGAAGTAACAAGTAAAGTGAAATATTTGGGAGTCGAATTAACTGCAAAGAACATAGATCTATTCAAAAACAATTATGAAAAACTATGGACTCAGATAGAGAGAGACTTGATTAAATGGAATAGATTGAATTTGTCATGGTTGGGTAGGATTGCAGCAGTTAAGATGAATGTGTTACCAAGAGCAATGTTTTTGCTACAGACAATACCAATCATCAGAGACTCCAAACAATTTGAAAAATGGCAGAGGAAAATATCAGATTTTGTTTGGGCAGGCAAGAAGCCTCGAGTGAAAGTGAAAGTTTTACAAGATGCAAAGGAAAGAGGCGGAATGCAACTGCCCAATCTGAGACTTTATCATGATGCAATCTGCCTAGTTTGGTTGAAAGAATGGATGACATTAAAGAACAAGAAACTATTAGCCCTAGAGGGATATAAAAAAATATTTGGATGGCACGCATATTTATGGCATGACAAAGTAAAGGTCAACTCGATGTTCCTGCATCACTTTGTTCGGAGAAGTCTATACATAATCTGGAAGAAGTACAGAATTTATCTACAAGAAGGAACCCCTTTGTGGGTGGTTCCATATGAGGTGATAGACCCGAGAGCTGTTGATAATGAACAACAATGTTTAACGTATAAAGAAATAACTAAAACTGAAGCATCCAAACTTAGAATAAAGACACAAGAGGAACTATCACCTAACTACGATTGGTTCCAGTATAGACAGATCAGAGACTTATATAATTCGGACTCTGTAAAGGGAGGTATACGAATAGAGAATTCGGAACTAGAGCAGACCCTTCTTAAAGAAGATAAGAAAAGAATATCCAAGGTATACCAAGTACTGTTGAAGTGGTATACCGAGGATGAGATAGTTAAAACACAAATGGTGAAATGGGCTATAAACTTTAATAAAGAAATAACAATGGAGGCATGGGAATACTTGTGGAAAACTACAATGAAGACAACGACATGTATTAATATCAAAGAGAACATTCATAAAATGATCTATCGTTGGTACATGACACCAAAGAAGATTGCGCTAGGGAATTTGAATACTTCTAATAAATGCTGGAAATGTAAGAAGCATGAGGGCTCCCTCTATCATATGTGGTGGTCGTGTGAGGTAGCCAGGCAGTACTGGGGGGAAATAATAAGAGAAATGAGTGAAATTTTACAATTTCAAATTAATAAGAACCCAGAACTCCTGCTACTGAACTTGGGAATGGAGGGAATTCCAGCCCAACACAGGACGTTGATATTTTATATGACAGCAGCAGCTAGACTTTTGTATGCGCAAAAATGGAAAGTACAAGAAGTGCCAACTATTGAAGATTGGACTTACAAATTGCTGTATATGGCTGAAATGGACAAGATGACAAGAAAATTGAGAGATCTGGACTCAGGGCAGTTCAACACAGACTGGGAGAAGCTGAAACAATACCTGGAGAAGAAATGGGAGGTGGGAGGAAAACTGTGGCAGTTTGAGAACTACTGAAGTATTGAAGTAGAGGGGGGAGACTTTACCGGGGGGAGAAGAGATAAATGTGAATTAATAAGCAGTCAGATTAATAGATTGACATATATATAGATATATATAGGTTAACAAACAGAACATAGAGAAAATAATTAATTATAAGGACTAAATACAAGGAGCGATTAACTAACAATATTTTCTTTTTTTTCTGACAAGTTTTGTACCAAACTGAATGTCTGAAGATATAGATGGGTCAAATTGATTGACTACGTGAGGAGAGATATATAGAACTATTATAAAAAGATAGAATGAGTAATATATATAGAGAATAAGTCAAATTGTTTGATATAAACGAATGTATGATCTATATGGTTTATGATATATAGAAATACCTGAAATTGAAAAATTGGGATAAATTGTTTATCTAAGATAGAAACAAAGGCTTACAGTTTGGGCATATAATGTAAAAAATAGTTAAGGATGTACTGCTTAGAATAATGGAGAATATATATTTGTTTTAGATAGAGGAAGCTAATAAAAGTAAGGGAAAGGAGACAAAGGGTTGGAAAGCTGTTGGAAGTCAACAAAAAGGGGGGGGAAAGGGAGGGGGTTAGAGATGAAAAAATTGGGGAAAATTGAATGTAAATGTGGAAATAATGGATTCTAACCCAATAAAAATTTTTCAAAAAAAAAAAAAAAGTATACTGTGTTGAGAGCCAGTTTGGTGTAGCAGTTAAGATCGGCAGGACTCTAATCTGGAGAACCAGGTTTGATTCCCCATTCCTCCACTTGAAGCCAGCTGGGTGATCTTGGGTCAGTCACAGCTCTTCCAGACTCTCTCAGCCCCACCCACCTCACAGGGTGATTGTTGTGGAGATAACAATAATATACTTTGTAAACTGCTCTAAGTGGGCGTTAAGTTGTCCTGAAGGGCAGTATATAAATCAAATGTTGTTATGTTATATAGGGTTGCCAAATTGCATTAAAAATATATTAGACTGTGGAGCTTTGTGTGCTCAAGCTCCCAGACTCGGCATGATGATGTCACTCCAGAGTGATGTCATCACTGGCCACTCCTCTGGCACTCAGGAGGCTGGGCAGGTGAGCTTGCCTGCCACTTCCTGGGCACGCAGGCCAGGCTAGTCTTTCCTTCAGCACTTGAGCAGGTGAACAAGGTGGAAGTAGGGGGAAGGTGGCACCAATAGCACAGGAGGCTAGGCGGGCCTGCCAGTCACTCCCCCAGGAGAGCAGGGTGAAGGGGCGGAGGTGGCACAGGAAGGCCTCCTGGCATTGCTGCCAGCTCCTGCAGGCCAGATCCTCCTCCTCCACACACAAAAATAGGTCCAGTATTTTAACTGCTTTCCCCTAGACAATCTGATTAAAAAAACAGACTATCTGGGAGAAAACTGGACAGTTGGCAACCCTAGTTGTGTAGCTTCCAGTTTCTTCACTATTCATTCAGTTTTGGGGTCTCTCCCCCTTACAGATACTTGATACTTTTGAACTCTGTTACTAGAAAAGCATCCTGTTGCCCCTGATTTATTTCTGTTTCCTACTTAGGATTGCCAAGCATGGTCTTGCAACCAGTGGGACATGGGGAAGCAGCTGTCAGTGACAGCATGATGGCACTTCTGGGGAAAACCCTAAAGTGATGTCAGTCTTCTCTAAGAATCACTGTAAAACTGATGGTTCTTTTAAAACTGTATTTATCTCCCTCTGCCACTCTGAGCAACCAGAAGGCTGGCAAGCCTACAGGAAGTCAATAGACAAGCCAAATGAAATCCAATTCAAACTTTGGTTTCAAACCTTTGCAAGTTTTCTCAGAACTAAGTCTAGCTATATCCAAGGTAAGTGGGCATAGGATTGCCCTGTAAGCCACAGAGCTTCATAACCTGGCAGTTCCAAGAAACACAAAGCAAATGCTAAAATCAGCAGCACTCGTTTTGGCCTGCCAAATATTCCCAACAATGTTCTGACTTCGTTAGTGGATGTTTTCTCACCCCCACCAGTGGCAGCCAAGGTTATAGACAGCACAACCCAGGAAATGAACCATATAATGTAAAATAAAGCTATACTGCACAGTGCGGCGGGAAGGAAGGGTGACAAAATTGGGTTGCAATTTTGATGGTAAGCCGTGCTTTTTGATAATATATAGTAATTATTTAGGGTATTTGTATGACGTTTCTCCAGAAACCTGCTTGGCCCATGTTCCTGACTCAAGCAATGAAACCCAAATGCTTCAAGGCAGAGGTCTACAGATAAAGCTGATCATCTCATTGGTAACTTTTAAAAATAGTTTCCCATACTTAACATTTCATTATTGCTGTTTATGCTTCAACATTAAGACTCATTCTGACCTTTGCTAGTTGAGTGACAAAATACTACTGAATTTATTAGAGCCAATGTCATTCTAGTGCGTGTTTTTAAGTTATCCTTGCAACTTACAATAGAAACAGACTGACTGTTCCACTCATTGTGTCTGATCAGTATTTTGCTGAAAGCCTGTTTGTCTAATCTATTAAGGTACGTTTTTGAAAAAGGATCTGTTGTCTTAATTACATATCCAGTAGACAGGCTGCATAGATTAATGCCCCAGACACAGCTTCATGAGGGGAAAACTGTGTTTGCTCTTTAATCCCAGTTTTATGTGGTTTAGGTTAACACCATTTGCAAAACTGTTATGGCAGGCCTACCCTTATAGCAGTCACACTGTTAGGATGGGGCCTAAGAGGATTAATCTTTAATAGCTTTACCCAGAAGGCATCAGGCTCTTGAGCGGGGGGGGGGGGGGCTCCTAATGGCGTCTGCATACACAGGCATTTAAAATGACAAAAGAGGCCAGCAGAAACTACACCAGGCTTCCCAGATTGTTTATGTCAGCAATATGACTACTGCTGCTGTGGCTATTACTAACAGACATGCTAAAAACAGTTTATTTTCCACTTTTTTTCACAATGAGTAATACTTCTCACCACACAGAGTTGCCAGACGGCTGTGGAGAAACAGGTGATGCTTCCTTTTAAACATCCTAATTTTCACCACTAAATACCAACTCTTTACATTTATTTTTTCAGCTGCTAACCTGGCAGTTTAAAGATGCCCTTAACATTCTCAAGATGACCAGGTTGTCAGAACTCATCTGTGCTACTGAATAGCTTACTTCTTGCATAGTTGTTCAAGTTCTTTTCCGCATAAGCTGGAGCCACTACACGAATTTATACATCTCATCTTGTTTTTTTAGCAATGCCATTCTATTGGTAGATTATTGGGAAAAGTACAGATGCCTGACATAAAATATATAAATACAGCATAGTAATGGACATAATTATTGTACTCAGACCAATGAGAGCAGAATCCACATCCTCACTTAGGTATGAAGCTCAATAAGTAGCTGTGATCAAGTCACTATTCTTTCCAGGTTCCTGTGAGCATAATATGGGCAATGTGATACCCTAAGTTCCTTGAATGAAAGGAGGGATATGAATTTGATACATAAGTAAGATATTTTTCTTTTGTTTTTGTTGTTGTGTTAAACAAAAAAGAAACATATAATCTTGGTTTTAAACAAGGCTAGCTTCTTTCAGCTTAGACACAACCATTCCTCCCCCTCCCCGCTCACTGATTTTCTGGTTTTTTTCAGGTCTTCGTACCACATTTTTCCAGGCTAGGGATGTCAGACGCGCCCCAAATCCACTCATCTGGCCAGATGGGGGTGGGAAAGGAAAGAGAGGCAGTCAAGGAACCACTAGAGTACACGGTGTAATGGGCTCCATTCTCTGGAGGCACTGATGATGCACTTCCTCTTGAAAACCAGAAGCTACGGGGGCTCATTGAGGCCAAATCAGCTCCAAACAGCATGCATGAGAAAGAAGAATCGGGAGGGGGGCAGCCTACCTAGTGATCCCCCATCTCTGGCAACCTTAATCTGGGTCTTCACATATCTAAACATAAGTATCATTGGAAATGCCTGGAAAATAAGTTACAGAATAGGCAATCTTCTTTATCTGAAGAAGAGAGCTTTGACTCTCAAAAACGTATACCCTGAAAATCTTGTTGGTCTCTAAGGTGTCTCTGGACTCAAATCCTGCTCTTCTTTAACAAGTATTTGTATTCGGTTCTTAATTTACACTTAGGTTTATTTGTGTATGTCCTGCTTTGCCTAACTAGAGTTCCGTTAAAATATATACCTACACGGCTTTTTTGTAAGCAGTACGTCTGACTGTGATTTTTTTCCTTAGCTGTTCCGTCTGGCAACAAAGGAAGGCATGCAGAAAGAGAACAGGTTACCAAAGTCTTTCAAGGCAATGCTATGCATAGAAAGGACTGCAGAGTGTGATCCATCACATTCTTTCAAAGGAATAGGGCTGTCTTATATGGTTTCTTAAATCAAACCAGAGAAGGGCCTCCATATATTTTCTCTGGCAAGCCACAGCAGTGGGTCAGGGTCCTACTAAAAAGGCCTTTGAACTCATGGATGCCAAATGCACCTCCTTAAAAGGGGGAATCACTAGCAGGAAGTGCTGGACAGTCCTAGCAGGAAGGACGGGCAGATCTATCTATATATCCATGGAGGCAGATTCAAATTCAGTGTGATGTCTTGTTAATCAGGTGATGGAGCTTAATTTGAATTCTCATTGGACGTTTGCTACATTGTTTTAAGCATGAATTGGCTGCATCTAGTGAAATTGACTGTTACCTGAAAAAAATCCTTCTAGCATATTAAAGAATATTTTACCATAAATATCTCTTCCGCACTGGATGTTTGACCAAGTTTGAATGCTAATGGGAAGTAAGGTCTTTTCCCTCTTCCAAACAGTACCGTGGCACTTCTGTGGGTCTTCCAGCTTTTCTCCATCTTTCCTGCAATCTTTCCAAAATCTGTTTTACTGTAGTCTGCAGTAAAGCTGCAGCAGGAGCCTCTTAGATCAGAAGTTCTGGCTCTTTCCTGGTCCCACCCATATCAGTGTTCCATGACAGTCAGCACAACGCAGTGGTTAGAGTATTGGACTAGGGTCTGGGACACCAAGGCTCGAATCCCCACTCTGTCATGAAAGCTTGCTAGGTGACTTTGTCACAAACATTCAGCCTAATTTAACTCACAGAATTGTTGCAAGGATAAAACAGGAGATGAGAGCAATGCAAGCTGTTTTTAGTCCCCATTGGGGAGAAAGAATATAAATTAAATAAATAAATTTTAAAAGTTTAAAAATCCCTTTCAATACCCTACAGTAGACATTCTACCCCCTGTGTATGTGGGGGGGGGGGTTAGTATTTTTAACTATACAGGGATTTGTAAATTACTTATTTTAAAAATTGGAAAAAGACTCAAGGGAAAGAGGGAGAAATAATTGCCATGGAGATCCAGGGCAGGCAGAGCCTAAACATTATTGTGGGGGGGATACAAACTTGTAAAATGCTACACACATACACCAACATCACAATCCCTCATCCCATACATAAAATCTCATGAATAGGGTTGCCAGGTCCCTCTATCCTCTCAGCGGGAGGATCGCAGCCTGGAACTTAGCATTGCGCACACGCATCAGCACGTGCGTGCTCCGGTGGCAGCATGATGAAGTCACTTCCAGAAGTGCCATCACCATGCCAAGTGCATGGCAACATCACTTCTATAAGTGACATCATTGCGCTGGCTGCAGGAGCGCTCCCGTGCTCCGATTTGGCCGTTTTGGGGCCAAATCAGAGCGCAGGGATGCTCCCGCGGCCAGCGCAAGAGGTGGGTGCGCGCGCACGGCGTGCGTTCCTGAGGTGCATACCAGTGGCAGGCATGGTCCGGGAGTTTGCCCCCTCCTGCCGATCACTGAACTATGGGAGGATAAGGGGGCAAATCCCTGGGAGTTTGCCCGCCACCAGTGGGCACCTGGTAACCCTACTCATGAACCATGAAAGAAGTTTGTTTTAGTTATGAAATTACTGTTACATATCCTACATTTCTGAAAAATGCCCACTTTGTTTAATAATAACACCTGGCATGAGAGTCCTACAAGTTTGCTGATTATTTTGTAACTTTTGGTCACTAAGAAGGGATTATCCTATCAGTGTCTTTAAACAAAAATTCTAATGGACCAACATGGCTGCAAAGATTAGGCCATTTTTATTTTCCAGGCCTGTTTCACTGCAAAATCATAAACTAGTCCCATTGTAACTATTGGCTTATTTTTTGAAAAACCTAAAATAATTTGCTGTTTGTTTTAACCTTAAAAGTTTCGCTTTGAACCTTAAATTCAGCTCCCCCTTACATTACCTTAAATTAGGGTTGCCAGGTCCCTCAGGTCTCCCAGCGGGAGACTGGGACGCTGGCTCCTACCTCATTATGGACTGTCCTTGTTGTGCCAGCGCACGCTCCCGGTGTGCGTGATGACGTCACTTTTGACATCATCACGCAGGGAGGAAGGGCAGAGAGCACGGGCAGCTCTCTCTGTCTTTCTCTCTGCCTCCGCCGCCTCCGTGCCCCTTGTTCCTGCTGGCGCGGGCAGCACACGGGCAGCAGCGGCAGCAAGAGAGCTCTTGCGCGCGCAGCGGCCGCTGCTGCCCCTGTGCTGCCCGCGCCAGCAGGGACAAGGAGCGCGGCGGCGGGCGGCGGCGAGAGAGAGAGAGCAGGCTGTGGCCACTGCAGCTCACTCTCTTGCTTCCGCTGCCCCTGTGCTGCCCGTGCTGGCAGGGACAAGGGGAACGGCGGCGGTGGCATCAAGAGAGCAGGCCGTGGCCACCGCAGCTCGCTCTCTTGCTGCTGCTGCCGCCACGCCCCTTGACCCTGCTAGCGCTGGCTGCACAGCGCCGGCAGCGGCCGTGGCGAGAAAGCAGGTGGCAGTGGCGGAAGTGAGAGCGGCGTGCTCTTACAACCACCGCCTGCTTTCTCTCTGCTACTGCCTGCTCTTGCGGCGCGGGAGCGCGCCCCGCACCCAGGGGCGCGCTGAGCCACCTGGGGAGGGGGCGCCCCAGGGAGTGCACCCCCCTGCCAGCCAGGTAAGCAGGTGTGGGGGAGGGAGGGTGGGATCGGGAGATCCCCCACCCCGAGCGGGGGGGATGGGAACTCTACCTTAAATTTATACCTCAGAAGAACTCTGGTCACAGCTAACACTCTTTTTAATTCCATTCCCACAGAGCTTATATGTTCTCTACTTTAGGCAAGTTTTTTCCTCAAGGACACTCTCCCTTTTGTGTTTGTGTGACCTATATTTTACTGCCTCCCCAAAAGGGTTTTGCTGCTACCAAAGGTTTTTGCCTTAGATCTCTTCTGCTTAACTGGTTTTACAGGAAGGCTTTGTTATAGATGGTAGTTTGACAGAATGGTCAGCACATGAGGCTGGATGTGAGGGGGGAAAGGATTGTTTTTTCTCAAACAAAAGTAGATTTTTTTTTAGTTACGTAAGTGTAATGGTTGTAGAGTTTTGATAAGCATATTGGTTTCAGAATACTTCTTAAGCTTGACTGTTTCCAATATTATATCTTCTTAAAGGTATTTTCATAGACTCAGTCACATAAAATATTCTTCACACAGGTCTTCACTAACAGAATAAACTCCACACACGCATACATTCATTCAGGCCTTTCCACATAACTTGCCTGAACTAGATAGATCAATCTCTCACTCAGATATGCTTAGACTGCCCCAGGCGCACACCCAGTTTGCCTAACTTAGACAAAATCTCTCAGAACACCACACAAATTCATTGAACTTGGATTCCACATAGGTTGCCTGACTTAACTGGAATAATTTCTCTCAGAAATACACAGACAGTTCAGGCTTCGCACAGGTTGTCTAACTTGACTAGAATAACCTGAAGTGTGCCTTCCCTGGTTGCCTGCTGGTGGTGGGTGATCGCCGGGCGACCTCCTGCCAATTACCAGTGATTAGTGAGCAATGGGGAAAACCCCCATGAGATTGCCTGCCACTGGTGGGCAACTGGGAAGCCTACTGGGGCCCCAGTAAAGTGTTCTCCTTTCCCCCATGTGGGGGCCCTGGGGTGGGAAGTCACCATAGTCTTTCTTGATATCACGATAGGCAGTGTACACATTATTTCATCTTTTTCCTATTCAAAACTGTTGCTGCAGCATATTTCTGCATTTATTCCTGACATTTTGCTTCACATATTTCAACTCTGCTGGCCCACATTACCTAAAGCTAAAGCAACATACATAAGATTTTAGACTAGAAAGGCTAAGGATTTGTATTTGTATATGTTTATAACTGGCAGTTTGGTCCAGTGATTAATATGTTGGCTTTTGTTAGTAAAACTCTATAGAGAAAATGCCTGTTTATATGCTGGGTTTAAACCCTTGAAACTTTTGTATAGTGAATTTTTCCCCCCTGCATCTTGCTCTGATTTTTCCCTGGGTAGCCATTACCTTAGAAGGGGAGAAGGCTGCAGCTGGAAAAAAAGTTGATTATACAAATTGAATACCCTACCAAATTTTAGCCTGTGGTGAAACAATGGACATAATCTTGTACAAATAAACATTCAAAGGCACTGGGCAATGTTTGATGAAAATCAGACAACAAAAATTCCTGAGAAATCTCTATAGCATGCAGAATATTTGGAAAGATATGGTAAAACTTCCAAGAAAGTTTGTGCAAAGTGCAAACTAAAAATGTGAATTTCCCTGTTCATATGTTGTCCCGCTTTTTCTCTCATAACGTCTGTGATAAGATCCTTTCATGGCTTGTAGGAGGGTGATATAAGATGGACAATACCTAAGCAATAATAGGGTGTCTGCTTTTTATTATGTATTTGCGCTTAGGATCAGTAAAAGAAATAAATACATACAAATTGAACACAGAAAACTATATTGTCACAGTGCAAATATCAACAAAACTGCCAGCCATCAGGGTGCCTGAATTAAGAACCATAATGTTTAGTGTGAGAGGACTAATTAGTGTCTTCGTTGAAGACGTGAAAGACTTTGCAGAACATTTGTGGAAGACTGATGAAAATTTCTGATGTCACTGGCTGATTCACTGAAGACTCCTGCCATGTTTTGCAGCAAATCATCTTCAAATTCAGTCCTTCATTGTACCAGAATGGTGTTTGCAAGCCAGCACACATACCAGTATGTGTTGCCTAACTAGTTTCAGATGGAAGATATTGATATACATTTGTGTTATTACGTTTATAAATTAAAAAGCATTTAGTTACTGGTGAAATAATTGTTGCCATTTTCAAAGACCAGCTCAAATAATGGTAGCATAATTGAATACCTGTTTATTCATGTGTGTGTGTTTTGTGCTGTTAACTTCTGACTTATGGTGATCCTACAAATTAACAACCTGCCAAACATCCTATCATTAACAGTCTTGCTCAGATTTTGCAAACTGATGGACATGGCTTCCTTTATTGAGTCAAGTCATCTCATTTTGGGCCTTCCTCTTTTCCTACACACTTCCACTTTTTCCTAGCATTATTGTCTTTCCCAGTGCGTCTTGTCTTCTCATTATATGGCCGAATAACAATAGCCCCCGTCTTGTCATTTTAGGTTCTAGGGAGAATTCAGGCTTTACTTGATCTGGAATCTATTTATTTGTCCTTTTGGCCATCCATTCTGGTATCCATAAAACTCTCTTCCAGCTCCACATTTTGAATGAATCATTTTCTTTGACAGCTTTCTTCATTGTCCAACTTTCACATCCATACATAATAATGGGGAATTATCTTGATCCCCAGCGACACATCCTTATCCTTCTAATTCCTCCAGGGCTGTCCTTCCAAGTCTCAATCTCCTTCTGATTTCTTGGTTTCAGTCTCCCATTTGGTTGATGATTAGAATTTAACAATTTCAATATCCACATTGTCAAACTTAAGATTTCTGCACTTGGCATTGTAATAACCACTGTAAAGTTGATAACTTACTCAAATTTTCAGTGGCTATTGAAATGCTGCTTTGACTTTCATATGCCTACGTATGCAAACTTTAAGGTTGGGGGGGGGTTGCCACTTCTGGCTCTCTGTACTGATGATCACAGAATTTTGGGGGACACAATTGCTCTTAAACATTCAATCCATAGAAACATTCATGTAACATTTCAAGATCTACCCTATGATTCTGTTATAAATGTGGCCTAGGGTTGCCAACGTCTAGTTAGGGTCTGGAGATCTCCCAGTATTATAACTCATCTTCATACTATGGAAATCAATCCTCCTGGAGAAAGCAGCCCTCTCATCATCCCAATGTTTCTCTGGGGAAAAGCACTGAGATAGGAAATAGGAGATGGGGACTTGAGCACTATCATTTATAATTACTGTAAAGTGTACCTTTTGGAAAACAATAAAATAGGAAGAAGGAGACAGAACTAGAACCTACACCTCATAGAGCAGCTCTCTACCTTCACAGCCACAAGGATACATCAAAAAATGACACATCAAAAGGCATTTGGAATCTTCCATTGGTCATAATGACCAAACAAGACTGATCCAAATGTGAAGGATGTAACACTGCTTAGGACAGCATTCCCCAACAAGGTGCCCACAGGCACTATGATGCCCACCAGTACTTCTGCTGGCACATGCTAAGCTTTGCAAAAAGTGGTTGGGGCCATTGTAAGGCAGTGCTAGTTGATCGCTGCGTCATTAAAATGAAATAGTTTTCTATACTTGCAAGAGCAGCCGTAGCCATTGGAAGATCAGAAGGATTGAAAAGCACGCAGGCTTCCTATAGTCAATGCGTGATTCCATTCTCCAATCAGGATTTTCTTCTTTTTATTCCCCCTCTTTCTCCCACCCCCCTCTCCTCTAGGGCTTTCCTTTATTTCTATTTATTCATTTTATGTGAATCTTTCACAAAATGAGGAGGGAGGTATTACATTTGTCTCCATAGCCTGCAGCTGCCATTTTGGGTTTTGTTGTTCCTCCTGCAGCACCCATTTTAGGATGGTACTCGCCATCTCCTCTAAAAATTCCAAATGTGCCTGCAGGCTCAAAAAGGGTTGGGGGTCTGGCTTGTGGTGACACTGTGTGCTTCAGAGATCAAAAACAATACCTTAATTTGGCCTGGAAACAAACTAGAAATGGATGGAACTCTCAAAATGTGGGTGTTACCTATATTTGGTCCCTAAGGATTGTTGTGAGGATAAAATGGAGGACAAGAGCACAATGTAAGCCACTTTGGGTCCCTCTTGGGGATAAAGATGGGGTATAAAAGAAGGAAATAAACCATTAAAATAAAATGGACCTCTGCATTCTGGAACATTGACATTTCTGAATTACCTTTGAGAGCAGCCATTCATTGAATTCATTGCTGTTGTATACCAAAGAAATTCCCAAGCAAGAAGGTCTTTTGTCATCCAAAAAAAAAGATTCATCTGCAGTACCAGGTGAAATCGAATGTTATAAGTGTGCGTCTGGCTACAGACACCACACTAAGCAAAGATGGATTCAGGAGTGTTCTGAGCACTGTGTATTTTAAGGGAAATGTGGTGCCTTCCAAAGTTAGAGGAGCATGACGTAATCCAAAATTAAAGGAGCATGATGTCATCCAGAATTTCTTGGAAGGGGGTTACATCTCTCTACAGCAGTGTGTTCCGATGTTTTTGTTATGCACTGTGCATTCTAAAAAGAAAACGTAGCTTTGGATTGATTTGCAGGGTTTGCAGAATGTGTATGAATGTAGTTCACTCATCACACGAAACAAGCAAAGAGAGAATCTGGAGCTCCGACATCCTCGGATGACAAACAGCAGCAAAATGTGTGAAATTTAAGCAGAGTTGCAAGAATGAAAAATACTGGGAACCTAAAGAGTATCAAGTGAAAAGTATGACACTTGACTGAATAGCCTGCCAGGACATTAACCTGTGGTTCCAGTAAGTCTAGAGTTCTGTCTAGGAAACCTAACCTGATGCATAGAAGGCTAAGCCTTCCCCAATTTAAAACTCACAGTCTTATTCCTGTGGAATGTACTTTCAGATAAGTGAAATAGCCAACCAAACCAAGCAAGCATGCTAGCTGGGAGCTTCTCTTTAAAATGATCAGCAGTCAAATAGCTCCGTTGACATTTAGATTGCTGTAATTTGGCTGTAGAGCAGGAGAGACCTCTTTGGGATGACTGGGATGGCTCGTGATCGCCGATGCTGTTATTTTGGTTGGCATGCATGAACAGTAAGAACAGAGGTCCTTGTGGGTTTTTTGTACAAAGTAATTTTCACATTTCTGGTGTCCTTTTTCAATTAAAAACATGACAAAATAATAATTACTTCTTTAGATAAAAAGGTCTTGAGATTATGAAAATTTCACTTTCCCCCCTTGACAATGGGAATAATGAGGCTTTGATTCAAAGGTAGTCACCAAATCCTTTGTTGCATTTTGGTGCTGTACAGGAAGAAGGAGGGTACCAAATGAGTGGAGTTTTGAGACTATTCCACAGGAATTATGTCTAATGAAAAGGTCAGTCATTTATCATGTGTTCAAAACCTGACTGGTGGACTAGGAATCAGAAAACTGTGTGGTAATTTTGTTAAGAGTTTTTATATATTAACTTTGAGATATTGGACTTGTATTAATAATCCTTGAAGAAATAAGTTGTACCACATAATTGTGTTTCAAGTGTGAATACCCAACCACAGAGCTTTTTTTTCAGCTGGAACGAGGTGGAACGGAGTTCCGGCACCTCTTGAAAATGGTCACATGGCCAGTGGCCCGTGCCCCCTGATCTCCAGACAGAGGGGAGTTTAGATTACCCTCTGCACTGCTGGAGCGGCGTGGAGGGCAATCTAAACTCCCCTCTGTCTGGAGATCAGGGGGCAGAGCCACCAGCCATGTAACCATTTCCACCGCGGGCAATTTAAACTTTTAAAAACTCCCCCCTTGTTCCAGCTGACCCAAAGTGATGTCATTGTGCAGTCCTGGGAGCGTATGCACACTTTGCACGCAAGCATGTGGTACCAGGGGCACCAACTCCCACCACGAGTTGCCCCCTGTGCTGACAACCCACTGAGTTCCACCACCTCTTTTCACAGAAAAAATGCCCTGCCCAAACCATTGTGCAAGATATGTGAATAATGTGTGAAACAGGCTTCGGCATGCGGAAGAGATTCTTCAACTGGAGCTTGATTTCCCAAAACAATCCACAGCATCTGCAGGAGTTGCTCGCATAAGAAATAGCTCTTCCACATGCAGGAGATGATCTCCAGGACTCAACTTTAGGATCCAAGAACATGAGATATGAATGACGAGATCTTCTGGGAAGCCATAAAAAGAGCAAATAAAAAGTTACCACAAACAACCGTCACTGATATCTCCCATAAAAATAAGTTAAGTCCTTGGGCTGCAGCAAGAGGTCTGTGGAAATCAGTTTAACTTATAATTCAGGTATATTAATTCAGCACCAGAGTATTAAATTTCAGATCACCAGTCAGTGTTTCCCCATCAATTCAAAGATATTTTCTGAGGACTGAGTCATTTTCCTATTATCTCCTAAATTTAAGTGGTTAGAGGAGAGGGGGGAATCTGAACTACATCAGGTAAGAGCTGTCTTAATTCTTGTGAAGAATTTTTTAATCCTAGAGACAATCATTACCTTTAATAACATACGTTGTGACTGAGAATTTAACAAAGGATAGCTGCGGCCTAGAAATGTTTTATTGCTACTCATAATTTTACTGTTAAGAAAAAGAGATGAGTAATGAATACATATTACCAAACCTAAAGGTGATGGTATTTTTGAGGATCACACCTGGAATGGGTAGATTGTGTTATATCACACTTTTTATGAATAATGGCAAACATTTCTCACATCATAGCAACGCATCTGGTCTGTCAGAAAAGGAAAATATGTGTCTGATAGTGTAGGAGAGTAAAGAAAACTGTAAATCCCACTTGCAAACTCTAGCAAATGGTGATCAGTTTTCTATTGAGAATAAGTAACTGGATCAAGTAAACTTGCTTATAGAGTTCACTACATTTAGGCACTGAAAATACTGCTGTAAATAATGGATTGGATCCTTCCAACTTTTCCATTCAATCCCACCCAATGAGCCCAAATTAAGCACCTTTAATTCCCATTGATTTCAGGGAGAGAAAGCTAAGAACATACTTAACTGTTTCACCAATGTAGGTCTTAAAAATGCTCAGTTTTGACTAGATTTTTCCCAGGCATTCACACAAGAGTGATCTTATGGAGGAGAATGTCAAATTAAGTGTAGGACAAAACTAGGCTATTTACTGCCTTCTTCCATATGATGAAAAACAGTAGAACAAAATTCTAAAAATCCTCCAGGAAGCAATATCAATTGTGCAAGATCCTTTGTCTTTAGCAGACGGTCTCTTAGGCATTTTCTCCCCTGATCCTTCCTCTTTTATCTTCGTTAGGCTCCAGCCAACATGCTCAGCAATAAGAATGTGGTGTGATGTTTCCAGTTAGCAGGGTACATTTGCAACTGGAAATGCCAGGAGTCAGCACACTTTTACAAAGATTAAAAAAAAAAAACTCTTTGCACAGGTCAAAATAGATTTTTTTCGCCTTTGACCCTAAATATACAGAAATGAATTAGCCAGACAGCTTTAAAAGCTGTTGGCAGAAGATAACTGTTAGCTCAATTGTAGAGCAAGCTTTAAAAAGGAAGTTGCTCTTCTTGTTACTGGAAAGTGCCTGATTATTTAACAGTTCCGTATGTCCCTTTATGACAACTAGATGGCCTGGTTACTTCTGAGATTATGGCTTCTGAAAATGGTGGTGGTATTGATGCAGAGAATAAACATGCATGTGCCATCCGTGTGTTTTGAAAAAGTGCCTTGACATTTCTAGTTTGCTTTTTCCAAAAGTACAAACTTCAAAAGTCATGTAAATACATCCTGCCTGCTCAGCACTCTTGTTTCTACACACCGAAAATACATGCCAACATAATAAAACACTGTCTGATGCCTGCAGGAGGTGAGATTTTTTTCAGCTTCTCACTGCTAGACAGGTTGGCGAATTGTTTAATTTTAATTTCAGGGGCTGTGAGGTGTGCGAAGGCAGCAGCTAAAAGAAGAGCAACAAGCAGAGAACCAAACAGAGAGATACACAGAACTAGCTAAGCAAGCAGTCATATGTTGCTGAGGTCACTGATGCCATGCCAGGTCACCGAGTTAAGTACCAACTGCTGGTAATAGCTGCTCTTCCTATAAGTGTCACTTTGCATTTGTCTGCAGAAATGGACAGAGGGTAGTAAAAGATGTGAGAGTAAAACGGGCAGAATGTATATAGATTTCAGCTGGTAGATATATTCCATTACACATTTGATATATTTGATTCCCACTAAGACATACTTGTTTTCTCCTCTAAATACAGTGACTTCCAAATTCAGATTAATATTGTAGGCTTAATCTCTCGTACAGTATGATAAGAAGCCACTATGGCTCTGCTTATGCAATTAGACCTCCTTGGTATAAACCTCCTTGTCTGTGACTTGTTTTATGAAGCATGTGGTAAATAAAGACATGAATAACTTAGATCAAATATATCCCAATACACAGATGGAATTCGTGTAATACTAAGGAGCAAACTTTTAAAAAATGTAATGAGAAATTTTTTTTGTAAATAATTGGAAGTTAAAAAGGAAAACCAAAAAGTTAATAATTCAATAATGCAGGAGAAGTAAGACTGAGTTCTTCCCATTTTGGTCCAGGCTTGACCTAGTCAGGTAAGATGATAAGGAATGGAACAAACAACTGATGTCTTCAAGATCACCTCACAACTAGAGATGGGCACAAACAGCAATACAAACTAAAAAAAGCCACGAACAGCCCAATCTGCTGTTCACGAACAAGATGTTTGTGAGGCCCCTTTCTAAACAAACAGGTGGTCGTTGCAAGCCTCCTTGTTGCTGTTCATCAAGCCAGACATTCTGGCACCTGCAATCAATTCCCTTGGCAACTTAGGCAGGGATTGTCTGAACTCTGTCTGAACTCCTACTGTTGCCCTGGAAACCCCAATCTAAGCTCAATTTATCTTGATAGGCAGGTCTTCCTTTCAAGTGTGGAGCTCCAAATTTGTTACAAGGGAGCAAAGAGCAGGGGGGATGAGGGCTCCCAGCTCTGACTTTGCAGAGAGTGGAGAGGAAGAGAGACAGTTGCTGTTAGCATTTTGATAGAGAGAGTGCATTGGAGCTTGAATTTTCTTTGTCTGTGGTGGGATAGGGATCTACCCCTTCAAGTTCCAGGGCTGCTGCCAGGCTCTGGGCCAAGCTTATTTATTATTGGTACCTTTCTTGCTGCCTCCTCAGGTAAGGTTTCTGGAAGTGGTGCAGTAGGGATCTTGACTTGGATGATGGCTGGAGGAGAGCCTGCTAGCCCCCACGAACAGCCAACCACAAACATGTTCATGAACAGGGCCATGTTTGTGGTTGTTCATGAGTCCCTGTTCGTGGATGGCAACGAACAACGAACATCATGCTCATTTTTTTTCTGTTCATGCCCATCTCTACTCACAATTGCTGAGGAGGATGTGATTATGAATGACATGCTGCTACTCCTCCCTTTCAAACAAAATAAAGGACAGTAATTTTGGTAGTTCTTAAAACCTCTCGTACCTTCCCCAAAGTTCTAAATGTTGGAATATGGGGACCTCCCATTGCTCCTCAGAATTTTGAACAATATCCATCCACTGAAAGACATACTGAAAGTGAGTCTATACCACCGAAACTCAAGACGTGTCAATTCAAGTATTTCTACTCCTCCAGTGTTACAATTTGGCAATAGGGTTGCCAGCTTCATCTTAAGCAGTTACTCCAGTCTAAATCCGTTGAAAGAGACTGAAGTAACACTGCTTAGGATTGCACTGTTTTCTTTTGAACTCCTTGTACTGTGCTAGTTTCGTGATGAATGTGATTTGAAAGGAGGAGCAGTTGGAATGCAAATGGTAGCAGAGCAGTCTGGAGTTATTATGTAAGTTTGATGGGCACCTCTGCATGCCTCTAATCGCTTTATTTAAATTATTGTCTGAGGTGTGGAAAGGGCAATGTAAGGAAATGAATGAATGGTTTTACTCTGCAAACCTGATTTTATTGAAAGCTGTGGTTGGAATCTGCCAGTGTGTAGTGTTGTCAAAATTACACCTTGACGCCTGTCATTCATCACTTAATCACTTATAAGGCAATTAGGCAAATTCAGGGAATTATTGTAGTGCCAACCTAAGCTGAGTTACACCTTTTTAAGCTCATTATCTTCAATTGATTTAGGATTACCTTAGTGAAGGATGGCACTGCCAGTCTAGCGATGGCGATTAGCCATAATGGCCAAACCTCCATGTTCTGTGACAATTGCTATGGACTGACCAATGGGAGACAACTACTGCCTTCAAGCCCAACTTGTGGACTTCCCAAAGGCATTTGGCTGGCCATGGATGGAATCAGGATGCTGGGCTAGATGGCTCCTTTGATAAGGCTGTTCTCATGATTGGTTTCATATTGTGAATACTTGATGAATGGACACTCATGACATGAAACCCATTCCTCACGTCAAAGAGTCTGCCAAGATACCAACAAAAGAGTGCATTCAAAAGAAACATTTGCCGCATCAAATCATCTAATCAAGTTTAGGCCTAAATCAGCTGATATCCAAGACTTCAGACTTGAATGGTTTTTGGAGCTGGTCTCCATTCTAAAATTATCAAAAGTCATGGATAATATACGACTACCCTACTTACGATGAATATGCAAGAAGAGGCACGATTATTAAAAATTAAAAGCCCTTACTTTATACTCAATTATTACTTGTAAATGCATTTTCCCCCATACTAAAAATGAGGCCTGCAGGGCTTTTTCTCTGAGAGTTCATTAAGTATTCTTAAGCAACCCACCTTTTTACTTCTTCTAATAATTTTTAAACACTTATTTTTTATTTTTTTTTAACCCTCCTAGGTACATTATTAATTATAATGTACATTGTGGATTAATTGCACTATATTGGCAGAATTATATCCAACAATTGTAGGGTTTTTTCCCCTTTTCAATTAAGAATTTCCACAGAGTTATTATTAATACCTTTTAACTCTATTAACGGGAATACTAATCAGCACTTTTGCCCCATATGACTCTCTTCAGTAGTCATCAGGCAATCAGCAAAAAAATTATTTGATCCCTCTAAGCTTGCGGTTGAACACTTAAAGTGGGAAAAGAAGTGCAACTTGACAATGGTTGCAGGACTGACAGTTGTTGCAAAGCAGAACTCTAGGGCAGACACTGGTTCCAGTAAACAGTATTTGAAGATAAAACTCTACTCAGTGTTAGGCTGCATCACTAGATATTGTGTCATTATTGCACTATAACAATCATTCACAAGTTGATTGCCTGGGGGCAGTCAGGTCTTAGTGACTCAGGGGTCCTGGGCAAAAGGACAGGCACCGCCACTGCCCTCCCCCCACCAGAGCCAAGCAAAGACAGCCTTCACCCCTATGGAGGTGAGGGGGATCTGTCCCTGTAAACAAGCCACCTGAGCCCAAGTAGAGCAGGCATAAGCAGCTGCTACTGAGCCTGCTAGGGTTGCCAGCTCTGGGTTGGGAAATTCCTGGAGATTTGGGGGGTAGACCCTGGGGAGGGCAGAATTTGGGGAGATGAGGGACGTGGATGTTATACCAGATAGTCTACTTTCCAAGGCAGCCATTTCATCCAGGGGAACTGATCTCTGCCGCCTGGAGATCAGGTGTAATTCTGGGAGAGCTCTAGCCACCACCTGGAGGCTGGGAACCAGACAGGGTGAGCATGACTGGTTGTCATTACCAGTAGGCAGCCTGACAGGACAGTAGTGAGTAGTGACAGTGGGAGCCTGATCTGTTTCTTCTCCCCCCGCCCCAATCTGTTGGAGGCAGGGCTGTGAGCAGCCCCCCTTCCCAGATGGGGTCCATAGCAGCTGCTCTTGTTGCCCATTGTCAATGACCACCTCTGTGCCTTTTCTAACCAAGCCAAATTAGAGCGGGACCACAAGTGACGCCTGACACAGGTTGGACACTAGTCAGCTTCCCTCAAGTTTTGATGGGAAATGTAGGCATCCTGGTCTTGCAGCTTGACTCTCTGACTGCTGTCCAATGGACTTTTCAACTGTCACTTGTCCAACATTCCATTAAGCTGCCTACATTTCCCATCAAAACTTGAGGGAAGCTGGCAAGTGTCCAACCTGTGTCAGGCGTCACTTGTGGTCCCGCTCTTAGTTTTGGATTATTGCTATTGCACAAAGATGGCAATGTCTGGATTTATCAGTGGATCCAAGCATTTTGGTGCTATATGTTTTATGCCAATATACAGACAGAGTGCATAATGTTCTTATTTTTAAAATATTACCATGTGCTATTTCCCTGACTTTGCATTTTCTTATACTCTGTTGCTTCTCCAAATCCTGTATCTGTTTACATGCATTTTGTGTCCTAACTTTTCTTATAGCTCATCTGTGGTAGAGTATCTTTACCAGTCCATAGTCAGTCCGTTGATCTTCCCTTTTAAAAGCCTTGAAGGCTCATTTGTTTCAGCTACCCTATGTCTAATTGCTTTTGCGTCTTCTCTTCAGCATTTCAGGTTTGCATTTTAGTTTGGTTTTGTTATTTTGTTCTTTGCCTAAATTACATTGTAAAGCAACTGGGTTTTCTCTGAGCTTGCTTTTTTGTGATTTTATACTTTATTTATTTTACTTCATTTATACCCCACTTTTCTTCCCAATTAGGACCCAAAGCAGCTTGCATCACTCTCCTTTCCTCCATTTTACCCTTCCAATACCCTGTGTGGGAGAACAGACTGATCCAAGGTTATCCAGCAAGTTTCCATGGCAGAATAGGAATTCGAACCTGGATCTCCCAGTTCTTAGCCTAACACTCTAACCACTACACCACACTGGCTCACTATACAACATTTCATAGATAGTAATAAAATTGCAATATTAATTAATTCAAATACCTGCAATCATTCTTGAGGATCGCCATTGCACTAAAGTGAGGTTCTATTCCCTTGTATATAAAATGGATTCTGCTCCTCAGTTTTAGAGTTGTGCGTGTCATTTTCTGTTGTCTGGTTCACACTTGAAACCAGCTTTGTGTGGTAGCTGTCAAAGAGTGCACTACCTTCTTAAAAGAATCACTGTATTGCATGGCATGTCTTCTTGAGCCCAGTTTGGTGTAGTGGTTAAGAGCGTGGGACTCTGATCTGGAGAGCTGGGTTTGGAGATAACAATCTCCAAATCCAGGGTTGTGGAGATAATAATAACATACTTTGTAAATTGCTCTGAGTGGACGTTAAGTTGTCCTGAAGGGCGGTATATAAATTGAATGTTGTTATTGTTATTATTATTATTGACCTGCTGGTGTGGTATAGTGGGCTGGGATAACTAGCTTCAAATCCCATCTCTGGCATGAAACCTTGCCTGGTGAACCAGGGCCCATCCCAGTCTCTCAGCCTAACCTGTCTCACATAAGGTGAAGATTAAGTGGAGGAGGCAGTAAGATGTAATAAGCCAATCTGAATACCCACAAGGGAGAAAAGTGGGATATAAATTTTAAAAATTATCTCTATGCCCATTCCTCTTTAAGGTCTGTAGTGGTATGGAGAGAAACCAGTGGGGACCCATAGCAGCTTATATCATTCTTCTCTATTTTTCCTCACAACAACCTTGTGAGGTAGGCTAGCCTGAGAGTATGTCACTTGCCCAAGGTCACCCAGCAAGCTTCCATGGCAGAGTAGGGAATTGAACATGGTTTGCCCAGATCCTATTTGCCACTCTAACCACTACACCACACTTGCTCTCATACCACAGAATTGCAGGATTCATTGCCAGTGAACAATGGCCACAAGCATGGATTGCTTCACAAGGGGTTTGACAGATTCCTGGAGGAGAGTCCATCAATGGCTACTAACCATGTTAAGTAAAGGGAACCTCCATATTCATAGCAAGCCTGTGAACACCAGTGCCAAGGCAGCATCAGGAGAAAGCCTTCCTCCAGCATCTTGCTCTGCAGGAAGAGATGCGTTTCACTTGCTCTAGCAGAACACTCTTTGCATTGGAGGAACGATCAACCAATAGCAGAATGGACCCTTTGGGTCAATCTCATGGGCCTTTAAAAAGAAACAGTGATTACCTTCATTTGATGTAATGATTCTGGAGGTGGTAGGGAGACTCTGGTTTCTGGTATCACTTGAAGACACTTCAGACGCAAGCAGGAAAAGCCAGGTCACCAGCGACCACATTTGACAGTTCATGAATATGGATTATTATGTACTCACACAACCATCACAATTTTTCAACAGATCCACTACAGCTTATTTTCTGGGATCAGTACATTATGAATAGTGATTTTTAAAACCCTGCATGCTCAGTACAAAATGTAGAAACAAACCACACACTACAGAGCTATCCCACTAAAATCCTATTAATATAAAAATCCCTTTTTAGAGTAAACGGGTTTTGAGTAGCACCCTCATAGAAGGGGGCCCATATTCTATCAAATGAAGTGCATTTATTTAATCATGTTGTTTATCAGCCGCTTACAATATTTATCTTATCAGTAAAGAATTAAGAAATAAAAAGGTACCTTTACTGTTTTTATCAGTAAAAAATTAAGAAATAATGTGATAGGTAAGCAGTTACTGGCTAATTGCAATATAGAATGGATAATAGGTTAAAATGTTTTTTAAAAAATACTTACATGAAGCTACCTTATACTGAATCAGATCGTTGGTCCATCAACATCAGTATTGTCTACTTAGAACTAATACTTTTTCAATTTCTTAGTGACAATCATAACTAGAAGATGCATTAACAATGATGCTGTAAGGGAAAATTAGTTTGGACAAAATTACTAATATTGTGTTGGGAGCTTTTTCAGAATACATTGTGTTCTAAATGGTTTTTCCATTTATCTTTGTTAATAGCTTGGCTTTGCAACAGTTCATCAGTGGAGCAAATTACATGGGCAAGGGAGATGAGAAAAGATGGAATTACATTTGTTCCAAGTTCTATGATATCTAATGAGAACAGACTCAAAGTAAGGCTATTCCTCCATTTTTCTGTTAGGAGTTTACAGGTCTGAATGAGTCAAGAAGAGAAGCTTCCAGTCATGAAAACGTATGAACATCTCAATGCTAAGTGCATTACTTAAAAGAAAGATCCATTAATTTCAACAGAATGTACTCTTGTGCAACCTAAACACACTGAAGCTCTGATTCTAAGCACAGTTATTTAGTAGTAATTTTTATTTAGAAGTAATTTTCATTGCAATCAATAGAACTTATTTCTATTTCAATATGTTTAAGATAAAGAATTCCATGAAGATCAATAAGAATTAATATATATTTCTAGGTCCAGGAGTTTGGGCTGGGCTTGATATAAAGACAAGTGTCCTGACTGACTCGTCAAGCCCAGCCCAAACTCCTGGACCTAGAAATGTGAAATTTGGGGAGAACATTCATGATGTAAACACCCACTAAGAAGGGATTTTAAGAAATTCAATCCCTAAGGGGGTAAAAAGGGGTAAAATGAGTTTTCCCAAAGGGATACAACTTCCCTGTGTGGCTGGCACCCCCGCCCGCTGCCAGCTTGGCCACTCTTCCCTGATTGGGACAGCCTTTCAAGGTCATTTTCATATGCAGGCTGATTGGGGCTCACAACATTCCACACCTAATCCCCCCCCCCCCAAGACAGTTGGAACACAGAGGTCATTTGTGTATGTGGCCTGATTGGTCCTCACTCTCCACATTCTAAATAGTATGCAGTTGTTATTGGGAGTCATTGAATGTGTCCTGAGGTAAAATGCACCTTCCAGTCTTCCCCTAAAAGTTCACTAGGGTTGCCAACTCAAAAAAAAAGTTACATACCCATAAGTATTATAACTGGATTTAAAGTAGTTAAATACCATAGCGAAGCATGGGTATCAAGCTAATTCCATATAAAAGTATTTAGCATTGTGGTACCAAAAGGAAAAACAGAAACACAGCAGTTAAGATACAGTGCAACATGAAGTGTCGGTCCTAAATCAAAGATTTATCTGCAATCCTTAATACACTTACTAGGGAGTAAGCCCCATTGAACTCAATGGGATTTACTTCTGAGTAACATGCTGACTTACATGCACTGTTAGCTTGACAAGATTTAATGACTTAGGCATTGTTTTATAATTTCTCAACAGATTATTATTATTACAGATTGTTCTTTCTCTCCTCACCCACCAGCCATCTTACCTTTTTCTGCCCTCCACAGTCTTCAGCTTTCCCTCCTCCCTTCCCCCAGGGCAGCTACTCCCCAGGAAAAGTTTGTCCAAGTAGGAAAAGTTGTTTACTGTCCATTACCAAGCTTGATCAAGTTGCACAGTGGCTATCCTCAGGGCTGGCCAACCTGTGTAGTGGCTAGGGTTGTCAACCTCAGGTGGGGTCTAGAGGTCTCCTATAATTACCAATGCTCTCCAGACCAAGGCCAGATGAGTTGTGTGGGTAGCAAGTTCCTCATAGTCACCACCAGATGTGGCCCCGGTGAGTCCCTCTCCATCAGGGGAGGGGGCTAGAATTTGTTATTAGCTGTTTGGCCATCCCTGTTCACTCTTCCCAAGGTTTTCCTTTACAGAAACTCAGGACTGGAAGGTTCAGTAATATCATTATGGTTGCCTAGCAAACCCCAAATGGCTACTGAGACCTCGGAAAGAGCTTGCAAAAGTCCAGTAAGTATTCTTTTCTTGAAGATACTGGTTTTGTTTCTATTATTTTCAGGAGTTTTAATCTCCCTATTTTTTCTTTAAGATTTCAACTTTTTCTGCAAACCTGGAGTTTCCTTCAGGTTGGTAGAGAAATTTCCACTGGCTGTCTCTGGTTTTCTCTTGTAGATTTATTGATCTTGTAGATTTATTGATGGGTCTGTTCAGAATTAGATATATGACAAATGGGGGACCCACAAGGACTTGGGGGGGGTCATTTTTCCCTGTGTCCCAGTACCCACACTGTTTCCTCTTTCCCTTCTGCTGGGAGTACCAATATCATCTCCCCTTCTCCTGCTTCCTTCTCTCTTTCCTACTCACTAACCAATCTTTTTCGTCTGCTCCCTCCCAGTCTTCAGCTTCATTTATTATTATTTACTTCATTTACATCCCACCTTTCTCCCCAAGAGGAACCCAATGGAACTTACATCATTCTCCTCTCCTCCATTTTATCCTCACAACAACCCTGTGAGGTAGATAGATGAGACAGAATGACTAGCCCAAGGTCACTCAGCAACTTTCCATGGCAGAGTTAGGATTTGAAACTGAGTTTCTCAAATCCTAGTTTGACACTCTAATCCCTACCCCACACTGGCTCTCAGCTTTCCCTCCTTCCATCCCCTGGCAGCCACTTCCTTTAAAAAGTCTGATCAAGTTCCAAAACCTTGCAGTAGCAATGCACTCTGATGAGTTGTGTGGTGGCCCCTGCCAGTCCCCGCCCAGTCATGCAAGTTGTGTGGAGGCTGCCACTGGACCCAGGCAAGTTGTATGGCTAGAATGAGAAGCCAAAATAGCCCTGGAAAGAACCAGCCCCTGCCCTTTACTAACAGAAACCGAGCTTTGAAGGCTGGCAATATTGTTGTAGTTCTCTGACATAGCTCCAATTCTACCAACTTCTAGTTCTTTTATGTATTTAGTTCTTTTACAGTCTGCCTTTCTCCCAGAGACTCAAGGTGGATTACATGGTGTGAGTCAGTACAATCATATCACGACATTTCTTGAACCACTCTGTTCTGCATCATTTACAGAAGGCCAGGAGAGTGGGAGCTTTCCTAACATCCTCAGGTAGGCCATTCCATAAAGTGGGGACCACCGTAGAGAATGCCAGTGTACAGGCAGCTGTTGATTTTACCCATGTGAAGGGTGGTACTTGCAGAAAGCCCTGTTCAGACGAGCGAAGCTGCCGTGGTGGAATACAGGGAGAGAGGCAGCTCCATAGATACAATGGACCAAGACCATGGAGAGCTTTGTAGGTGATAGTCAATATGTTGAATTGGGCTCAGTAACTGATAGGAAGCCAGTGGGAGTAATACATAGTTCTCCTAGCTCTCGATAATGGCTGAGCTGCAATGTTCTACACCAACTGGTGTCTCCAAGTTAACTTAGAGGGGAGACCAGTGCATTGCATTAGTTAAATCTCAAAGTTACCATGGCATGGATCCAGGTGGCCAGATCAGCCTTGTCGAGGTAGGGGGCCATCTTCCAGGTTAGGCTTACTTTGTGGAAAGCATTTTTTGTAGCTGGCTTGTTTTGCTTTTCTAGCAGTAGCACTGGATCCAGTATGACTCCTAGGCTCTTGACTGAGGCCGAATCCACACTCACTCACCATCTGCTTATCTTGCGCAGTCGTGGCAATCGAGTTCATTCTGCTACCATGCTGTGCATCTTCACATTCACCCTTCCATTGCGTCTTTATGGTGCAATCAGTTCTCCACACGCCACTGAGTAAAGCATCACAGTGGGCGGTTCCATCCTCCGCCGTCAGAATTGACGGCGCTCGTCACTTCCATTTTTTTTTTTAAAAAAAAAGGGTCAATTATCCGGTATACCGATATCTTGACTCCGGTGACCATTTCTTTTCCCGCGCAAACCGCTGCTCACTACAGTTGGTTTACTGGTATACCGACCTTTATGCACTGTGAAAAAAAAGGGGAGAAAACGGATTTCTGCCAATATCACGTGGTTTTGAGGGAAGGCGCAATAGTGGCGCAGTGATGGCGGGGAACACGCGGAATGGGAAAGCGTGTGAGTATCTGCATGAATAGCGCGCCACTTGCGAAAAAGGCGCGGAAACCAAAATGAAGTGTGGATTCGGCCTGAGTCTGCAAGGGTCAGATAAACTCCATTGAAAGTGGGAAACATGATGTTATTCAAGATCTCTGCCTTTCCGAGCAGCATCACTTTCATCTTGTCTGGGTTCACTTTCTATTTGTTCGCTTTCAGCCATTTGACCACAGCTGTCAAACAGCAACCTAAGATCTCTACTGCATCCCGTGGTGATTTTGATAGTGAGATATAGAGCTGGATGATATTGATGGCATCCAATTCCATAGCTACACATGAATTCTCCTAAAGGCTTTACATAGAGATTGAATAACATGGGGGATAAGATTGTGGCCTGTGGAACTCCACACAATAATTCCCATTCTGCAGATAGTTAGTCCTCAACAGTTGCCCTTTAAGTCCATTCCAAAAGAAACAATTTAAACCAATCTAAGGCACATCCCTTAATACCCACTTCTGCCTCCAGGAGCCTCAATAAGGTGGCATGGTCTATTGTATCAAGGCAGGAGGAGCAACAAAGAAGCATGGCTTTTTTCTATATTCAGGTGGAGATCATCAACTAGTGCCATCAGACCAATCTCTGTCCCATAGCCTGGCCTGAATCCCAACTGAAATGGGTCCAAAGCACTAGATTTATCCAAGAACACCTGGAGCTGGTCAGGTTCTGCTCTCTCAGTCACTTTGCCCAAAAAGGGCAGATTAGAGATGGGGCAATAATTGGCCATGCCATTTTTCTCAAAGGATGTTTTTTTAAGTAGAGGGTGGTATAACTGCCCATTTGAGAAGTCAGGGGAAGGTGCCCTGAGTTTGTGACTGATTTACTGAGACCTCAGAGGCTCTTTACATGATTTTACTGGCACTAAAGTTGGACTAGTAGAAGTCTCTGATACTGGTCTGTCTTTAAAATATGTTGATGTAAGAGTACTTAGATATATTCCTCTAGTATGGAATACAGAATGGCACTGTCAATATATTTTTATTCTGTTTTAGACGTAACTGTACTCACTGGAAGAAGTTTGGCTGCTTGACAACATTATATTCAAAACTAGTATTTTACCTTCCCGCAGTAATTTTAAAAAGGAATTACATGTACTTATATCACCCCTTCACCTGATGCAAGCTCATATTTACCCTCTTGGTGTGAAAGACACCCCACCATCTGTGATTTTTATTGAAAGGCGATACCAGGCCCTAAGAAGGAGCTAATGCTAAACTGGAGCAGCTGTGCACTGTCTCCAAAAAGAATTATGGGGCATGCATTGAATGTATGGTATTGCTTTGTAAGGATTTGCTGTGATACAGTTTGGTAACAACAAAAAATGCTGCAAGTGTTAGCTTCACAACTCACAGCTTTGAAGGCTGGAGTTTTTTGCACATAGGGGTCAACAGCATAGTTCCTTTTCCCCAAGTCTTCAGACACTGTATAATTCCATGGCATATGTTGCTGGTTTCCACACAAGTAATTAACTGTCTCTACTTAATGGGGAAAAATTAATTTAATTGCTAGGGGTTTTTTAAAAAGTTGCTGAGGGTTGCCTGGAAACTCAGAGTCAAAAGAATGTTTTCCAATAATGCACATGCTATATAACAGACACTTCCTCTGCACTCGTCTCAAAGTCAGATCCAAAGGAGTAAGTGCAATATAAATTGGTTTTCTCATGGCAGGAAAGGTGCCTGTTCCAAATATTGCCAAATTAAAGTGACAACATAGCTGCTTCCATTAGTGTAAAATAGTTGGGTTTGCTGAATTAAAAAAAAAACATTTTAAAGAAATTTTAAAAAGAGATGTGTGGTATTTCAAACATGCTCTGTGGGCTTCACATTTGAACATGAAGATGTATACAATGAGTCGATGGATTGCAAGTGACTCATTTGCTCACTCTAGGGAATATGCAATTGTTAGAATATATCCTCATAAGTCAGATGAAAGCTTAAAAGGTTCATGATCAAATTATAAAAAAAAAAAACATGACAATGGGACATTTTTATCTTTAACGGTAAAAACCTGGGAAATGAAATCTATTTCATAATAGAAGTCAATACTACAAGCCAAGTCCCTGTCTAGATGGTCCCAACCATGTGCAGCTGTATGCAGAGGACTATCAGGATCAGGGCCGGATCTTGGGTTCCCAGAGCCCAGGACTACCCAATTCTGGCCGCCCTCGCAGAGCAGAGCAGTGGCAGTGCCGGCGGCTGAGAGGCCGCCTGCACCACTCACCTGACCGGCTGAGGGGCAGCTGGCTTGCCGCACGCTCCCTGTCCTGCTGGGCAAGCGAATGGCACGAGCAGCCTCCCAGCCCTCCGTGCCACTTGCTTGCCCAGCAGGACAGGGAGCATGTGGCAAGCTGGTCGCCCCCTCAGCTGGGCAGGCGAATGGCACGGAGAGCTTGGAGGCCGCCCACGCCATTCGCCTGCCCAGCAGGACAGGGAGCGTGTGGCAAGCCGGCCGCCCCCTCAGCGGGACAGGTGTGTGGCGTGGGCAGCCTCCCAGCTCTCCGTGCCATTCACCTGCCCGGCTCAGGGGGCAACCAGCTTGCCGCGTGCTCCCTGTCCTGCTGGGCAGGCAAATGGCGCGGGTGGCCGCTCAGCCGCCCGCGCTGCCGCCGATGCGCTCCCAACAGCTGGTAGCTGCACCCAGCGCCCCCTCTTTGGCGGCACCGGGGGCAGACTACCGCCCCTGCCCCCCTCGATCCGGCCCTGATCAGGACAGTGTATGCTGGTCTTACCCTTACTATGCACCTGACCTCCATGTGTTAGAGGTCCTGACTGCAAAAGAGCCTACACGCATGCATGTCAATGCATGTCAGCTGTATGTGTAGGCTGGAAAAACAGGGTGACAGTGGTCAGTCCCTGTGCAGACAGGAATGCCAGTGTATGGCATTCAGAAGTATTAAGTGAGAGTGGAATCCCAGCCACAACCTCCTGCATACGGCTATGTATGAAAGCCAGTGTGGTGTAGTGGTTAGACTAGGATCTGGGAAGCCCAGGTTCGAATCCTCACTCTGCCATGGAAGTTCACTGGGTAACCTTCAGCCAGTCACACACACTCAGTCTAACCTTGCTCACAGGGTTGTTGTAAGGATAAAATGGAGCCAAGAAGAACGATGTGAGCTGCTTCAAGTCCTCACTGGGGAGAAAGGTGAGGTATAAATGAAGTAAATAAATACTTGCCAGGAGATATAGTAATAATACCATAAATGAGAACAAGGCTGCAGAGGCAGGCAATGGCAAACCACCTCTGTTAGTCTCTTGCCAATGAAAACCCCACCAGGGGTTGCCATGCATCAGCTATGACTTGATGACACTCTCCACCACCACTAATTGGGGACAACTGGTACTCTTTGTTTTGTTGCATCGTTGTAGGGCTCCATGCAAGGAAATAAACAATAAGCATGCGCAACAAACTTTCCCCCCCCCCCCACTGATATGATTCCATTGAAATTGATACAAGTCCTGTGGTAGAGACACTTCATTTGTACTTTCTCAGAGGAAACACCTAACAATATTACCATCTTTGCCTGACAGACCCCTAACAGATTTAGGTAGAGGGCTGCACATGCATTAGTAATATTGATTATTTTAAAACCATACACTGCTTCCTGTAAATAAAAAACTTGTTCAGAAACATTGTCCGTTTCTGATTATTACATGTTGTTCTCTTAATTTTTTCTTAATCTAAAGCAATGAGACAAGCTTTAATTATTTCAATCAAATTCTCATCCAAGACCTACAGATGCATCTGCATTTCTTTCAGAGTGTCTGCATATGTGCAAATTAGGTGGACTCGCATTACATCCCCCTACAGTGTGGATGGGAATCCGGTCCCTGATATTTAAAAGCTATTAGTCACTCAACATATGTATGATAACATCCCGTAAGCTACAGAAAATCCTTTGTTGACATATTTTTGTTAAACCAGTTAAAGACACTAAACGAATCTGGAATAATGCTTGAGCATATCCAACAGTGCCAATTTTTTGTTTTTATAAACAGGTCATTAACATCTCATGGGGAAAAGTGCTTTATTATTTTGGATGGAAGTTTCACTTCAATACATATGTATATTAATGCTAAATGTAGAAATAAGTCTATTCTAATGACACACAAATGTTAAAGTATTCAAATCTAAATTCAAACATGCCCCCTCCCTTTTTTTCTCCCCCCTCCCTTTTTTTTTTTTTTTTTTTTTGCTTTTTAAGGTTGGAAATCTGTGGCCCAGTTCAGATGCTAATCTAGGACAAAGGCCCTGTTCTTTTGATGGATTGCATGGACTTTTTCACCAATATCAAGATGTAGCTTTGGGATACAGCCTGTGTTTGCAGATCTCAAAATGATACTATTCTTTCTCATGGGGGCGGGGGCGGGGTTGCACAGTTCATTGTTCTATTCATATGGAAACCTAAGTAGAACACCCGCCCAAAATGTAATCGGCTTGATTAGAGTAATGGGACATGCGTTTTTCTGCATTTCCCACCTTGCTCTAAAGAAGCTGATAGGGTTTTGCATTCTGCCTCAACATCCTGATTGCACCTGGGCCGTCCTTGTAACACCCCTCTTACCTTCTGGCCTGGATATAACGGCTGATGGATCTTCATTCTTGTTAGTATCTGACAAAGTGCGTTTGACTCACAAAAGCTTGCATCCTGGAAAATTTTGTTATTATTTAAGGTGGTACTGGACTTGAATTTTGTTCTGCTACTACAGATGAATATGGCTACTCATGTGAAACCACATTACAAGTGTCAGTGAAAAGAGATCTGCATGCTCGCTGCTCCACCATATCAAAAACAGATAATCCCATGACCAAACACTATTATGAGACTGAAATCTGAGGCAGGTGTTAAATATGTTTTGTTGTTGTTATTGGGTCTGGCACTTAAGATAAACATAAGATAATATACAATACAAGCTGACATACTGCGGTAAACAAAGAGCCAATGTTTGCTAACAAAGATTGCATTCATTAATGTCCTGACATAATGGCGATACTATTTCCAGCCACTTAAAAATAACTCATGGAGCAGTCTTTCCTTGTTCCTGTTGGGGATGGTGGACAAATATAGAACCCCCAAAGGAAAGTTTGTCATCAGAGCAGTATGCTACATTATTTTTAAAATTCATGACAAATGCTCTGCTGCCCAGGTCATCCAAAGGAAACTTTAGCTGCTCAAGAAAATGAAGGGAAAAAAATGAGAAGCATCTCCATTAATATAGCACAACTGTACACCAGACCTGGAAGGAAGTTCTCGATTGGGAGACTGTTTTATGCAATAAGGATGAAGGAGGAATAAATAAAAAGCATAAATACCAAGTTATGAATCAAGTGTGACTTAAAGTCACTAAAAAATACAAAGCACGGATCCCAAACTGCATTTTGGTAGCCCCACAGTACAATTCTAAACACTGTTACACCCTTCTACATTAATGGGCTTATAAGGCTCTATCTCTTCTCAAGAATGCATGGGCATTGAAGGCTTGGGGACTGCATAGGATAGTCTGCTCTGTTTTCAATGGTATTCAGTAAGTTAGGCTGAATGGTTTTTTTCCCCATTTGGCAGAAAGCCCAGGGATGGCAGTTCCATATAAGAAGCAAACACTTGAAAGACACAAAATATCTCTTTTACAAAAATTATATTTATTGCCTTGCAATGGAGGTAACATCTTACAGTGTTTGGTGTACAATTGTCTGGTTCAAAATAGGATAATAAAAATCACACTTTTCTTAAACTTTGTACACACCTAAAATAGTACGCCAACAGTACAACAATAGTAGTGTTGTGCTGGGGTAGGGGAAATGGCAAGACACACTCTTCACACTCCTTCGATGCCTTCATAATTTGCCATCCAACGGTATGTCAGTGGCAATGATGCCCAGCTGATCAGCTGCTTCCCATCATTCACCCCACCTAAATGGATTCCGCATCTATGAAATCAGTTGCACGCTGCAAACCCTTCCTTACACTATATCACTGGAAATGTCTTCTCAGGATAAAGGATTCCATCTAGGACACCAGCACAAGGCAGTAAACAGGGAGTCACATGATTATACACAGTACGCGAAGAGGTCATCTGCAGTAAGAGCAGTGGGAGCTTTTAAAAGAGATCCAGAGAAGAAATGGGAAGCTGAACCAATAACCAAAATGCAGCTATGATCTCATGCTTCGTTTCGAGACATGTACTGTAGTAGAGGAAAAGAGAGCATGAGAACTATTTTGGCTGCAGCTATGCACCCGCGATTGGCTAGCTGTCTAGAAAGGAATGCTCTTCTTTTATAAATGGCTCTCCTGTTTTCAAAGTGAAATCGTATCATGCAGGAAAAGTGACATGGACTCATCCAGGTCCCACGTTTCAGGTTTCTGATGTTGTACTTTGCATCATGGAGAACGTGCCAAACAAGTTAATTTTACTGGTGCAGCTGATTTCTCCTCAGTCCTGCTTAGTGTGCAACAGGCTGTAAAATCCTGGTATTGCTAGCGTTTCCTGCTGGATCACACCTCTCAGGCGCAATCATTATAAAAACCATTTTTATACAATAACTTATTTATTTGTAGCCCCTGCTGTGCAGAGCATCTTGCTGCTAGATGGATAGAAGCAAAATTAATACCGCTTTCCTGATAACTCCTCATTTATCAAAAAAAATTGACCTCTGTAAAGAGCAGTGCATGGTAAATTTAGGTTTAGCTGACATAGGACCATGAAGGGGGAAAGTACCATGAGTTGCATTAACATTGATGGGTCCACATGCACGGGAGCTGCAGCCTTGACTGAGGATCAAGCGACACATCACAAGGAAGAGTCTTTAAAAAATGGATATCAAAGCAGCTGTTCCAATTTGATCAAAGCAGCAGCACAGTGGAAAGGTAGGCCTAATATCCCCCCCAGCTGTTTTCTCAGTTTAAATTCCTCTCCCCAAAGCCACTGTTAGTCCTAGTGATCTGTCTGTCACATTTTAATTCCACCTAACCTCCAAGGAGCTTAGAGCTGCATACGTAGTTTCCCCCGCTTCCATGTTATCCTCATAATTACTCCGTGAGGTAGGTTAGGCTGATGTTCAAAAGTTAGGCTGATGTTCAAAAGTTCTTGGTCTTTAAGACGCTAGTAGACTCAAATCTTGCCACTGTACTGCAGACCAACTCAGCTACATACCTGAAACTGTCCCAAGTAGGATTATTATTAACCTCCAGGTGGGAATTAAGTTCCCAGCAAAGAAACTCCTGGACACATCTGTCAAAAGTCCATGTGGTGCGCATGTGGATTTAGTAACGTGGTTCAGCCCAAAGTAGTATAAACACTACTATATATGATGCTATAAATATGTAGACCAGGAAAGCCCAATCTCATCAGATCTTGGGAGCTAAGCAGGGATGGTCTTGGTTAGTAATTGGATGGGAGACCTCCAACAAAGACCAGGGTTGCAGAGGCAGGCAGTGGCAAACCACTTCTATTAGTTTCTTGCCTGAAAAACCCCAGTGGGGATCACCGTAAGTTGCCTATGATGACAGCAGTTTCCACTACATTCACACACGCACTAATACTAATATATAAATATTCCCTAATGGTAGAAAGATAACATCAAGGTTCAGGCTAGAATCCTTGAAGCTGTACAAATTGGCACGTGGAAAAGAGGAGATGCAGGTCAAAGCAAAAGGCAGGACAGGCTTTCATAGAATCATACAATCACAGGGTTGGGACCTCCAGGTTAAGACTTTGGTTTTCTGCTTATTGACCTTAAAACCAGCCACGACACCAAATTCTTTCAACTTTGTCATTAGAGAAAATACACGATCAAATGAAACTTGAGAGCATATGAGAAGGTTAATAAGCATGTGAGAAGGGGCCATGAGAATGAAGCACTAATGTAACCCTTCCGAGGCTCCCTCTCGTGGTCCGCCTAAGTTCACAGAATCAGCATTGCTCTAGCCTCTGCTTAAAAACCTCCAAAGGAGAACCCACCACCTCCCAAGGAAGCCTGTTCCACTGAGGGACCGCTCTGACTGTCATGGAGTTCTTACTAAAGTTTAGCCGAAAACTCTCTTGATTTAATTTCAACCCATTGGCTCTGGTCCGACCTTCTGAGGAAACAGAAAACAACTCCACACCATTCTTTCTATGACAGCCCTTCAAGTACTTGAAGATAGTTATACTACCACTCAGTTGTCTTCTCTCCAGGCTAAACATACCAAGCTCCAACACTTCCTCACAGGACTTGGTCTCAGTCCAGACCCCTCACCATCTTCGTTGCCCTCCTCTGGATATGCTCCAGCTTGTCTATATCCTTCTTAAATTGTGGTGCCCAAAACTGAACACAATACTCTAGATGAGGTGTAACCAGAGCAGAGTAGATCATCATCTTTCAGTATGCCAAGGATCAATAGAAGGCTACTGCAAGGGAGTGAGGCTTAAGGCATGCTGTGAGTACAGCTGTTGGTGGTATTAAAAATCCTTGGAGGCATCCAAAGGTTCTCCCTCCCTCCTTGCTGTAATATAAATGTATATTACAATCTTACTAAGAAAATAAAACAAGTGGCAGAGTTATCTACATTTGCTTTATATGTGCATGTATCTTTTGCCCTCTCCCTTCCAAATTATGTTTAAAAGCATATACTGTACTTTCCACAATTTGCACATTAATTTTAATTATTGTATTACAGAATTATATTATCAAATAGTCTGTACAGGCTAAAACATCAATATATAACCATAAGTACCTCAAAATGAGCCACTGAATAATCCAATCCATAAAAGGAAAAGTTTTTTAAAAAATGTTCATATGTAGCCACAGTGATTTTGCACCAGACACATTATCACCATGGGAAGTAAATTTAGCTGTCAGAATCATGAGGGGGGAAAAATTATTATTGCCTTTCAAAGGGAGTTCCTCATGATTACCACTGGAACAAAACAAAATGTGGTAATATTGAAAAACATAAATAAAACCTGCCCAATTGATTTCATATTATGTTCCCAAGACTGCATTTCAACTGATAAAATTAGCTTTGTCTTTAGAGGACTGCCATCGCCAATATACCAATTAAGAGTTTAACTGTCCCAATAGAAGATTTTCCTTGTGGAGATTGTTTTTCCTTGTACTCTGACTTTCTCCATAACAGAAATCTGCAGCTATGGCTCCAGAGTTACATGTGGCTCAGTCCATAACCAAGTATGGTGCTTTTAAAAAGAAAATTAAGTATATTGTTTAGTTAGGTGGGGTGCTAAAATAAGTAATATGAAAAGGGGGTGGCAGGAGGAAAGGCAGCATGGTATAGCCCAATCTCGTCAGATCTCGGAAGCTAAGCAGGGTCAGTACTTGGATGGGCGACCACCAAGGAAGACTCTGTAGAGGAAGGCACTGGCAAACCACCTCTGCTTCTCACTTGCCTGACACCCCCCTGCTGGAGTTGCCATAAGTTAATTGCAACTTGATGGCACATACACACACACAAAGGGGATGATAGGCAAAGATTTTAATGGTACAAAAGGGCTTCTTAATAGATGTTTTACAGAAAGGAATATGATAGAGGCGAACAGTTGCCAGTAATCAATATGTGAACCATGCACAGATGTATGCCCTGGAGGGATCTTGGCACACTGGAACTCTGGCCGAACATAGAATTCGTATGAAACAAGTGGCAGACCCACAGTGATTTGTGCAGGGCATCTCATTTTCCTTGCAAGAGTCACTTCCGTTTCCCCTCTCCCCCTCACCAAAATATTTCTTCTACCCTTTTTCCAGGCAGCCCCCCCATATCCTTATCATTCTTTGCTTCCTTCTCTCCTTTCCACCCAATCAAGCACCTGCATTTTATCAGCCCCATCTCTGGCTATATTGATATTTATTTACTTAATTTACACCCTGCCTTTCTCCACAATGGAGACCCAAAGCAGCTTTTATCATTAAGCTCTCCTCCATTTTATCTTCACAACAACCTGTGAAGTAGGTTAAGCTTCCATGCCAGAATGGGGATTGGAACCAGCCCCCCCCCATCCTAATCTGAGACTCTAACCTCTACGCCACACTGGCCGTCATGTGGCAGCTGCTGTTGAACAGTAGTAAGTAGCTGCTCCTGGGTGAATCATGGAACTCATGAGGAATCAAGTTCCACTGTGGATGTTACCAGACCTGGACTGTTTCCACACTACTTACCTTCTTCTGGAACGGGGTGCAATGTCACGAAAAAAATGTGGAAGATAGCATCTTCTCGTGTGAGTTTTGCGCAACGTTGTTTCCGACATTTGGTTTAATACCATTGATGGTAATATCCAGTCCACGTGGCAGGAGAGTACAACTAGGGTGAATTTCCTAGACCTTACAGTTTATAAGACAGCAGAGAACATCTTGGGAGTCAAACCTTAAAAGAAATTGACCGACCATAATTCGTATTTAGAATTCGGTTCTTACCACCCGCATCACCTTAAAACCAATATACCTTATGGCCAGCTGCTGCATCTTAAACACAACACAACAGAACATTCTGAATACGATAGGAAATGTAAGAACACACTACAATCATTTTACAATAGGGGATATCTGAGTAGAGCCCTGTATGCAGTCCGGGATCAGGCAGAGGTTGTGCCTAGAAGTGACTTGTTTAAAGCCAAGAATAAAACTGTTAGTAATTGGATTAGATGGGCCATAGATTTCACGCCCAAGACACAACAAGTATGGAGAGTCATTCAAAAATACTGGCTGAATTGCAATTCATATGTACATTTGATTCAGTCAGGCTTGGATTGAATAGAGACTATGAATGGTTATCTCATTATCAGAAGCAACTGATTTCATTATCAGAAGCCAACTGATCCCATTATCGGAAGCTACTGATTGCATCTACTCCCCCCTCCCCTCTCCACCTACATATCTGACCAGTTTCTTCTTACCCTCCATGCATCTGACGAAGAGAACTGTGATTCTCGAAAGCTTATGTTACAGTAAAGTTGGTTCGCTTTGAGGTGCTACTGGACTCTTTCTGATTTTGCTGCTACAGACTAACACGGCTAACTCCTCTAAATTTACATATGAATTCCAATTCAGCAGCTTCCTGTTGGATTTTGTTTTTGAAAGGTTTCTGTTGAACTATAGTGACCAGGAGAGGTCTTCTACCCAGGGCTTGTGAGAGAGGGGCATCATTTTCCAGGATGGGTTGTAGATCACTGATGATACATTGGATGGGTTTGAGCTGGGAACTATAGGTGACAACCAATGGGAACATGTAACATTAAAGACACTCCTGACTGTTTGGTGTTCCTGTGGCTGTCCCTACAGGATCACTGTAAGCTCGGGAAAATAACCTTTCAAAGAAATGTCTTGACAACTACTACTGGTTGTAAAATAGGAGTCCAATAGCACCTTTAAGACTAACCAACTTTACTGCAGCTTAAGCTTTCGAGAACCACAGTTCTCTTTGTCAGATGATGAAGCTACTGGTTGTAACTCTTTCTAGTTGGAGGGGCTCCTCACCTGGGCCAGATGAAACATGGCTCCTGGCTTTTCTCTTCCTTGCAACAGATGACTGGTGATGATCATAATGTGCTAATAAACTAAGGGCCAGTGAGTCCAGGGATCCGTGGATAGAAGGAAATTTCAGACTTCACCATACTATTACAGAATTCTGTATAGCAGTAATAGTCCAGTGAGATATTCTCCCCTTGAAAAATCCCATATGATAATATTCATACTTAAACCAGTTCAACCAAATATCCAGCCATTCTTTGTGGCCACTGAAATGTCAGTTTGCACAAAAGAGCTCCCCAACCTCAAAGGTTACACTTAGCCACTTCAATGGAGAGCCTATTCTGATTGTGGAAAGGTATACATACGTGGAAGTGCATGTGTATTATCCACTGCAGTGGCTAAGGGGCTAATGACACATTACACTGTTTCAGGTTGCCAAACCAGATGTGTGCTATGCTAAAACTTAATTTTCAGGTGCATAGAGGTATAATTCAGACTGTAATATGCCAGGAGATTCAGCTTAAGCCTCTTCCATGCCATTTCCCCCTAATTGATGGCATTCCTGAAACTGGATACAGTTCAGTTCTAGAGAGCTGGGGGGGGGGGGGAATGATCCATCTTCCCAAAGTTGACTGTTTATTTTACAGGTTATGTGCACAGACATGGTCTAAGTGGTATGACTTCACCCTCATGCGCCACATTACCAGTCTTGAAGCTCTGGTGACATTTATGAACAGCAGACAGAACCCATGGCAGGAAAGGGAATTCAGTAAAGTCTCATTGCAGTACAGAGTATGCAAATTTCTGGAATAAGGTCACAAAACATTAGGTAAAATGACACCTAAACAGATTAACTTGTTTTCATGAGTATGAAGATTTTCAGGACTTGTTCTGAGGGAAGAATGGAAAACAATAACTCAAAACTTGCATACAATACAAAAGCAATGTGAGTGTGACTCTTAAATACCTCAGATTCTAGCAAGGAACTTTAAAATTAAACCACTCTTGACAAGAAATGGCTTCCATCAGCTGATGGAATTGATTCTGGAACATAGGTACCTGTGCATAGCAGATTGGGACATGTTATTAAACCTTACAAACATGAAGAGGTCCAATCAAAACTGAGCGACTGGCAGAAATGTTCAGTAAAGCTAATGAAATCTATCATGATTTCTTTTTGAAGCGTGTACACATTCTTCATGGGTGAAGGGTGTTTTGGGGTGAAGAGTGTGCTATCATGACTTGTTAGTGAAGTGCTCCCCTTAACATAACGAGGACAAACACAACTGCACACATACACTGAGAAAGCCAGTTCATGTTGGCTGCATCTTCCTTTAGGAAATATCAATTTGGCATGAAACTTATTTTGTGGTCCATGACCAGTACTGTGAACTGCAGGGTCTCCTGTATCAATAGGCAAGCAGAACATCTGAGTGTATTTCTCAACAGTATAGTTCAGTGTTGTTTACAATTATTGGCTGTATATTCCCATAAGACTTTTGTGTTCTGATGTGATAAACAGAGCAGAAAGATCCTACTTGATGGTAGGTTCTATTTCACATGGATCTGAGGTATTTTTTTTTCTTTTTAAAAAAAAAATTATTTAAGAAAGAAAAACAGAAATAGCATTAACAGTAGAAAGTGCATAGAACCTTATACAAAATGCATTATGTTACAACTGAAAAAGTATATAAATAGTTGTAGATTTGAGCAGCATAGAAAATATGAGCACAATGTATATATCTAACTTTTACTCCTCTCTTTCATTAATATTCAACCGATGTGAGGTATTTTTCTATTCATTTTGAAAGGCTGCCCATCGCTAATCCATGTTTACATACATACATACGTACATACATACGTTTACATACATGGAGGGTATTGCACCAAAGGGGGTGGGGAGAGGAATTTGTGGGGGGTGAGGGGAGGTATTTGTAAATTTCCTGCATTGTGCAGGAGGTTGGACTACATGACCCTAGAGGTCCCTTCCTACCCTATGGGAAGGTGGTGCTTGGGGAGAGGAGGGAGCTCAACAGGGTATAATCCCGTAAAGTGCACCCTCCAAAATAGCCATTTTCTCCAGGAGAACTGATCTCTGACAGCTACTTAAAATGCCATCTTAAGCAGAGTTACATTTTGACCTCAATGGACTTTGAAGGGTACAACTCTGCTCAGAACAGCATTGTTGGGATCAAATCCCCACTCTGCCACAAAGTGCACGGAGTGGCCTTGGACCAGACGACATCTGTCAGCCGAACCTATTGTACGGGATTGTTGTGAAGATCAATGGAAGGGAGAGCTGTTTAAGCTATCCTGAGAACGTTGGAGGAAGGAGGGAATAAAATGGCAGGAACAGCAATTTCTGTTTGTGGAAGAGGAAAGAGAAATGTCTGTTTCCCATCCTACTTTGCTCCTTTTGTTGTTCCTGAGAGTCTGTTACCAACCCCCCCCCCAACAAAATTTCATTGGGCTGCAGCAGGAGGGGGGAGTAGGATTGCAAGAGACTCCAAGTAGCATTTGCTTCCAATATTCAATGTGAACAAAACCATTTCACTACAAATCAAACAGGATTATCAAATATTTGGCTATGCAGTCCGGCCTGTTGACTCCTGTTGGATCTGTCTGTTCGTTTTGAGAGTCTGGTTTTAAGTGCATATTTCACTGGGGTTGCCCTGCTGGCAAGCTCAATCAAAACTCCGCCCAAAGTTTGAAGACATTCTATTCCACTGCTACAGAGAACAGGAATTTTGCCAATGTGAAAATGGGAGAGTATCAGTCACCACAGTACTATCACCACATGCTAAACAGTGTGAATTTCAGTGAATTTCACTGAAAAGGCCCAAGCCAGAGCCAAGATTCAGCTGAATTTCATCATACTGACAGGCAAAGGTCAGAATACTTTCCTTTAAATCTGCCACTTCCCCAATCAGGTTCTCTTTGTCAAGATAGCTTTAGTTCCAAACAGCAGCAATGTTACATGATAATTCACGAACTCCTTATTGTGCATTAAAAAAAAAACTCCTGGAGGGCAATACACAACCACCTATGGGTAGTTATGGTGCATCAAATAGCTTATGGGAGCTGGTTGCGAAAAATCATCCATGTGCATTAATGGGAGATGTCTGCATTGGATTCTAAAGATTAGTTCTTTGTTTGTTTGTCAGGTTCTTCTGGGGGGAAAAATGTTCTTAGAACCAAAGATTAGAAAAGAAAATGCATTATGCATGGTGTAACAAGATAAATACACCAAGGGGAAAAAATCTTCGGCTATCAATTATAAAGTAGGGTTTACTATACTAACATGAGACACTTTCTGATTCACAGACTGAAAAGCAAGAGAATAAAATGGAAAACGTGTTGTGTTGAGTCCTGTGGGCTTGTTCTACTAAGTGTGCATATTTTGTAGTATGAGAAAACTCTCGAAATGCCAGCCATTCTTATAAGACCAGGTCCCCGGCCTTGACCATTGCAAGAACCATTTAGCATTGCAGAAAGAACCTCCACAATGAAACAAAAGGAAACAAACCTGAAATCTCTGGCTTAAAATCTGGTTCACACACCCACAAATAAGCAGATGCTGGCTTCTAGTTCATATGGAAACTGGGACTCACAGATCTCTTCCAGTCTAGTGGAGAAATATGCACTCCTCAGGCTGTTTCTCAAGGTAGATTGACAAATTATTCAGAAGTGAGGGGAAAGAAGTCTAAGTAACTTGCCCATTTTTCAATCTCATTTTTATCTACTTTTCTCTTGCACACTTCAATAGTTGTTGCATTAATTCTACACACATCAGTTCAGACATTATGCAAAACCATGGTTTGTTTAAACCATGGGTTTAACCTGAAACCCAGGATTCATTTTGCATTTCAAATCCTGGTTGGCCTTGGCAAGTACCAGTTCCATTGCCTTTACTCTTTCCCTCTTCTTTTCTGCAGAGATTCAGCTGGTTTCCCAGCCTGCATTGTGGCATAGAGATTCATGTTCCTGTTTTTACATAAAGTAAAACCATAGTTATGACTAATGGTGGTTAATAAACCATCTTCAAACTGCAGTTTCAAATCTTGGTTTGATGTACCATAAAAACCCATAGTTGCTAGAACGGTTAATTTAATTAATCCATGGTTTTGCATGACATTAAAACCAAGACATAACATACAGAGTGCACCTTATCCCCAGCTTCTTTCTACATTGGAATGCCAAACTCCAGGTTGGTCCTGGAGATCTCCCAGAATTATAACCACTGTCCAGATGACAGAGATCAGTTCCTCAGGAGGAGATGGCCGCTTCACAGGGTGGACTCTATGGCATTATACTTTGTTGTGGTCTCTCTCCTCCCCAAACCCCACCCTTCATAGGCTCCACCCCCAAACCTCCAGGAATTTGCCAGCCCCACAGGTGGCAGCCCTATTTCTACAGCTCTAGCTATTTATCCCATCCTTTCTATATCAGGATATCTCTCTCCACCCAATTCACATGAACTTTGTGGATAAGTTGTCTTCTCTGGAGATGTAAACTTGAAAATGTACAACACATAGGGTTGCCATTACTTCTTAACCTGCTGGCGGGGGACTGGCTCCCTGCACTCATCTCTTGGGGGGGTCGTGTGCGTGTGCAAAGCAGCACACGCTCCCGCAAGTGTGATGACATCACTTCTGGGAAGTTACATCATCATACAGTCTCCTGGGAGAGCACCTGCAGGGAGCGCACTCCTCAGGGGCTCGGATTGGGGCCACTGTGGAGTGCAAGAGCATGCCTGTGCTCCACAGCGGCCCCAAACAGGCCCGATCCACGCCAAAATGGGCTCATTTTGGGCCCGTTTTGGCATGGATCGGGCCCATTTTGGTATGGATCAGGGCTGCTATGGAGCGCAGGAGCACAGCTGCACCTTGCAGCAGCCTAAAACAGGCCCAATCCACACCAAAACATGCCCAATTCAGGCAGCTGCTGTGCATGGGAGCACACAGCGCCGCAGGGGAGCATGCATGTAAGGTGTGCGCCCCCCCCCCCCGCTGGCCAGGTAAGTGGGGGCAGGGGGCAAGGCAGGGGATCCCCCGCCCCCGCCGGGAGTCTGGCATCCCTAACAACACATGTGCAACACGTCACTGACCTGTATTCTGTTTCTCTACTCAGCAAAGTACAATACCTTCCTTAGCCTAAGGAGCCCTTAGCCTAAGGAGTCTGCTGGTGGAAAAGCTCCTTAAGTTGGAAAAGGGCTCATTTGGCTGAAGGAAGGATTTTCTGAGAAGAGAATACCAGCCACTATCTATTACATCCTGGGAAAAGTTGCTTTTAAAAATACCCTTGGGTTGCCTTGCCAACAACCTGGAGAAAAAAGTGTCCTATCCTTTTAATAAAGGCTTAATGTGTGGAAATGGGCTGGCAAAGTGTGTAGAGGCAAATAAATAACATCTTGTTAAGCCTCGCTTAAAGGGACAGGACTTTTTTCCCTTGGCAGTCCTAAAAAACTCACTTGTCAAGGAAGAATTCTCGTCTTAAAAGTAGACAGCAAATAGCTACCTGCTGCTATAATTTCTAAATATTTAATCTCATGCCTGATCATATACTCCAAGCAAATTTATTACTTTGACCTATTATTATTTATTGAATAAGTTTCTTCATTGGAACTGAGTCAGATCTGATTTCCCCATCTCCAACAATATTTAATTCCACTGAGGGCATGTCCAGACAACAGCTTCCTGGGTTCCTGGTATGGCTCTAACCTGAAGTATGAAAAGCATCTCTGAGAAAAGCAAGTTGTTTGTGGCAACTCCTACTTCACAGCCTTTATTCATCTCTGTCAGCCTTTTACTGGAGTAAGAGAGACCATGCAAAAGTACACCATATATCTGAACTCTGCAACCAAGATGCAGCCCCTGAAATTAAAGCCATTAACACACCAGGATGATCCCGCTCTGGCCCATAGATCCACAGGAACAAAAAGAAAAGAGTCCGGTAGCACCTTTAAGACTAACCAACTTTACTGTAGCATAAGCTTTTGAGAATCACAGTTCTCTCCGTCAGATGCATGGAGGGTAAGAAGAAACTGGTCTTCTTACCATCCATGCATCTGATGAAGAGAACTGTGATTCTTGAAAGCTTTTGCTACAGTAAAGTTGGTTAGTCTCAAAGGTGCTACTGGACTCTTTTCTATTTTGCTACTACAGACGAACACGGCTAACTCCTCTGGATCTAAGAACAAAAAGGACATTGCTCTGTTTGCATGCCCAGTCTTGCTACACCCTGTTTCAGCTCCATTCATGCCAAGGCTACCAACTGGAAGGGGGGGAGGCTGCTGTCTTTTTAGTCGAGGTTTAATTAGTGGAGCTGAAACTGTTCATGGCATGGAGTTAAACAACAGCAGCAGGTCGAGCTGATATTAAAGGTACAGCTAGAGGGAGGTACTAGTTTAAAAGCCGGCCATTCTACTTCTTACTCCAATTGCACCCATTCACGCCGACTCCAACTGCTCCTACCACTTCTGTCTGAATGAGGAAACAATCTGTGCTATTCTATGAACTCCAGAGTCTGGCCTCAAAGTCCTTTTAAACTGCTGACTGCAATCCCTACTGTACCATAAATCTCATTGGTTAACCTCAGCCTGAGTATTTCTCAGGCTAACCTACTTCACAGCATTGTTATAATGATAAAATGAAAGGGGGCCCATAAGCCTCCCTAAGTTAGGGTTGCCAACAATCTGGAGAAAAAACATCCTACCCCTTTAATAGAAGCAGAATGAGATGTCATTTACCAGGTGATCTTACTTACCTCCATGCCATTAAAAGCTTCATCTGCACAATTCCACACATTAAAACTCTATTAAAGGGACAGGACATTTTTTTCTCCAGGTTGTTGGCAACCCTACCCTGAGTTCATTGGAGGAAAAAAAAACTAGATAAAAACTAGGACCTGGATAAAATAAATACATGTATTCTTAGGGATAAGACAACTCTTTTGTAAAGGCACTTCTTATTCAAAAGCATGAAGAGTCTTGGCTGGAAGATGACGTTGGTGCTCCTGTTTCCCATTTTTACAATTATTTCAAAGAACATTTTGTGCTCATTACATCCCAAATGAACCAGGATTCCCTTCCCTTCTTTACCACTTGCCTCAGTCAATGAAACAACCAAAAATTATCTTTAGGGAGGCCTGAGGCAGGAGAGAGGGTGGAACCCACTGCTGAAATCTGATTAAAGAGGCTTCCCATTGACATGGCTCGGAAAGGTTGATCTGGGAGAAGAGTTTGAATGAGCCCAATGACTATAAGCAGTCAATGAAGGCATCAAGAACAGAAAATGAAACCAGGCAGCCTTGACCCTCGAGCTACTTTTGCAAAAGCGGAGGAACCCCCTTCTCACCCCATTGAAATCAATGGGCTTAGAACAGCATGAGTCTGCTTAGGACTGCATAGTCAAGGTGGACTCCCCCCACCTTAAAGAGGAAGATCATTTAATATAAGCATGCTGACTCCCACTGTATTTGATTCTCTAAGAGGAAAGAGAGTAGGTGGACAATGAAATTTGCAGTTCTGCCTGGTATTCCAGGGCAAACAAACCATCAAACAAATCTGATGCTGATGTGAAGCCCGTCAAGGAAGCAGAGGCTGAGCAGAATCCCTAAATTAATAATAATAATAATAATAATAATAATAATAATAATAATAATAATAATAATAATAATAATAATAAAGAAATCCTCCACTGGAGAAGAAGGGAGCAGATAGAAACAGAAGTTCAGTGGGGGGGAAATTGCCCTTGGTGAAGGGAAGATAGATGTGCTTTCCCATGCATGCCTGTGCCAAGCAGCGTGAAGAGACAAAACACCTTTTGTGTGGGTTCATTTACTATAGATCAACAGGGCATTAGCAATGCAGCAAGCTGTTTATGTAGAAAAGCAGCATGCTGTCAGATGGCGAGCAGAGTGCACACAGAGTAATCGCTATTCAGAGAAGTCACTTGGGGGAAAAAAAAACCACTGTGCAATAACATGGGAGAGAGAAATCTGAAATGCAAAATACCCAACATAGAAGGTGATGGAAGCAAAGAGCTGATCCAAATCAGCCCGACCTAGGGGGCCATTCGTCTCCTGCAAGGAAGCTCCTGACATTCTACAGTACACACATCATGCTGATCAGCATCCGATCCACATGTTCAGTATGCTTGCGAATAAAACCTTTCAAGCTACGAAAGGTGAAGTGAAAATTGAAAGGCTGCTTACATAACCGAGAGAGAAATGAAATTTAATGAAGCTTAACAGTGGGGTTTGGGGAAAGAAAATGTTTTATAGCATCTTACCCACAGCAGACACAGTGAAAACAAAAGGAAATGTAAATCCGTTTTGACTTTTATGCCTTTATTAAAGTGTATAGTCAGCACAGCTAGGGTTATCGCAGTGAAGACTATAGAGCAGTTGGTGCTCCAATTTCTATGCTGAATCAATAAAGCTGTGGCCTGGTTTTCCCCAGTCCAGTGTGTCTATGTCACATACACTGCTGTGAGCTGGTCCTCACTCCAGGTGCAAATGCATTAATTTTTTTGCTCTATAGCATGAATGAAACTTCATTTACTATATTAAACTGCATTAAACCAGGACAGCATCCAGAACAAAAGGTCAATACTTTTTTAAAAAAATAATTTTAATTCATTTGTACCCTGCTGACTTCCCTAAAGGGGACCCAGAGCAGCTTACAGCATTCCCCTCTCCTCCATTTCTTTTCCTCACTACAACCTAGATAGGAGGTAGATTTGGCTGAGAACATACAACTGGCCGAAGATCAACCAGTACGCTTCCATAGCAGAATGGAGAATCAAACCTGGCTCACCAGATCCTAGTCCAAGGGTCCCCAACATGGTGCCCATGGGCACAACTGTGCCTGCCGACATTTTTTCTGTTGCCTCCCAAGTGTTTTTAGAAAGTGGGTGAGGCCAGGTGGGGCTTTTACAAAGCACGACTTCTGATTGAGCATTGGAGCACTGATGGGCTGTGCAGCTTTTTAAAAACATTGCTTTGGCTGAAACTGCTTCCACAGCACAAGGATCTTCACTGTGTGACTGAAGGTAACAGCCATTTTGTGGCTGGCTCCATCTCTTGCAGCAGCCATATTGTTGCTGTGTCCATCACACTGTGTCAGAATTCCAAATGTGCTCACAGGCTCAAAAAGGTTGGGGACCCCTGATCTAGCCACAGTACCACACTGGCTCACAGAATATGCCCCCAACAACCAGCTCACAATTCTTCAGCACACTCCCATAAAACTTTACATCATCCCCAGTGATGTATGGATCTTACCAGCAATCTGACCTGGAATGAGCATGGCACTGGCATTTTTAGAAGAGGAAGACCTCAAACAAACGTCAGTTGTGGATCATCCTCAGAAACTTCTAAATGCTTGGTTCTATTACTGCATGTTCACAGAAAACTCTTGGATGCATCAGATGGGAAAACCTTCAGAGAGGATGCACACCAAATTTCCCTGCTGAGCTGACTAAACAGAATGGAAGACTGAAGGGTGAGGAACCCAAATATTTGGTGATGCTGTGTATTTTCTTTCCACTCCATTCTTGTAGCATTCCTCCCTCTTCATTCCTCATAAACATGTTGCACCTTTTCTCCAGGTAGCCTGGCTCCTGAATACCCCCCACTCCCACCCGCCCACCCCACACACACAAAACTTGACTCTGATTTGAGGGAACGCACTTTGCTCATAGGCCAGTTACAACCTATTACAATCAGCTAGGCGTATAAGAATATAAAATAAAGGAAAAGGGTCGTATTCAAATGGTTATTAATTCATGGTCCCAGTTTAATCTTGCTACTGCGTTTGGCTGCATTTTCAAAATGACAAGAAAAATGTTCTGTTGCTTCCTTCAAAGGAGTATAGAAGCCTAGGAACTAACACTGGCATCTAGCTTTAATGATAATTCTTTATTCTAGCTAAAAACACAAGGAATTAAAATATTTCTACTGCTGCTAACAATGCTGTATATGCAAAGTGGAGTTTAGTGCCTGTGGTATGGAGAAAACAAAACCTTCTCTAGCTTCTTAGAAGCATCTGAGTAAATCAAGATGTTTGTAGCAACACACCCACACTCATACATGAGAAATATTAATTAATGACAACCATGTTGTGGTTTTTGTTTACTCATATTAATTATTTTCTCTCACAAGAGAGTGAGAATGACTGGAAATTTTTGAGGAGTTGACATTTGCCAACTTGTGACTGAAATCCTCTTGTGCTAAACTTAATAATAATAACCACCACCACCAGAGGAGTTAGCCGTGTTAGTCTGTAGTAGCAAAATAGAAAAGAGTCCAGTAGCACCTTTAAGACTAACCAACTTTATTGTAGCATAAGCTTTCAAGAATCACAGTTCTCTTCATCAGATGCATCTGACAAAGAGAACTGTGATTCTCGACGGCTTATGCTACAGTAACGTTGGTTAGCCTTAAAGGTGTTACTGGACTCTTTTCTAAATAACAACAACATTCGATTTATATACCACCCTTCAGGATAACTTAATGCCCACTCAGAGCGGTTTACAAAGTATGCCATTATTATCCCCACAACAAAACACCCTGTGAGGTGGGTGGGGCTAAGATAGCTCCAGAGAACTGTGACTAGCCCAAGGTGGAGGAGTGGGGAATCAAACCTGGCTCTCCAGATTAGAGTCCCGCGCTCTTAACCACTACACCAAACTGGCTGTCTATAAAGTAGGAAAATTTGCTTCAAAAATCACTGTGGTTAATTTGGAAATACAAAAGAATCAACCTAAGACCTTTGCTTATTATCTAGTACCATCAGTCATTTTACCCACTCTTTAAGAGAAATGAATGTAAAATGGCAACTACATCCGGATTAATTTAACACAGTTACAGTGCAATCTTATGCAAAGTTACTCCAGTCTAAATGTATGGACTTAGACTGGAGTAACTCTGCATAGGATTGCCCTTGTGCTCTTTTAAAGAATTAAATGTTTCCTTCACACTCACACCTGGGCAATTTGCAATGCATAACTTGGAATTGGGGTGTGGGGGTGGAAATTCTACAGGGCAGCATCCATAATATTTAGGTCCTGGGCCAAATATTTAGAATGAGGATGTTAAGAGAAGCATGTGAGGATTTCAATGAGCAGTTGTCATTTTCAGTATGCAAAGGTTTCAGCCAGAGTAATTCCAAGGAGCAAGCCAGGGCAAGGCACAGCAAGGTAGGAAGGCAAGGTGTGAGATCAAATAAGGCAAAATCAGTGGGCCAGTAACAGTTTGCTGCTCACGTCAGAGTGACCCAGAATACTAAATAGCCAAGGTAAGCTAATCAGGATGGAGCTTGCAGTCTCCTGCTTAGGATCAGCCCTGAAATAACTGGGAGTTGCTAAAGCTACTATTTCTTCAGGCTGGATTATATCAACCTCGGACAGCAAAGTATGCCACAAATCCTGGCAACAAATATTCAGTGAGCAGGTTTTCTGACAAAAGGCTACATCATTTAACCATGTCCCCCCCAACACACCCATACATAAGATTTTGATTAGATGCCTGTTATGAGTTTTTTTCCTAAAAAATAACCATAGCAAGAAATTTATACTACCATAATAAGAAATATATTTCTTGTAATATATAACCACAATAAGAAATATATATTTTTATTGTTTAATCTTAAAAAATATATCTATATTTTAAAAAATGGATTTGAATTTTGCTGTGAATCTCACCACCGTCTTTCAAGGAAACCCCCCCCCAAAATGGAATGAGGAGCAAAGCTATCATGTGCTTCACAGGGAAAGCTCATTTTTGATTCTGCCAGCAATCATAAACAGGCTTACTCAGAAGCAAGCCCCATTTTATCTGGTGGGGCTTACTCAAGGGAAAGTGCTTTTAGGATTGAAGCCTCTAAGACCAATCTAATTTAACTGCTGTTTTATTTATTTAAAACCTTTTTGTGCCTCCTTTCCACACAAAGAGTGTCCCTAAGGAGAATTACTTCTATTGCGACAGTTGTAGCTCACAGCATCATGCAGCACTTTTTTCTGAAATCTGAAAGAGACAGTGTTGTATATCGGTTAGAACTTCAACTAGTGATTTGGGCAGACTGAGGTTCAAATCCTCCCTGCCGAAAAGCTCAGTCACTTAAAGCTGACTTAGGGTTTCTCAACCCAAATTACCTCACAGGATAAAATGAGGGCTTACCTCACAAGATAAAATGAGGGGCTGGGGGCATGCAAGCCACCCGAAGCTCCTTGGAGCACAGATGAGATAAAAATCTAATAAATAAATGTTGTACACACTCTATGAAGCTCTTGTCCTCTTCGTCAGCCACTGCATGAAACACAAAATGCAAACTCCTTAATTAAATAAAAAAATACCACAAATACATTTTGTGGTTAAAGGGGTCAGATATAAATCCTGTGAGCAAAATGATCCAGTACCTCCAGTGGGCCCAGCAACGCATGCATTGAGCTCTGCATGTACAGGAAAAAGAGCAGCAATAGCAAGTGTCATTGGAGAATGCTCCACAACAGATACACAGAAGGGGCTGGACCATCACCTAAGTCTTTCAATAGAATCTCAGCAGCAGAACTGCAAGCTCAAAAATAAAATTTGACTCATTATTCTGAAGTTGCTATCTTGTTGACATAAGCAAGTAATATTGCCCCCCTAGTCGGAATGAGAGACAGACACCGTATTTTGGGATATAAATGGGCCGCTTTATTAAAATTAACAACAACAAACATCAACTACGGCAAGGGCCTAACTAGCGGTACAGGTCAGGCCCTGGGGTCACTCCGGACCCCGCCCTGACCTGTCTGGGCGAGCACCCGCTGCCCCGGGTGCGAGCCATCCATCCAATGGCTGGGACCCGGCCTGGCCAGGCGAAGTGGTTCACCCCTGTAAAGCTCCCCCACCCGGCCGTACGGCAGCGGGGGGAGACTGACTTGTCCAGGGGATCCCCACCCAGGGCGTCTAACCACGTAACTGGGCCGTACGGCAGCCAGTCACTTCTGGCAGACCCAATTCCCCACCAATGGGGAGGTGCCAAGGGTGCTCACCGGCCCGCTACAAATTCTTCCCTGACTAACATCCTGCCACCCCTGACATTAACACAGCCCACCAGGCCATTAACTCACCGATCTCACAGTGCGAGGTAGGCGAAAAAACTCCAGCCCCAAGGCCAATTAAAGGCTGGAGAGAAAAATTCCTACCTGGCCCCAACTAAATGGCGACCGGCTAATCCCGCACTGAAATAGGGTGAGGTGGGTGGGCCGAGCACGAGTCCAAACTGGAGCCAGAGGGGGCGGAGAAGCCAGCAAATGCTGTAAACTCCGCCCCCACGGCTAAGCCCCGGATTGAGGTCTGACCCACTGTCTCCCTCCTTCCAGTGGGGCAAATAACTGCCGCGCGCCTAAATGGCTATGCCATAGGCGCGACTGGCAGACTTGCCCCCCTAGTCGGAATGAGAGACAGACACCGTATTTTGGGATATAAATGGGCCGCTTTATTAAAATTAACAACAACAAACATCAACTACGGCAAGGGCCTAACTAGCGGTACAGGTCAGGCTCTGGGGTCACTCCGGACCCCGCCCTGACCTGTCTGGGCGAGCACCCGCTGCCCCGGGTGCGAGCCATCCATCCAATGGCTGGGACCCGGCCTGGCCAGGCGAAGTGGTTCACCCCTGTAAAGCTCCCCCACCCGGCCGTACGGCAGCGGGGGGAGACTGACTTGTCCAGGGGATCCCCACCCAGGGCGTCTAACCACGTAACTGGGCCGTACGGCAGCCAGTCACTTCTGGCAGACCCAATTCCCCACCAATGGGGAGGTGCCAAGGGTGCTCACCGGCCCGCTACAAATTCTTCCCTGACTAACATCCTGCCATCGCAGAGGCCAAGCCTCTGCTTAGGCCTCCGCGCCCCACAAATGGCTTAAGGCCAAACGCAGCCCTTGCCGCAGGTCGTTCAAGAAAATACTGTTGCCTCTGCTAGAGAGGTGCACACCATCCCCTCTGTAGAGGTCTGCAGACTCGGCCCGTATCTGCGGATGGGGCAGATATATGCCCAACCCCCTTGCCATTGCTTGAAAAAGGGCTCTATTGGCCATTCGGCGTGCCCTTTCGATAGCATTGTGGTCCAAAGCCTCCCTCCACACTCGGCGCGGAAGCATTGCCGACCAAAAGATCAAGACACCGGGCCATCTCCTTTGAATCTCCAAAAAGTCATCCCGTGCCTGCCAGGAAAGGGCCACGCCCTTCATCAGCCCTAAATCGTTGCCACCTAAGTGGACAACCAAGATATGCGGTGGAGGGGCACTCCTCCCTTCAAACAATAGTGGCAGCAAACCAGACCAACGCAGGCCTCTTCTGCCCTGCCACTCCACGGTGGCCCATCGGCTGAGTCCAAGCTGGGACCCCATCTGCGTCCTCTTCGCTTGGTGAGCCGCCCAAAAGACCATACTATGGCCACAAATGAGGATCCGTACCCTCTCCCGCCGCGGCATGGCACCTGAAAAAGGAGACAAAGTCAGCACAGATGGCCTCCAGACAAAGGCCTAACATATGACTTGTAAGCAGCAGAACGCCATCGTCCCACCCTCTGAATCTCAACGCTGGAATACCCCATTGCGGCGGCCGTGGAAGCTGCGCCTATCCGGAAAGAGTGGGTTCCAAATTTCACCCCACCCAGTCCCAACTTAGTGAGCGCTCTGCCCGTGACCGTCCAAAACTGGTACTTCGTGAGAGGGGAACCATCGACATGGCAAAACAATGCCCCAGGCGCCGCACCACGAACCTCCAAATATTTTCTCAAAGCAACCAAGGGGCACAACTCCACTATGGCACATGGGCCAATCACCAGATCCACCCCTTTTTGACACTGATCCGTCTTAGAGCGTCTGATCCGTATGACCAAACGATCCCCTTGAAACTTTACATCCGCTATCGAAATGGCCCTTCCAGAAGCATCCTTAAGGGATTGAGGGACCAATTCGCTGACCCTAAGGGCTCCAAAAAACGCTATCAACGAAGCGGCATGGAACAACAACTCCTCAAAGGGAGAACTGCAAACAAAGGGCCAAGTTGCTTTCAAACCCTGCAATATATCGGGGGAAATGGGCTGCCTCGCATCTCTCGGAGCTGCAGCCTCCCTGGACCAACCCTCCAACATTTTTTTTATACGAAAGTCCCCAGTGGGGTCAAAGAGGCCACGGGCCTTGGAAGCAAAGGCCAAGGCCGCCAGCTGGCTACGAATATACTTCACCCGTTGCCCCTTACCTTTTTGGGTGACACAAAAATGTGCCAGGTGTCCCACTGGGATGGGCCACAGCTGGGGGAGACCCACCTCCTGCCTGAAACCCGTAAAGTACCTTACCGCCCTGTCGTAGGCTCGTCTGGTACTGGGAGCCAGTGCTAACTGGATGGCCCTGAAGGCCTCGGACTCCCAATCCTCCACAGTTCTTGAGGAACCCGGGCAGGCAGTAAATCCGCCTCTGGGGCAAGCTGACGAAACCGGTCCATCTGCAGACGAGACAGGGCGTCTGCCACCTCATTATTCACCCCAGGAATATGTCTAGCTGAAAACAGTACATTAAGATGCAGGCACCTTAACGTAAAAGCTCGGACCAGTCTCATTACCCTGGGCGATCTAGAAGAGAGAGAGTTAACAACCTGCACCACAGCCATGTTATCGCACCAGAAGTGCACTGAGTGGTGCGCCAGCTCCTCACCCCACAGATAAACCGCCACTAAGATAGGAAAAAATTCCAGGAACGTAAGGTCCCGGCACAGGCCTGCTGCCGCCCAGTCGGCAGGCCATTCCACTGCACACCAGTGTCCCCTGAAATAAATTCCAAACCCCTTCGAGCCAGACGCATCGGAGGAAACTTGTAATTCCCCCTCCAACAGCATTTCTTGTCTCCAAAAGGAGACCCCATTAAAACCACTCAAAAACTGACACCACATCTCTAAGTCTTCCCTCATCCCAGGGGAAAGCCGCATCTTATGATGTGGGAGCCTAAGGGTCCCCATTGCAGCGCAGAGGCGGCGCAAAAAGGCCCTACCAGGCGCCACTACCTTGCAAGCAAAGTTAAGGTGGCCCACCACCTGCTGTAATTCCAATAATGAAACCTTCCTCTTCCCCAAGAGGGAACGTAAACGAACCCTCATCTCCTGAAGCTTATCCGCTGGTAACCTGGAAGATTGCTGTTCCGTGTCCAACTCAATACCTAGGAAAGTCAGGATGGTCGAAGGACCCTCCGTCTTTTCATGTGCCAGTGGAACACCCAACTCATCTGCCAGGCATATAAATTCCCTCAAAAGCCGGGCACATTGCCCTGAACGCGGGGGCCCAACCAGAATAAAGTCATCTAAATAGTGGGCGGTGTCGCGGCAGTGCTGCCTACGACGTAGGGCCCACTCCAAGAACGTACTAAAACGCTCGAAAACTGCACAAGAAATAGAGCACCCCATCGGGAGGGCTCTGTCCATGAAAAATTGGCCCTCAAATGAAAACCCCAGGAGTTCAAAATCCTCGGGGTGTACTGGCAGAAGGCGAAAGGCAGACTTGATGTCGCATTTCGCCATCTCGGCCCCCCGCCCGCAACGCCTAACCACTTTGACCGCCTGGTCAAAGCTTGTATAACGGACCGAGCATAAATGCTCGGGAATTGCATCATTGACGGAGCCACCCCTAGGGTATGAGAGATGATGAATTAGTCGAAATTCACCAGCCGCCTTTTTGGGCACTACACCAAGGGGAGAAACCCGCAGGCGAGGGACAGGAGGGGAGGGAAAAGGGCCTAAAACCCTGCCCTCAGCACATTCCTTTGCTATTTTTGCCCGCACAACGTCCTCCATGCCAACCACAGACCGCAAGTTGGACGACATAAAGGCAGTTCTAGGACCTTGAAAAGGTATCCTAAAACCAAACAAAAAACCATGTAACAAGAACTGAGCGTCAACCCTATTGGGGTAATCCGCCAACAAAGCCCTAAGGACCTTCACTTTTATTGGGCTGGGGCCCTTTACTAGGCCCTTGCTGCCCAGAGGGAGCTCCCCCCCTTCTTCCAAATGGCCGCTGCTTCTTACAGGCACTGAGGGGATGAGGCCCTCTGCAGGTCGGGCACTCGTGGCCGAAGCGGCAGTTCTTACGGCTGCATACCCCTTTTGAAGTGAATTCAAAACAAAGCAGTCGGGGCTGAACCGACTGCCCCGCAGAGGCGCGGGAGCCGTAAGTACCCTGGGGAGTTCCCCAAACTGGGGATGAACGCTGAACGATGTGGCCACTATCAGATCGGTCACCAACCGCAGATTTTGCTGGAGTCATCAGCTGTAACCATAAATGCTGATGAACCTGATCCCAGGGCAATGATGGATTAAGTGCCGCCCGCATCCTGAATTCCTCATCATATTGCAGCCAGGCTGCACCAGCGAATTCAGAATGAGCCCTGTAAATAATATCCAAATACTGGAAGAGCGGTGCGGCTCTCCAGGGCTGTGCACGTGCTATCACTCCTGCATATATCAGGAAACCGGGAAGCCAATTAGCCCAGGTCCTGTCTATCTTACGGCGCTTAAGGCGTTCCTTATCGCGGTCATCGAGGTCCTCTTTATCCTTCTTCTCCAGTTCCCTGAAGAGAAGGGTAAAGACATCCACGTAGTCCCCACGCAAAATCTTTTCTCTAGTAGCCGGGGTAAGGTGATCGCCCAGCGGCATGGCTGTGTCGCCGACTGGAAGGGCTCTGTATGGCACCGTCCCATAATTGGACCAGGGTACTCCAAAATAAGAGCCCCAAGGAGGAACAAAACCCATACCCAGGGCCTGGGCCGGGGGGGCAGACCAACCAGATGCCCCAGGCAGTTGACCTGGCATGGGTGACTGGCCCCAGGGGCCACAATCAGGAACCGCCCCAACCCCTGGCGCGCTTACAGGGGCACCCAAGTTTGCAAGTGAAGTGTGTTGAGAGGCCTGAGCACCCAAGTTTGCAAGTGAAGTGTGTTGAGAGGCCTGAGCCATCTGGCCCCAGGGCCAGGCACCCAATTGCTGGGGCCAAGCACTCTTACCTTCATTATCCGGAGGTTGTACCACCACAGCCACTTGACCCGCCTCCTGGGACCAAGTCCCTTCCATTTCAACAGCTGCAGGTTCCGCTGCCTCTCCTTCCATCACCTGACTGCTCACCATTACTGACGGAGCCGAGCCACCTCCGGAAGACGTACCCTCCAAAGCAGCCAAACGAGAGAGGATGTCATTAATAGATGCGGCCTTGGAAGCCCCCCGCACCGGTCTCTTGCTCGCAGGAGGTGCAGCAGATGACCTAGCCTGTTCTAAGGCAGCAATTCTGGCCAAAATATCCTGCCTTAGGGTACCCTCTTCCTCCTCATCAGAGGATAGAGCGATGGCAGGGCGCTTGGGGGGGCGCCTAGCAGGCTGCTTACCCTTGGATTTACCTCCTCCTTTCTTTGGACCCATCCTGCCCCAGATGTGCAACAGTGAATGAAAGCACCTTTGGAAGTCCAGTCAGACTAGCCAAAGCCACTACTGGACAAAGGGGGAAAATGGGATTCAAACCAGCAAAAAGGTGCCTGCAATGCACACACAGGACCAGTATGCCCAGACCCCAGAAAAGGAATATGCTGCTGGCACTGGGAGGCAGAAGAAGCCTGCAGGCGACAACAGGGCCCCACCAGCACAAGGGTGCACAAAATGGCCGCCAACCACTTCCAAAATGGCCACCGCAATTGCAAGGGCCACTATAGTGGCTAAGAGCAAATTGCACCAATGCAGCCAGCAGGTTAGGGAAGGCTATGTCCACAAGCCCAGATGGCGAGCAGGGAAAAAACACAGCCCCACCTGCAAGCCACCCTGAGTGTGCACACGCGCACAGGAAAGCCTGGTGGGAAAAAACACGTGCCAACCACCACCCTGGGTGGCTGTAAGGCGGGGCAGACGTGGGGGCCTCCCGTAAAAATTCCCCCACCCGGCACGTCCAGCGGGGAAAGGCAGGTGGGAAAGGCAGCCGAAACTGGGAGCCTCCTAGAGCGCGCACGCGCGCAGCAACAAAGCCTCGTTGGGGAAGCACGTGCCCACGCTGCACTTAGCAGCGGCGACGGCCGCAAGCCCGCCCCAAAGGCACCCGACCGGGCGGGTGAAGCTGTGGCCGCCCAAGAAAATCCCCACCCAGTCCGCCCAGAGGGAAAAGCTGGGTGGTAAAGGCAGGCGGACCCGAGGGCCTCCTAAAGCGCGCACACGCGAGCGGCAAAGCCTGTGGGGAAGCTCGAGCTGCGCCGCGCCTAGCAGCCGCAACAGCCACAAGCTCTCCCCAAAGGCCCCTGACTAGGCGGGGAAGAAACAGCCGCCTATTAAACTCCCTGCCCAGCTCGCCCCAAGGGGAAAGCCGGCGGGAGAAAGAGCAGCCGCCCGAAACCGAGGGTGTGGAGCAGCCGCAACGGCCACAAGCTCTCCCCAAAGGCCCCTGACTAGGCGGGGAAGAAACAGCCGCCTATTAAACTCCCTGCCCAGCTCGCCCAAGGGGAAAGCCGGCGGGAGAAGGAGCAGCCGCGCGATCCGCTCGCCGCACGCCCCGACAGCAGACCCGACGCGACTCCAACGACGACGCCTCCACACGGGTCCACCACTCGGTCCCACGCAGGCCTCGTGCTGGGGAGCAAGAAACGTCTTGCCTCCACCGAGCACGAGTCCAAACTGGAGCCAGAGGGGGCGGAGAAGCCAGCAAATGCTGTAAACTCCGCCCCCACGGCTAAGCCCCGGATTGAGGTCTGACCCACTGTCTCCCTCCTTCCAGTGGGGCAAATAACTGCCGCGCGCCTAAATGGCTATGCCATAGGCGCGACTGGCAGACTTCCAGCTATTTCTCTTGACAGCTATGGGGAACTCCACTCGATCTGGAAAACAAGACTGTAGTGTACATTCTGGTGTTACTCAAGTATGCCCCATAACAAACACATAAAATGAAGATGATATAGCTGTAAGCATTCCTGTACTTTGAACAATTGTATAACACACCTGTTCAAACAGGAATCCTCGTACACAAGCCTTTAAAGATGTGAGCATGTCAACCACAATCTTTGCTATGAGAAATGGAGGTGTAATACCAGCATAATAACTGTTTTTGCTACAGGGTGTGCAGTGTTAACTAGACATGGGCACGAACCAAAAAAATTTAACGACTCTGTGGTTTGTGGTTCGGTGCCGACGGCAATCCCAAGATCGCAAACCGCAATGAACATTTTCTGTTGCCGAACTGGTTCGTGGGGCGCTGTTCGTGGGGTGCAGAATGGCCCCCATGGCACTTAGGGAGCCCATATTCCCAGGGAGCCCATATTCCCGTGGCACTTAGAGAGCCTATATTCCTGGGGAGTCCATATTCCCGGGGAGTGTTTTGCAAGCTCTCCTACAGCCATCACCCAAGTTTGGACAAGATTGCAAAAGTGAGCTTGGAGTTATACCCTCTCCAATCCAAGGCCCCCAGGAAACTCCCACAAAAATCTAACATGAATTATACTCTCAGTCTCTCTCTCCATAGCAAGTGGCAAGCAAGAGCTCTGTCCCACTCCATTGCTCACTGAAAGTGAAACCCAGCCTGGGAGCCCACGGCTATTTATAAGCACAGGTCCCATTGAGCAATGCAGGAGGTCTGTGTTTGGCCGTCAGAGCTGCCTATCAGGGTTTGCAGGGATGAGATTGGAGTGCCCATGGCTACAGAACACCCCCTTCCCCCTCCCTCCCCTGGGTGTCTTCTCCCAACTTGTAACCACTTTGCAGCTCCATGGTTGGAAGGAAGACCTGCCGATCAAGGTAAGCTGGGCTTCCATTCAGGTTTCCAGGGCGACAGAAGGAGTGCAGACAGAGTTCAGGAATTCCCCCGGCTCTGTTGCCAGGGGAATTGATTGCTGGCGCCTGACTGTCTGGCTTCCCAAACCGTGGCTGAGCACAGCGAACCAGGCATCTCCTGAATGCTAGTTCATTTGCCGTGGACAATCATGAACCGTCAGATCGCTATCGTGTGATCGCCAATTTTGTGGGTTTTTGAATTTCGTAATGAGGTTCGTGCCCATCTCTAGTGTTGACCAAAGCTGAACTAAGTCATAGCCTCCAGAGACAATGGCTCTCCTATAGCTAATGTGATCATTGGTCCCAAAATTAGTCAAAAGCTCCTTACCTTGCCAGACTCTCTCAGTCTCTGATGCACTCCCTAATTGTACATCAATTACATATTAATTACATCAAACCCACAAAGAAAAGGTTGAAGTGACTTCATAGGTACTTATCCCCAGAGAACAGATTCTCAATAGGCCCATTTTGTCTCTCTAAACGCTTTACACGTCTCTCATCTCATGCGCCCTGCTGGATATCTTTAAACCGACTCTCCTCATAGTCAAAAAGAACATAATGAGATTAGATTGAATGCTTGCAAATCAACAGTTTCTCAATGAGTTTTCTAAATTCTAATTAGAATAATGTCATTGTTATTAGGCTTCCATTTTTCTAATAAGCCAGGAATGTGATTATTTTTCTTTTCACATCAGTGAGATAATTAACTTCTTTCAGCATATATTTTACAATGGTAACAATTAAAAATTATAATAATTAAAGGGCTATAGAAGGATATTCACACAAAGTTTTTCAGAGCATCACTTCTAAAAAATGATACCAATTAATAACAAGGGACCAAGAGAGAACTGATGCTCACTCATCAACGAATTACTGACCTTGATGGACATTTCTTTGTCAGCTTCTCTTTAGGGCTCAGATGAGCAAGAGATGAAGTTACCTCAATACAAGTGTAAGTAAATTATAATAGCACTATAAGAAGAAACACCAAACAAGAAGTTTCAATTGGGTCACTATAAAGCAGATGTGCAAATGAGCCTCAACATGAGTGCCAATGTGCTTTCCGGCGGTCACTTTTTTCTTTCCCAAAGCAAATCTTGCCTTTCCTTTGCCTCAGGAGTTGCTTCAGAACAGCCCTGGAGACTTTAGCTGTCCTAAGAATGCTTACTTGGGAGTAAGTCCCATTGAATAAAATGGGACATATTTTGGATTAGACCTGATTAGGATTGCTTCCATTATCACCTTTGTGTTCCCAGAAACATCTGCCTCCATTACAAAAGGATACGTGGCTTGAAACTTTCTAGTGCATTGTGGTAAATTACACACCCCATGACAGTCATTCAGAGTGCCCACTACCTCTTCTCAAAATCCCCAAAGTGCTCACAGACTCAAAAAGGTTGGTCACTCCAGGTGTAATCGTATTTGACAGGCTTCTTTCTAATATCAGCAACCTCAGTATCCACAGATCTACATGGCTATCACAACCACACCTGATCTCAGTGGAAATAAACCAGAAACAAATGGTTGGGATGCTTCATTTCAGACAAACAAATAATGGGCAAATAGCGAATTCCGATCGTTAATTGGCACTAGTCAATAGAAAAGGTGGATTTGGTCCAAGCTGTATAAAAGTTTCTTAATGACTTTTTATCAGGCTACATTTCCCCCATCAAGTTGTATGGATGTTGGATATTATTCTTATGAATTATTGTTAACTTTTCCAGTGGTAGGGTCAGCTATATTAGTTGACTTTATTTTCCAGAATTATTGAAATTCAGGCTTATATACACAGACACACACCGTAGTGAACGATCCTCCCAACAATGATTGTATTGGTGGGGTTATAATGGTCCAAAGAGCAACAAGCGCACTCTTGAACTTCTTCTGTAAATGCATGGAAGGACTGATGATGATTTCTTTTTCCATGTGATGTTCCCGAAGTAGCACTAAAAGCTACTCAAAGACATCCCTTGGAACTTCAGTGGGGCTTTTCGAGGTACAAGGTGCTGTGGTGGAAATAAAATGAATCTAAGCCCAAGCAAGGAGTTGAATACTGAGCGGCCAATATTCTGAAGTCTGTCATGGAAATAATTTCTCCAAATAGTTCTGTTCATCACTGCTCCTTCCTTACTTCAATTTCAAAGGGTAATTCATGTAGAGGTAATTTAGGACATCTTAATAAATGTTAAAATGTTTCTATATGCTATGGAAAGCAGCGGCAATGTATCCTGCAGAGTTCTGATCACACACACCATTCATCTGTGGTAGATGTTCAGATTAAGAAAACTGGTGGGAATGTTCTGGCAGTCTTCCAAGAAGGGCATTTCTTTTGATACATATATGAATTTATACATGAAACCTTGTAATGCATTTCCCTTTCCCAGAGACAAAGGAAATAAAATTACACATGGCTCCTCATTTATAACAATTCTAACTGTGTCAGCATAATTACATGGGAGACCTAAGTTATGAATGGGTTCAAAAAGTTGATGCAGAATGTTGATGCACAAAAAGTTGATGCAGAATGTTGATGCACAAAAAGTTGATGCACAATGATGCAGAATGGAATAGAAACAGAGAATCAGGGTAGAGTGTGGTATAGTGAACAGAGCATTGGAGTAGGATCTGAGAGACCTGAGTTCAAGTCCTTATTCTGTCATGAGGCTCACTGGGTGATTTTGGACCAGTCATGTCGGCCTGTCCTACCTTATAGGGTTGTTGTAAGGGCAAAATTGGACAAGAAATATGTATCCACACTGATCTTCTTGAAGAAAGGATGGGGTGAACACAGATAGATGAGAGAAAGGCTGTGAGAACTGGCAGGGCTTGCATATTGATGCGTTGTTTCATAAGAAAGAAACCAGAAAAGTGTACCAGAGCTGGGCTAATTAGCAATACTCATCCTGTACTTGATTTTCCTTATTGCTCAACAACTCAAGTTGTCTGCGGAAGCACATCTCAGCAGGAAACTAATTTAAGGTCGTCTTTCTGCTAGCAGCTGTCAGATGAGAAAATACTGCTCTCTTTGAGGGTACCACATATGCAGCCAAGCATGCAGTCCTTTATTTCTGAGGGCTTGCCTTTCATATCTTCAGGGCACAGTTCCCAGAGGGAGTTTGTTGAGAGTAGACTCATTGGATTGTTGACATGGGATTTTTGGCCATCAGGATGTAATTATCCTGATAGAGACCCTGAAAAGCGGTCCTTATCCACAAAGGGTTCTTACCATGTTATGAAGATTCCCCTTCCAGAGCAGTTCTTCCTTTGATCCTGTGTAGGCAACTGGGAGCAATGAAGTAGGAAGGAATGGTCAGTTCCAACAACCAATCAGCAACCTCTGTGTATTTTAGTGAGAGAAAGAAAATAGTCTGGAATTCTCTCTTGGATCTATTACATGTCTACATTCAGCTCTCTCCCTGTAATGGAAGAGAAACAGCCTGGATTCTGTCCAGACTCCAGAACTTTGAGCTGTGTTCATTAACTGTGGACCTTCAACACCTTGCACAGCCTTTTAGAAGACATGGTTGCTGACCCTCAAAGGAATGTTTTAAAATGATACGAAATGACCGGAAGGACAAAAGTTCTAAGACTGTTTTCACTTACTGTTACTAAAAGTCTGCCTCTCAAATTGGTACTGAGCCATCTGATCACAGGCTCTTTAATGCATTCACAAGTAGCTAAAATTCTTTCTACAGGAAAATATGATTGATTGTTACAGTGACAGTAATTGCATTTTAGCAAAAGTAACTATTATAGTAATTTTCTCCAGGAAAGAGACATCTAACTAACTTAAAAAGCTTGTTACTTCTTAACACATTAACTATGGCAAATTTAACACAAAAGAATTTTTAAGTATTCATAGATGTAATAGAAGAAACTCAGATTCATTCTAACGTGTGTTTATGCTGCATATCCCATGGTACCTCCTACTACTGAATATCAGCTTCAAGGGACAACATTTTTGTCAGTTCCGCTTTTCTTCTAAGCCCTCACTTTATCTCTATGCTTCTGCCTCCAATGGTGTCCTAACGCGTGTTTTTCAACTCACTGTTTATCCTACCTTACTTCCTTCAGCCATCCTGACTTCTGGCCAGCTTCCCTACCTCCACTACACTTCTCCAGAGACAGCCAAGGAGAAAGTATAATGGATAGAATGAAGATGCCAGTGCTGAACAACTGAAGAAGACAGGAGCAGCAGAAGAGGCAAAGTATCCAACATCTGTATCATCAGATGTTTAGTGACCGGCTATCAGCTGTTCCCAATGGCACCTGTAACCACATTGGAACTTCTAGCCAATCACAAATATAACTGGACAATGCTAACTTGGCTGCATTGTTACAGTGGTGGGGCAGCCCCATAGTGCCACATCTCCACACCTTGCATCTCTTTTTGGTGATGATGTGGAGCTGCACTCCTCCTTGTTTCCAGCTGAGTGATAGCAGCTTTTTCCTACTCATCACAGTACCTCATTGGCTGTCTTCTTATTCTCTCCAGTCTTTCCCTGTTCTGCTCCCTGCTCTTTGCTTGCTTACTCCCAAGATAACATCTCTTTTATGTTTCTAGTCTTTCAAGTGTGTTTGTTTTCATTGCTCGCCTTAGAGCACAAGAGTGAGACTGTCATCAGCTAAATCAAAAAGAGTCCAGTAGCACCTTTAAGACTAACCAATTTTATTTTATTGTAGCATAAGCTTTCGAGAATCAAGTTCTCTTCATCAGATGCCTGATCCGGCATCTGATGAAGAGAACTTGATTCTCGAAAGCTTATGCTACAATAAAATAAAATTGGTTAGTCTTAAAGGTGCTACTGGACTCTTTTTGATTTTGCTACTACAGACTAACACGGCTAACTCCTCTGGATCTGTCATCAGCTAAGTTCATCTCTCACTTCCTTCAGAGAAGCTGGACCATTTATGAACATTCTGTTGATGACAGTTTCATACTCCCAAGTAGAAAGTTTGTCAGTCTACGACAAAACCCCAGCACCTCTTTCCCTATTGCAGACTTCCTTAGCAGATTGCTCTGTGCTCTCATGCTTTCAAAGTGCAGAAACAAATTAATACAACATGTAGTTCAGCATTTTGTCTGTTAGTTCTTTATTTTTGACAATATTTCACGACACTGATTTTGTACATTCATGAAGACAAACTGTACCAAGTGGGCCGCGACAGTCTGGAAAAACAACACAAACTTACAACAGATATTATTGTTGTGCTTATGTATCATTTTGTGTGGGAAAGAAGCACTCCATAAAGTGTTTAAACAAATTATACAATGCTCTTGAAAAGTGGGAATTAACAAGAGCAAATTTTATATGTATAGTATATGGATAACATAAGAATCCCTGTCCATGTATGTGAGGGAAATACAGTCAAATTAAAAAAAAAAGTGAAGCCAGACAAAAAATGATTGCAGACATCCCAGCATATAGGAAGAGGTTGGCACAGCATTTGTTAGATTACTTCATTCCCCTTTCCCTTTTGCATGACCTTCAACCTTGCTCTCAGGCAAAAGTGTAAGAGAAAGTTAACAATATGGAGGAAAGTATATAATCATACAGCACAGATATAGCTGCTTGTCATATAGGGACAGTTATCCCGGTGATGGACTACACAGTAAATCATAATAATGTTCATAAGATACCAATGAAGGTGCATTAGCATTTAATTCCATGTATTGCTTTCAGACATCACCTGAATACTAATTTGTAACTAAGCCCCTAGAAAGTATGTGATGCGGCACATCTTGAGAAAATCTTTCCTTGCCACATTGTGGAAACATCAATAATACAATTTGCAAGACAAGGATATGATAATTTTCTTTTAAAACTGAAATTACCTTCAGAGGTGATGTTGATGGATATGTAGATTGCTTTTCATTTTGGACAAGGTGCCATAATGATGATGATGATGATGATGATGATGATGATGATGATGATGATGATGATGATGATTGCGCAGATATTAGCATCTATGGTAGAAAAAACGTCTAACAAAATCAGGCTTAAAAAGGCTAGTTCGTTAGGCCACAATGTAAGCCACTTTGCATTCCCATTGAGGAGAAAGGTGGGGCACCTGTGAAGTAAATAAATAAATATCTTTAATTACACTTTTTATTAATCACGAATCCCAGGCAAGAGGGCCAACAGACCACTCAACACCAGCATCTCATCACACACACTTATACGAACCACCACATAATCATATATAAAGGAGATGATTTTTCCACTCCACACTTTGAGCATTTGTGACGTTAGCTGATATTTCCTAACTGTTACTAAGAGGGCCTTCCTTCAGTTACATGTAAGTCATAAGTTAACCCTTCAGTTAGACTCTGCTGACATAGCCGCATTGATCTAACCTAACGTAACCTCTGGATTGGACTCTCTGTGGGACTGCCTTTGAAGATGTTTCAGAAGCTTCAGTTGGTACAAAAAGACCTGCATCTGGGGTCAGCCACACGGAATACGCAACTCCAGTGCTGCATCAATTGCACTGGTTACCTACTTGCTTCCAGGCTCAATTCAAAGTGCTTATTCCCTTCAAAGCACTTTGTGGTCTTGGATCCTTGTATTTACTCAGCTGCATCTCCCAGTATACTTCCATGTGAAAGGTACAATCTTCAGACCGCCTTCTCCTTGTGAATCCTTGGGTCAGAATTGTCCATATGATAACCAGTTAGGTCATGGGCTTTTTCTGTGGTGGGTCCAGTCCTCTGGAATGGTTTACAAGTGTGGGTACGGAGGCCACTTCTACTAGTTGCATTCAGAAAGGCATGTCAGGTAGTTTTATTCCAGAAGGGGCATTTAGTGGAGGGCAAACTGTTTTGTCAGATTTGGCTGCATTTTTGACCTGTATGTTTTTAACCTGTCTGATGTTTTTATCTTCTTAACAGATAAAACAGATGTTGTTTTTGTGGCATTGTTATGTGTGTTTTATGTGCCATCAAGTCGCCTCTAACCTATGGTTATCCTATGAATGAGAGACCTCCAAAATGTCCTATCATTAACAGACTTGCTCAGATCCTGCAAAATGGAGGATGTGGCTTCTTTTATTGAGTCAAGCCGTCTTGTTTTAGGTCTTCCTCTTTTCCTACTGCCTTCCACTTTTCCTAGCATTATTGACTTTTCCAGAGAATATTGTCTTCTCATGATGTGACCAAAGTTTTGTCATTTTAGCTTCTAGGGAGAATTCAGGCTTGAGTTGATCTAGTACCCACTTATTTGTCTTTTTGGCTGTCCATGGTATCCGTAAAACTCTCCTCCAGCACCACATTTCAAATGAATCAATTTTCTTCCTGTCAGCTTTCTTCACCATACAATTTTCACATACATACATAGTAATGGGGAATAGCATAGTTTGGATTATCTTGATCTTGATTCCCAGAGAGACATCTTTATCTTTAAGGATGTTTTCTAGCTCCCTTACAGCTGCTCTTCCGAGTCTCAATCTTCTGATTTCTTCATTGCAGTCTCCCTTTTGGTGTCATTGATAGCCCCCTTGAATCTAAGGAGATAATGCCACCATAGTTTCAACAAGCTGTGGGTGGTGAAAAACACTGTAACATTTGAGTCAATTGTGTTTTTTGGACAACCCAGTTACATTTGGAACATCAAGCAATGGGGAGAAAATCCATGTCATCTGAATCTACTCACTGGAGTCCATTTTCAAATGTTTTAAGGGAGTACAATGAAGACTTGTAGAAAGGAATGGGATTGCAACAGCATATTGTTCACTGAAACACAGACTTATGCCTGTGTATACACATGTATGCTCTATGTGCATACATGTTTGTCCATGTAGCTCTCGCCATAAGATTAGGAACCCTATTCAACATATATGACCCAGTAAGTGCATAGGTCAAGAGATGCCACCACAGTTTCATTCTGCTTCCTTTGAACGTGTGAAAAGATGTATGAGTATTAACTGAAGATCTGGAAAGTATTATTATTATTATTATTATTTATTAAATTTATAGTCCTCCCTCCCCGCAAACGGGCTCAGGGCAGATTACAACATACAGATAAAAACACATTAACAGTACATCGAATAATAGTAAAAGCCAGATTTAGCAGCATAAAAACAAACTCTGCACCATGTTCCTAATATCCCAGGACGGGATTCACTCCACCCTTCCCTGCCAACCATAAGGAGAAGTAATTCTCTTTTCACCTGGAAAACAATACTGAATCTCATCTCTTGAAGAAAAAGAAACTCGTGTGCCTTACAAAACATTTAAATGTTTTCGGACTGGCACTGAAACTATTTTATTAGTTCTGTATAGCTCCTATTGCATAAGCTGAAACAAAAGTGATCTTTATCTCTGCAGAACATTATCTGAATAAATGATTGGTTTTTAGATAGCAGTGACTGCTTATAAGTTTCTTCAGCTAACTGACTGTGTAGAAGTCATTCATTTTTGTGAATATTATCCTTGCTCCTTTTATTTTAATAACTGAGAGTAAAACAAGCAATGTTTAAATCTGACAGCATCTCAACTATTATCAGACAGAACTTCAGCATCCTAAATCTAAAAGATAATAAAAAATAATACAGCTTCAAAGAATTTATCTGACATATTAAATCACTGAAACATGTTATTTCTCAAATGGGGATCACACGGTATGCCTCAGAAAGAGGAGAGAATATGACAATATATGTTTTTAAAGAGTTTAATTTGGTACTTAAGATAACTGGCTAAATTTATAAATGCTTCCTCTATAGTTCTTTGCTCCAGTCAGCAGATACTTTTAAAATTGATCTTTGATTATCAAAGATGTGTTTGCAGCTTGTCATAAGGTAATAACATAATAGAAAAGAGGACAGCATGGATTTGAAATTAGGATTCCAGTTTGAAACATTGCAATATCTTTTCCCTATGGCCTCAATGCTGTAACCTGATGCTTAAGGACTAACTTCATATCACACTGTTTGTCATGGGCCAGTCTGGCCTCAGTGAACGTGAGGACTCCTCAGGAGGAGAGGAGCCTCGTGTAGCCAGCCCTGGCTCCTCAGGAGAAGAGCAGCTCCATGTAGCCAGCCTTGATTCAGCAGAAGCCGGTGATCAGGAAGAACAGCTGCAGCTAATCAGAGTCCACAGCCAGTAGCTGAGGCAGAGTCACCGCCCGGCACCCTCCAGCCCCAATGCCACAGGTGAAGCCCAGCCAAGGACTTCCACCCCTTTTGGTTCACTCACAGCCACAGAGCGCCGCAGATGAAGGCAGAAAGTGGAACTGCAGGAGGCAGCGCAGTGCTCACCTCCTGGGCCGACGCCAGCTGCTTGTGGATAGCGAGAATGAGTAGCATCAGGATAGATCTCAAGCAGCTGGCTGCAAACCATGCCTGGCTAGAGGAACTGGCAGGCATGGAAGCAATGTGTTGTATTCTTGCTATGGCTGTGGCCACTCCTTTGAACCTTGCCTTGCTCCTGTAGCTTTGGACCATGCCTTGTCTCTGCCTGCACCTACACCTGATCTTACTGGTAACTGACCTATGGATCTTCTAACTTGGCTTTTTGATTTTGGACTCAACCTCTGGCTTGGGACTCATATGCCGACTTTGGACTGGACTTTGACAACTCTGCTTGGGCTGGCCCAGCTCATGACAGTGTTTATGAGTGCACCCCGAGTCTATTCCAGGACCTTTCAAACCACACACATGCTCAGAGTTTTATGTTGAACCTTAATTTTCAGGCATGTGGGACCTGATTTGAATTGAGATCATAACACTCAGTGAAAGAGGGCTTAATATTTCCATTCTGTGCTATTTTCCCTGCTTGAAATGGCCCTGAGAACTACTGTTTGACCACTTGGGGAAACTTGTATAAACAAATGCACTTCATGTAAGTTTCTCCAACGGGACAAATAGTGGCTCCCCAGGTCTATTTCATATTGAGAAAATGGAACAGAGAGGTAGATTTTAGTCCTCTCTCCTCTGTGTTTAATGGTTCCAATCCAAATCAGCCCCCACTCCCCTGGAGCTTGAGAATTGCAAAAATTGCTGTGAGGTCCAAACATGGAACTCCTTGCCCATCTCTGATTTGACAGGGCTTGGGACAGACCCATAAACAATGTAGTGCATAGTTAGGGCCTCAGTTATGTACATGGACCATTGGTTTAATGGTAATTTTTTTCAAATAACTATTGTCAGAATTGCATTCAAAATATACAGGAAGAAACTGCTACATCAAACAAGTACTTTAATGCCTAACCAAGGTTTTACACTTTATCATAGACAGCTCCTTCTACATTAGAGTGTCTTTCAGAATCCATGAATATGAATTACTTAATTCCTTGCAGCCAATCCTATTCATGTTAACTCAGAAGTGTACATTACAGTGCAGCCTGAGACTTTACCTGCTTCTCTGGTCCTTCTAACTTCACTATATGCAGGACCACAGACTCCCAAAGTCTGTACCTTAACATTGGGCCCACTGCTGACCAGAGATACTTGGCCCATCTGCTCCCACCAAAAATGCGAGACCACTCTTGTGACAAATCTGCCATTCCATGCTGAGTGAGACACTTGAAGGGAGAGAAGTGCAACTTTCCCCACACCTATGTGCCTTGACAAAACCAATGGGATTCGTAGGAATGTGGAAGAGTTGAGCATCATCTCCTCCACCAGGAGTGAGGGTGTCTGCTTGCAGTATGAGGGGGAAGCATACTTTGCAGGAGGACATGTTGCCCAGCTCTCCTTTAAAATCTGTTCCTGGCCGAGAATATTTGTTATCTTCACGTGATGAACAACTAATTTAATTCGGAGAAAACTTTAAAAGATGAACTATTTGCAAGATCAAAAATTACCACAGGGAAAAAACGCACCCCTCCCCCCCTCGATGTGTCTGTGTCACATGGCAGGCAGTATCCATGAAACTGGGTGGGGAACTGTCACCTAATATTTCTGGCAGTAAAGCTTGCCTGGCTAGGCTAAAGAGGTTATCAAATGGCACACAGCCCAGGTGGCCACCATACTCATTTTTAGCAGGGTCAACTAATTCTTTCAACCCAAATTGCAAGTGAGCAACTGCTAGGATGGAATGAACTCTTCAAACTATGAGAATCTCTCACTGCCTAAGCTTTCTAATACTCTTTAATCCACCTTGATATTGAAACACTAGACACTATGGCACCCTTTTTCTGATGGCCAAATAAGACAAATAGTTGTCTAAATGGCTGTATGCTTCTGTTCTTGTAAGATAAATATCAACAGGTTACGCCAAATATTGTCCAGTTGAACTTTACCACTTCCAGCACATACACACACACATTTGAACTGAGGAACTGAAGGAGATTCTTAATGCAAGTGAGTATCTGTCACTAGCTTTAAGACAAATGCCATCATTGGGCCAAGACTTGGACTAGACACAGCTAATTTCTCTTCAGGAAAAGAGAATGTATAGCTGTGACTTGTGTTGTAGTCAAAGGGAAGGGGATTGTACTGTACTTCTGTTCATATTTTAATGTGTCTGAGTTTATTTTACATACAGTGTTTTCAACTGGCAGTCATATCATTGAATCCTGCCCTAAAGGATATTTTTCCAAGCCAAGGACAGCCCTATCCAAATTTATTCTGTGTGGTAAAAAAGTTTGTCCATAGTTTCACACATAAGGAGAACAGAAAATATTGTTGAATGATAAGACAGTCTACATTTTTATTAGGGTGGCCTAAAGGGTTAGTGAGGTAGGCCATTGTCAGAGACCCTCAGCACAGTAGAAGGCCGGTGACTGACTAGAGATGTTTGGCCTATTCGCTCCTACCAAGAAACATAATAGGGACCTCTGAAATGATCCTCCATTTTCCAGTGGGAAAGCTGCTTGGATGGGGGACAGTGGAATAAAGCTCTCTCATAAAATGTCTCAGGAACATCTGGCGATGATCTCCCACTTCCTGATGGGAAAGACATTTGGAGAACTGAGTAAAGAGGAACCCTCTGAACAGGGTCTCCTGCAGGTGCCACTGTGCACATGGGTGAAATCAACACCAGCCAGTACATGGGCTTTCTCTGTGGTGGCCCCAACCCTGCGGAATGGCCTGCCTGAAGAGGTCAGGAGACCCCCCCACTCTCCTGGGCTTTCCACAAACAATGCAAAACTGAATTATTCAAAAAGGCTAGGAGGGCTACATTGTAAGGAGGGGGTATCAGATGCTTCACTAATGAGTTAGAGACCATAGACTTCACCACTATGTTGCCTTACATACTAACAGTTGCTTTAAATATGTGCTCCTATGAGCTATCTGCTTCATGTTGTCTAATGCCAGTCCTAAAATTGCTTATGTTCTGTTTCAGCACTTCTTCAACTCTGGATTGGATTCTTGCTAATGTTATGTCTTTGTAAACTTACATTTATTTACCCAATGGCATTGTTTATGGAAATGTCCTTGATATTGACTGTACTAATCTTACACTGCGTAATCTGCCTTGAGTCTCAGTGAAAAAGGCAGACTATACATGACATAAATAAATAAAAATAAAATTGTGCTAGCAACACTAAAGGGACACTGAAAGAGAGGAAGCTTTATTTCTTCCAGAAGAAAATTGAAAAATGCCTTGGAGGCCTGGGGGTGGCAATCTGTGCCTTTGGGGCATTCTTCCATTTCCTGGTCAGATGGACGCTGAAAGTGACTGGCAAGCATTGACCTCAGGGAAGTGGTAGACAGAGTATGGGGGGCAGATTGTATGTAGTGCCAGCGTTTAACAATGCCACCCAAGACTTGGAGCCCTTATTTTTACCTCTCTCTTTGATTTTGTATGTAATGCTAGGTAATTCTGTGCATTTGAAACCCTTATGGCTAGATGCTGCCAATTGTAACAGAGCCAGACCATCTATGAAGATCTCTGTATGTGGAAGAGATTTCGTTTGTTTATTTAGTTCATTCATAGTCTGCTTTTCTTGCTGAGAATCAAGGTGGATGACAAGAACTGTTCTAAAATGCAATAAAAAGAGAACAATGGATTCAATAAACAATGCAATAAAATGGAGTCACAAAATTAGAAAACAATGACATAAAACAGTATAAGACATATAATAAATAATGCAATAGAAATGCCTAAAATTTACATATCTGACTCCTGGACTTCCATCTAGATAATTGAATACTCAGCTTACTCCAAGAATGTGTAACCATTTTTGACTTACTACCAGCCTTGAGAACACCTGGTTATTTTATGCAGGGCACAGGGTACTTGCTTTGTTGCTTATTCCTGTGTCTTCTGTGAGGTTCTTGGCACTTGCATATGTTGTTTTACAGCAAGATTGCTTGGCCATTTCTCAGTTATAGCATATACACAGCAGGGCTTTGCTTGTTTATCATCTCCCTAGGCTGACCTTTTTAAAAAGCAATCTCTTTCAAGCACCACATTACAGCAGTTGAACAGGAAATTTAATAAAAGCAAAGAGGAAGTGTTTATTTATTTGTTTGTTTGTTTGAAGAATTTATATGGCAGTGTTCTGACCCAAGAGCAGTAAAAAGAGCAAGGTCGAGGATAGCAGGAATTAGGATCTGCTTTACTCTTGCATGTCAATTGTGATGGCAGAAGAGCAAGATTCCGGTCCAGTAGCACCTTAAAGACCAACTAGATTTCCAGGGTATGAGCTTTTGAGAGTCAGAGCTCCCTTCATCAGATACAAGGAGTGGAAAAAGGAAGGAGTCTTTATAATCCAGGCAGAGCGTGGGAGGAGTATTGTAAATTTGACTGTCAGAAGCTAGCTACAATACATGTAGTAGTTAGCTTAATAGAGCTTGGGTGCAAACTGCAGAAAATTAGCATATGGAATGCGAGAAGAATTCTACGTCCCAATTCAACCTTGGGGGATCCATTGTTTCAAATTTACAATTAAACTCAATTTAGATGCCACTGGACCTGAATCTTGCTCTTCTACTACCTACCATCACAGCTACCCTGAGACCTGAAACTGTGGTAGACTCCTTGAATCGATACATACTGATTTTTCTGGACTGTAACTAAAATGGTACTGTCATAAGGTTCCTGCTATCCGCCTTTGAGATACCTAACAGAGTATGTCAAAAGACCCTAACAATCCAGGTAACATAACAGCCCCTCCCCCCATCCCTGAAAAAGTCCTATTGGATTATCCCTAGAAAATCTGAAACTTGCCAACCTATCTGCAATAAGATATGCAATAACCCAGAAGTCTAGGCACATAGGCTTCGCATCCTTAATTCTTCCACCAGCTAATCAGTGAGGGGTGGGGAGAGGCCCACAGTACTCTAAAATTGCTCAGTTTGCTCATCAGAATCTGCTAATCTGGTTGAAGCAAAATGGCTCGAACTTGTGCTGTACTGGGCATTCAGAACCCTTTTCCTTGGAGCTCACATACTGTTAAGCCAGTATGTTGAGAATGGCAAACTTGCGTCATAACGCTGGGCAGCAATGCCTGAGCCAACACTTTTATACAATTTGTATCTGTGCTATGTAACAAAGCCTGCAGTCCTAAGAACACTTTCCTAGGGGTAAGCCTCATTGACTTATATGGCACTTACATCTGAGTAGGCCTGCTTAGGATTCCTCCTGAAATAACTATTCACACTCATCATTTTTTCGGAATCACAAACCACCCCCCAAAAAAGCCACAAAAGTGTTCCTGCAAACTGTTCTTGGGCATCAGCTTGAGAGATAACAAAAAGTAACATAAAGTGATTGGGGCCAGCAGTTTGTGAAAAGGTGAAGTAACCTCAGACTCCAGAAGAGAATCCAGAGTCTGGCAAGCCACATTTACCATGCTATAATTACTATCACATTTAATGTGGTACTGGTCAATGAAAAAAAGCATCTTTCCAAAGCAGACTTGACAGTCCCGGGCTGCTACTTTGAAGATCAGAGAAGAATGTTTTTAACCCTTTCCTTCCATGCCTCTTCCATGATTTAAAATGCCTCTCCAAAGCTGCAATTGGCTCTTGTGGGAAAATACATGGACTCAAGCAGGGCTCATTTCACGGGGGAATGCACAGGAACGCAGTTCCAGCAGTTCCTCAAAGAGGTCACGTCAGATGGGCCCGCCCACCTGACTCTCAGCCATTTTGGGCCCGTTTCAGCCTGGACTGGGTCCAAAACAGCCTAGATCGGGCCTCTGACGGGTGGTGGATCACTCTCCCATTCATCAGTGGCCTGATCCTGACCATTTTGGGCCCCCTTTCAGCCATTTTGAGCCCCTTTTTGCCATTTTGGGCCCAACTTCGGCCCTGAATGGCCAGGACTGGGTCCAAAACAGCCAGAATAGGTGATGTCAGGGGGTGAGGCATATGCAAATTAGTTATACTAACGACACACTTCTGGTGATGGCAAGAGGCGTGGCATATGCTAATGAGTTATGCTAATGAGTTCCTCCAGCTGTTTTTCTACGAAATGACCCCTGGACTCAAGCACCCGAACAAGGGCCAACTGCAGGCCCTGAGGGACATTTAAATCCTGGCAGAGGTGGGAGAGAAAAGGGTTAAATGCAGGCTCTTCTCGCAAGCCTTCTTCAGTCTTCAGAGCAACCACTTGGGGCTGCATATTAGCATTTAAAAAGCTGTGGATACCTGTCAAGGCTGGTTCCACCCCATGCTTATCATTTAGGTTTAAACTGCTTGTGTGGATTGATTAAAAGCACCCCATTAAGGCTTAGACCACCATATGCTGTGAGAGTTGACCCAGACATCTAGAACTGAGGTGTCGCCCACAATCATTGCTTTAACAAAGAAACCTAATTCAAAGTCCTCGCTACCAAATTCAACCTTCAACAAGTAAAGTTCTGAAGCATAGTTACCTACTGAAGATATTGCTTGTCCTTCAGTGGTGTTTTAGCTTCATCATATATTCACATTTTGCTGATTACATTCCAGCATTGAAGTAAAAGTCTTTGTACCTTCCAGTCTTTTGCATGATCAATATTTCATTCTATTCATTCAGATATTGTAGATAGACATGCATTATTCACACACTGGATCGTCTTGGTTTTGGATGGAGATTATCATATATCCTTCACTCACTCTTCTGAGCCACTTATTTGCCCATAATACTTACAATGTGATTTTCATACCTATTCAGTTGTCGTGCCCAACCGGGTTTTTTCCTCATTATTAAATTTAACCCTTTGTGCAAGATAATTAACAACTCAAGGTTAAGAAGGTAAGCAAACCTTCTTCCCAAATAAATTTCATCTTTCTGTGCAGCTGATTTGGTGATTAGGGCATATTTAGTAACACAAATTAGAAACATATCAAGCAATCTTCAGTTTGTTGGAAATACAGTGTCTTGCGTACAGAGAAGGCAGAAGACACAGAATACCTGCAAGGGGCAGGGGGTCTGACAGTTAGATACATGGCAGAGTGGGATCCTGCTTTCTTTCTCTCTTCTGTCCTTCTTGCATGTCTCCAGATTGGTATTCTGAGGGAGTTGCTGTTGATTACAAGTCCCGCCCCCTACTGTGTTGAGCTCTGCAGTGCTTGGCAGGAAGTGACCTTTTGAAACAAAGGGCTCCTCCTCGCGAGAAGCACAGCTGAGATAGCTGGGCTGAGACAAGGAGTGGAGAGCATGTGATGAGTTGCTGCTAGAAAGTTACGGTTTTTTTTTTTTTGTCTTTCTGCCTTTCGACCTGTCGGCCCTGAAACTCTGCTCAGAGTACTGTTCGAACTGACCATGTCCTCCTTGAATTCCAGTTGCTGTGGGAGGCTAAGAAAGTTCATAGTCAGACTCGTAGGTTAGATTTTCGTAGGGCCGACTTCAATGAACTCAGAGGCTTGATGAGTATCATTCCGTGGGTGAGTGTGTTGGGAAGGGGAAAGAACAAGTGAAGGGTGGGCTCTTCTCAAACATGAGCTTTTGCAAGCTCAAGCCCTCACTATTCCAGCAAAATGGAAACACGTTAAGGGCTCCAAGAAACTGATGTGGATGAACAGATAGCTCTAGAATAAGCTAAAGGAGAAAAAGGAAATGTTCAGGAAATGGAGAGAAGGAGAGACCTCTAAAGAGGAACATATGGGGGTTACTTGGTACTGCAGATCAGCCATCAGAGAAGCTAAAGCACCGTATGAGCTGGATCTGGCCAGGGGAGTTCGCTACAATAAGAAAAACTCCTACAGATATGTGAGAAGCAAACACAAGGTAAAAGAGGAAATTGGATCACTGTTGAGAGTAGAAGGAGAAACTCTGATGGAGGACAGAGAAAAAGCAGACAGGCTTAATGACTCTTTTGCCTGTTTTCTCCTGGAAGAACTTGAGCCCATCTAGAGATGGTAGTAGACACGACAGGACACCTGGGGGGCTAGTTGACATTGACAGAGGTTGTGGAGAGGCACCTATCTGCACTGGACAAATACAAATCCCCTGGGCCAGATGGGGTGCACCCAAGAGTCCTCAAAGAACTTTCTAGAGAACTTGCAGAGCCTCTTTCCATCATCTTCAAGGCCTCCTGGAGGACTGGGGATGTGCCACAAGATCGGAGAAGAGCGAATGTTATCCCAATCTTTAAGTAAGGGAAGAAGGATGACCTGGGAAACTCCAGGCTGGTCAGTCTGTCTTCTGTTGCTGGGGAGATGTTAGAGCAGATTTTAAAGGAATCGATCTGTAACCATCTGAAGGACCGCTTAGTGATCCGGGGAAATCAACATGGTTTTGTCCCCAACAGATCTTGTCAGACCAACCTGATTTCCTTCTTTGATCGAGTGACGAGCTTACTGGATCGTGGGAACTCTGTCGATGTGATTTACCTGGATTTCAGCAAAGCTTTTGATAAGGTTCCGCATGACATTCTAATAGGTAAACTGCAGACTGGACTATGGGACACTGGATAGGGAACTGGTTAGAGGACTGCACCCAAAGAGTGGTGGTCAATGATGTTTCATCAGATTGGAGGGAGGTGTCCAGTGGAGTGCCGCAGGGCTCGGTTTTGGGCCCGATACTTTAAAATATTTTTACCAGTGATCTGGATGAAGGGGTAAACGGGCTACTAATTAACTTTGCTGATGATACCAAATTGGAAGGAGTGGCAAACACCCAAGAAGATAAATTCAACAAGACCTGAATACTCTGGTGAAGTGGGCAGTTGTGTACAGGATGCAATTCAACATAGATAAGTGCACAGTATTACATCTGGGCCACAAAAATATGAAGCACAAATACTGGATGGGGGATACACTTCTGGGTAGTAGTGTATGCGAAAGACCTTGGAGTAAGAGTGGACTGTAAACTAAATATGAGCAGTAGTGTGATGTGGTGGCAAAAAAGGCAAACTCAGTCTTGGGTTGTATCAAAAGGGCCATTACATTGAAATCGCAAGAGGTCATAGTCCCTCTCTATACTGTCTTGGTCAGGCTGCACCTGGAGTACTGTGTGCAGTTCTGGAGGCCCCACTTCAAAAAGGATGTGGATAAAATCGAGAGGGTGCAGAAGAGAACAACGAAGATGATCAGGGGTCTTGAGACTGAGCTCTACAAGGAAAGGCTGAGGGCCTTGGGAATGTTTAGTTTGGAGAAGAGGAGATTGAGGGGGGGGACATGATTGCTCTCTTTAAATATTTGAAAGGCTGTCATTTGGAGGAGAGCAAGGAGCTGTTCCAGTTGCCAGCAGAGGATAGGACCCAAAGCAATGGGCATAAATTACATGCAGAAAGGTACTGGCTGGATATTAGGAAAAACTTTTTCTCAATCAGAGTCGTTCAAAGGTGGAATCAGCTGCCCAGGGAGGTGAGCTCTCCACTGGCAGTTTTCAAGAAGAGGCTGGATGAATATTTCTCAGGGATGCTTTAGGCTCATCCTGCATTGGGCAGGGGGTTGGATTAGAAGGTCTGTATGGCCCCTTCCAACCCTGTGATTCTGTGATTCTTAGGCTACTTCCTGCTTCCCGTTTCTTCCCGGAAGTCCCTCCTCCCTTTTAACTGAGGTAGTTACTATCTAGTCTGTTTCTCTCTTTTCTGTCAGAGTTGTAGTTCCTGAATAAACTCTCTTCATTCACTCCTTAATCAGACTCAAGATCATACCAGAACCTACACAGTTAATATAAGAGTAGCCATGCTGGATCAGACCAACTCTCCATGTAATCCAGAATCCTGTTTCCAACAGTGGCCAGTAAGGTGCTGAAGGGAGCTCACAGATCACAGTCCTCAACTGATGACTTATCCCCATCATCTGACCATCAGACCCATTCTCCTCTGAACTCAGAGGTCATGTCTGACTGTCATGTCTAACACCCAACAATAGACCTAGAAAAACCACATAATCATGCATAAAGGAGGTTACTTCTCCATACCAGATTTTGAGAATAAATAGTGACACGTTAGCAGGTCTTTCAGTTGCTTCCAAACAGCGACTTAGTTTCCATATTTGTAAACTCTCTTCAAATATGGGCTGCCTTATTTAGAGTCATATTATATAGCCCAATATTATCAGTCTTCACTGACAGCAGAGGGACTCCCAAAGCAGAAATCTTCCCAGCCCTGAAACCTGACCAACTTTTAACTAGAGATACCAGGACTGACCCTTGGATGACACATCTGCATAGCATATACCTCTAAATTATGCCCCCCTCCCTTTACAGAGATAGGAATGCTCTCTGCCTGTTCATTTTCATCTAAATGTAATGACTAGATCTTGAAATACTAGATTATCCTTCACTTTTCTGTACCTCAAATGTCCTTCTGTGTCTACACAAACTCTTGCATACAAACAGACCCGCACAGCAATATAGAAAGATCAATTACCTAGGGAATATTTATAGTTTACTACAAAAACTAATTGCAGAACAGTAGCAAATTGAACATTATAATTATTTTTTTTAAAAAAAATAGGTTAATTACAGATTAGAATAGTGATTATACTACATTTTCTTTCGTGCAGCAGGAGATCTCTTGATTAAAGTTCCTGCCTGTAGAGACAGTAAGCAGATAGGACTAGACAATCCAGTGTACATAAGGATGCCACTGAAAATGGCAGCCATGTGTCTAGATCCTCCTCCTTTTCGAACATATAGTACAATTGCCCCATGACCTGATAGTATTAAGTTAATTTCCAAGCCTCCCACCAAAAGCATCCTGATGTAAGGGGCGGGGGCTGGAGAAACCCATTATGTTATTCGATCAGGAAACAGGTAAATTGTACAAGATCTTCTGGAGGGAGGGGGAAAATAGATACACAGTTGACACGTTTAGCTGCAGCCATGTGTATATCATAAAGTCTAGTTCCAGGCAGAGATTACTTCTATGAAATCTAGGCAGCTCAGCTGTTTATGTCAAACACAAGAGGGAAATCTCCTAATATAGACTAAGAACAAGAGAGCCAACGCTCAAGGAGAGTAGACTGGGTTTGCAAAAATACCCAGAAAAACACATACATCTATTGTTGATTTTACCTCCAAATCTTAGAACAATCAGTTACATACACTTAATTTCATTACATGTAATAAATCACATTCCCATTTTCAATATTTTATATACAGTCCCTTTGTAAAGTCTTTAAGTGATTAGTCCTTTTTATTTATCATTGCCTTTCCAAGCCACTACGAGTAGAAAGTGTGAAGTATGCACACGATCTTCCCCCCGAAGGGTAGAGTGAAACGCGGCGTTTCAAAATGTTGCTTGGCGCTTGGCGTTTATCTGGCTACGAGCTCTGCCGGCTCATTTGTTAAGGGCTCGTTTCAAGTCTCTTCTTCCTCTGGCCACTTATTAATTTCTTCCAATAAATCTTCTTCTGATCAAGACTGCAAAATAGTCATGAATTTGTGCTAGGTTTCTACTTGGAGATATTATATGCACCTTTAAAAATTCTAACTATGGAGAGAACACCACTGCAGCTTTTCTCACCTCATTCCCCCATCAGCTCCCTAATAAGAAGGACAACAATTTTTCCCCAAATCAGGTGAAAGAGGAAGAAAAAAGGGACCAATGAAGTCATGAAGCAGAAAAGATGATGGTTGCTTCATCTCCTTTAGCTTCCAATTTTTTTAAAGGTATAGGAAACTTTCTGAGTTGCTTCCTCTCTGCCTCGTTGAAATACAGTTTAACTTCTGTTCACCTGAAGTTAATGGGATTATTCATGTGATTAAAGTAAACTGGATTTAGTCTTAAGCCTGCCACAGCACCTGCAAATAAGGGTGTAATTTAGAACAAGTATTTTATCATGCTTAACCTTTTGTGAATTTCATGCAAATATAGCTCCTGGCTTTATAGAATAAGCTTTTGTGTGTGATTGTGAAATGGAATGCCATAAATCTAGCAATCTCTGCTCCCCTTACGTTTTTTGGGGGGAGTTATTCTTTCTTGAAATTGCACAGTTTAAAAACAATTAACACACTAAACTTTTCCAAAGTTTCAAAAACCAGTATTTCAACGTCACCTATCTCACAGGGTTGCTGTTACAAGAAAATAGAAGAGAGCAGAATGATGAAAGATGCTTTGGATCTCCCCAGGGGAGAAAGGTGGGGTATAAATGCAGTAAATAAATGACCATTATTTTGTCTTCTATTGAAGGATTATGCATTAAAGGTGCCTTTTTAGAGATACTGAAGGAAGTGTAAGATTAGTTACAATTTATTAAGCCAGTTATAAGTTTTCACTATTAGAAGGAAAATATTCAATGGGTTGGATTCTAGGAATTTGTTTGGCCATCAGTGGACCTTCTTTCCGTGCACAGAACATTTGATATAGCGGAACACATTTCTTCCCATTTCCAAGGCAAGTGCCCTTGTGCAAGAAGGTTCTGCTGTTAGCAGAACATTTTTATAGGCCAGTACCTAACATTTTCTTTCACTTGTAATTTGTAAATTAACGCATCAGAATCAAAATGGCCTCCAAATTAAACAAGTGAGCCCTCATCTCACAGTGCAACAGATTAACATTGTTTATCTTAATTTTTTGGAAGGCTAGACTAATACCATTGTTCACAGATAAAGACAAATTTGTTACTTTTATTTATGATATAAGTATATCTGTATTTTATGCATTTATTATTTTCCGTGTTGAAACTGAATTATTTGCTATGGCTTCTGAGCGAATGCGATAAACGTTGTGAATTGAATTGACTAATTAATAACAACTTCCCATAGGCTAATATATCAAAGCAAGTAACCCATAAGTATAGATGTATTATTACGTTGTATTTATTTGATTGGGCTAATTCCCAAATCTCTGTTTTTACAATATTACTGGAACATTTACAAACTAGCCAAATGATTAAACAGATCTAAAGGAAATAAATACTCATAGACTGAAAGCAGGTTATGGATCAACTAAAAACTGGAAAAATGAAATCAAGCTATTAAAAAAATTAACATAAATCTGAATTTAGTTTAAGTAATACTAAATAAGAAATGAATAACCTTCTGCTGATGGACTCGTCATTGAGAAATTAAAAATAAGAATAATGGTGATGAAGTTAATTATTGTGGCAGCTGCCATCAGAAATTACTTAATTAAGTATGAGACCAGAGAAATCACACCTCTCCCACACTGTACTTTTCAAATAGGTCTGCAGAGAATACAGTTGAATTGTACAAAGAATAAGTGTTTTTGGAGTGTAGTTAGCTGTCACTAGATCCATGACTTAATAGTATTTCTGGCTTATAGTCTTGTGGTAAAAACAAAGAACAAGCCATTTTTTATGGACAAAGGCGCTGCACCTTCTGTATGACACAAAACACAGTAATAATAAGGAATAAGTAAAGAGGCTGGATCATTAAAATCTTTGATCCTAAACCATTTTTCACTTCACTTCACGTGTATGATTTGTAGATATGACTCATATTTCTGGTTTCTATGAATAAAGACTGTAATGCAAAGAATTAATACTTGATAGTACATCCCATCAAAAAATTATCAGAATTTGGCTGAAAATAATTCTTGAAGTAGATTTTGGTGATATCACAGCTGAAACACAATTGCACAAAATTCTACTCAAAATTGTCTTTTACTGATTTTGATGTCAACCATTGTGTGGATCCATTAGTGTTTGGTAGATGTTTTACATCAGTTTCATCATTTGACATCCAAAGTTTTTGCAACAGATTTTTTAATGTATTTGAAGTATACCGTAAACCTACAAAATCAGCCAATATTTGACAATATCTAAGAGATGACTTGCAATAGCAATCAGTATTTAACCATATTTAAAACATGACTTTAAAAAATGTAATAAAATTTAGTCAGCAATCAATCATAACAATTGCATTTAAAATGTTTGGATGTTAATTTTTTTGAGATAAAAGCCTAAATTTCAAAATTTACAGCTTCAGTAAGTTTTGAAAATTTCATCTATATTCTTTTATTAAAAGTATGTCCCAGAAGAAGGAACAGAATTATGAAAGGGACACACATTATCCCCTCTTATTTTACCTGCATGCTACAAGTAGATTAAGCAATTGTGTTTCAAATAATTTTTTGTTTTTCATGTAAATAAATTTAGAAGATATGCAATAATTATGAGGGTAAGAAGAACCAGGGCTTTTTTCAACTGGAATGGAGTGGAACAGAGTTCCGGAACCTCTTGAAAATGGTCACATGGCTGGTGGCCCCGCCCCCTGATCTCCAGACAGAGGGGAGTTTAGATTGCCCTCCTCGCCACTCTAGCAGCATGGAGGGCAATCTAAACTCCCCTCTGTCTGGAGATCTGGGGGTGGGGCCACCAGCCATGTGACCATTTTCGCTGAGGGTGGTTTAAACTTTAAAAAACTCCCCCTTGTTCCAGCTGACCCAAAGTGACATCATTGGCCCTGGGAGCATGTGTGCACTTTGCACGCGCACATGTGGTACCAGGGGCACCACCTCTCGCCAAGAATTGCCCCCTGTGCTGGCAACCCACTGAGTTCCACCACCTCTTTTCCCAGAAAAAAAGCCCTGAGAAGAACTAATGGGAAACACTAACGTCCGAGCAGTAGTCAGTGGTGGGAGGTTGAGCGAGACCAGTGCTCACTACAGTCCTATTCATGAAGGTAAAAAGGCACCTATTGAATCCCACTTCCATAATGACAGAACTATATAAAGAAGAGACAATACCTACTGTCTTGAAACAAAGGTAAATGAGACTACTTTATTTTTCATTATGCTACACACCTGCGTCAAGAATGCGTAATTCACAATATATAAAAAGCAGGCAAGTGACAATGAAGATCATCACACGTCTGGAAAATACTCCAACAGACTGCAAGTGGAGCTTTGCTAACAGAATGGAACTTCCCACCCTTCCCCCGTTTCTCAAAATGCTGCTCCCAGAGTTCAGGGGAGTTGCTCCCCCCCACCCCCGAACAACACTAGGAGCAATGTGAGGATCTGCAGCAAAAATCCCACAGATACCTCCCTCTACCAATAAAAAAAGAACTGGATATAATTTAATATATCTTTGAAATGCCGGGGTGGATCCAACCATCCTTGAAGAAGCCTTCCTCCATTGACAGAACAGCAACTTAAAAAATGTCTCCTTAGGTTGGAGGAAGGCTTCACACTTTGCTTAGTGGAGTGGTTGGAGAGGGATAGGATCGACCTGCTAAGATTGCTAGGATAACATTGCATAGCTGAGATGCAATCTCATTAAATTATTCTCTGGAGTTATGTTTATATTGGAAATACTTTATAAATTTTGGACTGGAACAGATGGTTCAGTTTCATTAAGTGAGACAATCTGAAGAAATGATGCCTTATTCATGTCCATTAACACAGAAGAGTGTATCTGTTCTTAGGATTTCACTGTATGGCATTTAACACTGCAGTCCTAAACAGAGTTATACCTTTCTAAATCCACCAAAGTCAAAGGGATTAGAAAGGTGTAACTCTGCCTAGGATGGCAATGCAAAAAACAGAATTCAATTACTGTATTTTGAAACAATAAAGGCACCCATCTTTCTCCCTAATTCACCTAATTAAACAGAGAAAATACACTACCAAAATATAAGGGTCCAGCCATGTATGGGACTGACGGTGCCTATAATTTTCAACTCAAACGTTCAGGTGAGAAGATCTTTCAGAAGCCATTTATCCTGATAGAGATTATTATAAACCTGTAAAACAAGTTGAGCTTCAGCATTGGGATAGGAGAATATAAAATCTACAAGTTAAACAGGGTAAGACTTAATTAATATTTGCAATCCATTCCACGCTCCTCAGCAAAGATGAAAGCACTCAAGATGCCTAGGTATATCCTGATTTCTACAACTGTGTGTTAACTCTACATAAAACAAAATGTCATTATATAAACTTTGGTTGGGGTGGGGAGAGAATGAGATGCTTTTAAAACATGATTTTGCACATGATCTTCACAATCTATTGCGATTTGTTTAGCACAGAAAATTGACATCTTCTAGTTTTTATTATTGATATGAGTAACATATTGTGTTAAAATATTCCTCAAGATGCCGGTATTTTATTGATTAATAAAATGTTTACCCCGCCTTGCTGCCTTCACAGGGCCATCAAGGTGGTTAACAAATTAAAAACATACAGATTAAAATATCATCTTAAAAGCCATTAAAACCAACATATAAATGCATCATTAAAACCATTTAAAACCAAAGTTTAAAATAAATACCAAAGATTAAGAACAAGTTAAAACACTGAGGGAAGAGGATGGAATATTTGCGATTTATGCTGCTATCTTAAGTTGCACCCTTCAAAGTCCACAGAAGTCAATGGATTCAAAAGGCTGTAAATTTGATCAGGAAAGGTTTATGCATAGAATATAACAAAAGAAACATAGCTTAAGAGGACTAAAGTTTCACTGAGGCCTAGCAGAATGCTCCAGAACAGATTCAATGAAATTCTGAGAAGTCGATACATTTCTATTTTCCTTATATTCAGATCAAGTGGTGTTCAGAATCAGCAGCCAATAAAAACCATAGGCCAAGGAGCATGTTTCTGTTAACCTCTATGATTCTAATAGCAAAAAAAGGCCAGTATGGTACAATAGGAAATGGAATTGATTAATGATGGTATCTGGATTCAAAAGGTATAGTTGAAAATGGCAGCTCCACTCCATATTGAACCACAGGCCACTACAGGTGTGATTATGGGATTTTGGAGTTAGATTAGAGGTCAAATTCTGTATCATGTTCTGAAGTTGACATCTCTGATGTCTTAACTTTGCTTTCTCATCTAGAAGCATTCAGTCTTGCTCACTGGTATGGCAAACACACCCACACTTCCATGCCCATTATCCTGAATGTGTTCTGAAATCTACAGTGCAGGGAGTATTCTGCTCTTTCCATGGGTGGCTATCCACAGGCAAAGAACATCTCCATACTACTCAAAGACTCATGAAGCGGCCTTCTCCTGAATCAGACCTTTAGTCCATCAAGGTCTGTATTGTCTGCTAAAACTGGCAGAGGCTTTCCAAGGTCTGTCTACTACCTGATCCTTTGAACTGGAGATGCTGGAGATGGAACCTTGGCCCTTCTGAATGCCAGGCAAATGCTCTACCACCATGCCACAGCCTCTCCTGCTTTTATTATTAATGTATGTAATCTGTTTTGGTAGCTCAAAAATATCCCCAAGGCATCTAACAATATAAAATCAATCAAAATGACATATTAATAAGTAAAACTAACAATTCTACCTTTAAAAAATAACAGTAAGAAAAACCAAACAGCACCATAAATTCCCACACAGTGCAATCGTACATTCCTTTTACTTCAGCTGAGGCCTGTAGGATACCAGTTAAAAATCCAGTATTGGTAGATTCTGAAAATACACCAGCATCAGAGAACAGCACTAGCACAACCTCACTGACATAGGAGCTGAAAATCAATGTTATCAGAGGCTTGATGGAGGAGGAGCAGAACTTGGCTGATATTTCTAAGAGCCAAACTAGATGTGATGGCATCTTCTCAGCTGCCATCAGGATCAGGCCCTTGCAGCACAACTTTAAAATGGTGGCAGCATTCTCATGGTGCCCAAAAGAACACCATCACATTCAATTTGGTCTTAAGTTCCTTCATGTCATGTTTTCAACCCAGTGATTGGAAATTATACTGCGAGGTGGTGTGTCACAGGCTGGGCCAGCCCAAGCAGGATGGTTCAAGTCCAAGCACCAACAGAAAGCCCAAGGGGAGTTCAAGGGTCAAAAGCCAAGCCCAAACTGTGGTCAGAGCACAAACTAAACACCAGGAGTGAGTCCAGAGTCCAAGAGCCAGGTCAGGTACAGTCCAAGGTCAGTGTCAGATCCAAAGGCAGGCATGAGCAAGGTACACACCACACACAGCGGTTGCAGGTAGTTTGCCACTTTGCTTCCACACCTGGCAGTTCCCTCAGCTCAGCTTTTATGGCCAGGCATGGGTTACAGCCAGCTGCTGGGGCTCCATCCTACTGCTACTCATCATCACTCTCCAGCAGCTGGAGTTGGTTCAGAAGACGAGCACTGCACCATTTCTCCTGCAGCTCCAACCTCAGTCTTTGTCTGTGGCGTTCTTTAGGCATGGGTGAACCTGGGGGGTGGAAGCCCCTGGCTGGTCTTCCCCTGTGGTGTTGACAGTCCCTGACTGAGCTTCCCCTGTGGTACTGGGGCTGGAGAGTACTGGTGGCTCTGCCTCAGCTGCTGGCTGTAAGCTCCGATTAGCCAGCAGCTGTGGCTCCTGATTACTGGCTTCTGCTGAGTCAGGGCTGGCTACATGGAGCTCCTCTTCTTCTGAGGAGTCCTGGCTGGCTACACAAATCCCCTCTCCTCTTGAGGAGTCGTCACTCTCACTGAGCCCAGACTGGGCCATGACACCATGCAAATTAACACACCCGTTAAATGGGACTACCAAAAATTACTACCCCCTCACCTCTGCTCACTCTGTCTATACAAGCAAAAGGGGTCTTACGACTCTAACTGTGCAATTAGCCATAACACACCTCCAGCACTATATGTACTTCATAAAAGGTGGACTGGGCTGGAAGCCTAAAATAAACAACTTTGCCCGGGGCATAGCAAAATAGGGGCAGTGTTGTATTTGTCTTCTCAGACCTAATGATCCACTGCCATTTGAGATCTGTTCATGGACCTGACCTATGTCCTTATGGATCTGGGGAGCTATAACATACCGCTTCCCCTGGATGGAATTACGTATCATATGTGAATATTGACTTTATGTATGCAATTTCTTCCCCATAAGTGGATCCCCAAATGTCGGGGCACTGAGCATAAGGAACGAGATCAGGGTCAGCAGCTACCTTTTATAATTAAAGAGCCAAATCCATCAAAATTCAGAGCATGAGATCAACAAAGAGTCAGTATAAGAAAACCCGTTTGCATTACTGTAAATATACAAGTAAACATTACTGAAAATTGAAATGTTGATTAGTAATCCATACAGTATATTATTAGAAAGTAGCACATACAAGGTCTCACAATAAGTAATAAAAATACACTTAGCACCCTGTGCAATAAATGTAGTACAGTGGCATAAATCTGTCCATGGTTCACAATTGAAATTTTTCACCTCTATCATTTCCCTTTCTGTAAAGCATCTCTAAGAAGCCATTTAGTCCTATAAAAATCTTTGCCTTCCATTTCTGCTCAGCATGGTTTGAGCATTGGATTAGGATCGGAGAGACCCAGGTTCAAACCTCCACTCTGCAATGGAAGCTTGCGGGGTGACCATGGGCCAGTCACACACTCTTAGCCTGTCTCTCACAGGGTGGTTGTGGGGATAAAATGGAGGACAGGATAATTATGTAAGCCCTCTTGGGTCCGACTTGAGAGAAAGGCGGAGTATGAATGAATAAACGAATGAATGAATGAATGAATGAAATGCCTGTCACAAACTGGTTCCAAGCCATATTTAATTCCATTCTGAACCACATTTCCCTCTAGAGCATAGGTTGCAGACCCCTGAACTGGAAGATAACTAATGACTTTCTCTCAATCACCTGCTTTCTAGGAATTAGTCAGGAACTGCCCATTGTAGCTGTCAACCTCTATTACTTATAGGAAGCTCTGTAAAATTGATGGATTCAGGAAGGTGCTTGAAGGTAGATAACAATACTGTTTGGCTACTGATCTTATATTATTCTTCTGATGTATGTGATTTCATAATCATGGGATTATTTGGGTTTTCATTGTTATCATATGCTGTTTTGGGGGTCCATTTCAGGTCAAAAACAGGATGAAAAGTTTAAAGTAAGCAAACAAACTAAACTGATGTTCCTCTTGGCTTTTCTCATGAGCATTCCAATACCCTTCCAAACATATACTTTTAGAACAGTTTGGACCACAGACAAAGCCTAGAATATTAGAAGCAGCGCACATATTCAGTTCTTCCCTATGAGATTTTATTCCAGCAGAATACACTTTGCAAGTACACTTTGCAAGTTTTTTTGGCAGATGAAGCCACGCTTAAGATGGTACTTTTAGTCACAGGGTAAGCCACACTGTTACTTTGCTGTCTGTCAAAGGCACCTGCTAAGACATGAAGGCTGTCAACCCTATTCATCTGTCTTGCTTTCAGAACTCTGACTGGCTGCTGTTCAATAAAAGCTTTTCAAAATACATTTACTTCCGCACCTTTGTGTTAAACAGGCTTAGTACACAAACATCATCCTCAACCCCTGCTTATTACTCACAGCTGTCTTCAAAGTGAGACCCCCACAGAAAAGAAGGCCCAGAGGTTCTCCACCACTGTATCCACTATGTCTACTCTTATCATTTGGCCACTAGAACGCTAGCAAGTTCCGGTCAGCTCTTGGTGAATGCAGGTGTGACACAGAATGTTTTTGGACTACATAAAGTGAAGGGTGGAGAGAAGACAGACATCTAGCACAAATAATCATATAAATGAACATTGACAAGGTGTGGCTACTTGAGATGTAAAGATATGAGCAAACTAAAACACCATCCCTGATCACGTGGCAGCCATGCTATTGCCAAAGTGGGGATCTTCATCCATACATCATTCCAATTCATTCTCTTATTGCATTCTTCTAGGTTTGCTTGTTGGTGGGGCTTCTCCTAGCCTTTTCTGGTGGGTGGTCTGTGCTGCTCCTCAGGCCCATGGCTCCATACTGAACATCCTAATTCTTTGATTCTATGTGGGGCCATGGGTTGCAACTCTGAGAGTTTACAATTACTCAGTACGAGATTTATGGTTCTTCTCTGGCTGTGTGGTAATAGAGCTGCTCTGAGAACTGGATCTCTTGGGTTCTAATCCTTTTGGATCCTCTTGTGTTCCTGTGATATGACTGCTGCAGGATAGGCATCCAAATGTTTGTTTTGCCTTTTGATGGTCAACACCACACTTCTGCACATTGGGAACCAAGCTTCCCTTTCAGTACTTTCCCTCTGAGTTACTGGGTGGGTGGGTCAAAAGCTGTTGGAGATACATTATTGTGGCTTTGGTTGCTGCTTGTCCCTTCTTCCTCCCTGACAAAAGCTCCCTCCCCTCACGTAAGTACTGTTCTTCAGTAAGACCTGAGCCACTTCCCTTCTCTAATGCGGCTTGTGTGGGTGTTAGGAGGGAGTCTTTCCTTCCTTCCCTGTGTGTCCTCCTGTCAAAAGGGTTGCTGATTTCAAGCTTTGAATCTCTTTTTACTGAAATTCCTGAAGTATATTTGGTACTGGACTCATGCTAAGTGTGCCGTTGTAATTCACCGTGGTGAAGATTCAGTGGCATGTTGGTGCATCCACTAGGCTGTGCTTTGCCGGTGTGTCGTGGGGCAGGATAACATCACAGAGGCATCCACTGGCGTCATGTGAAGACTGGCTCCTTTTAAGCATGGCTAATACGAAGGCATAATGGGCATGCTGCATGATAAATGGTGGGTGTCAGTGGTTGCTATGGCTTATGGAAGATATTTTATAGTGTTACTATCTTATCTTTAAAGTGGTATAGTTTTCCTTTTGACTTTTTTCATTGTGTTATTTCTTCAATAACATTGCATTATTGTAATATTAGTGGATCACTAACAGTGCGACTGTTCTACAGCTCTATAAAATTCCTGGTGAAATAATACAAACAAAAAAGGTGGGCTGCACTAAGGCAAAACGAAGAAGGAACAGCAAATGGTGCAAAAGGAAGAATTCTTTAATAGTAAGTAACCCCTACATATTTCACATCAGTTTCGTCAGGGGGATCTTCAGAATTCCTTTTAACATCAGTTCTGTATGTGCACTTATTGCTTACGGATAATATGGATGCACAAGTACTTATTTTAAGTTTCTAACCTTACACTAGAACTCCAAGACCAAAGGTTCAGTTGTTCAGCCACTGTAATTGTGTGTCAGTTTCATTGGTGACAAAGATGAGCTTGTAATTGTTTTCAAAGGCTTGATTCTAAAGTTTGTAGTGCTAAGTTGCACCTTGAGCTGCTCTGGCCCAGGTGCAATTATGTAAGTCATAGCCAAGTAGAAGTGTCCTACATTTTTTACAGCTGAGAAACAGCCACAGCTTTCCTTACTTGCTAAATGGAGTAGCCATTACGTTCAGAGCTGTCAGAGATCTTCAAAGAGCCCAGAGCAACAAGGACATGCATTTTCTCCACTGGGACACTCCCATATAATTACTTCAGTGTAAAACTCTTGGTCTTGCACAAGCTCAATTAACAAAATAATTAATAAAGCCTGTTTTTAATAAGAACCCAGCTATGGTCTCTCAAATGAGACTTCTCCTCCTTAAAAAGTTTCGAGATGGGCAAGCTTAATATATTTTGCTTACCTTTCTGGAAAGGGTAATAATAGCTTCCAAGCTTTGGGATCCATGTTCACTTTTCTAACTGTACTACACACAATGATGTATGTAGGGCAAAGGTTAGCAACTTTTTCAGAGTGCCTTCTGAGAAATAAATACGTCCAGCTACTAAAACATAGATTGTTAGTTTACCCTCCCCTCCCGAAGCTATAGGTAGGACTGCTTCCGATATGTTATAGAGATTTGGCATATCAGTTAACTGAGCCTTTGAGTACTGCAATAGCATTCTCTTTTGTCATCTTTTACTAGCCCTTCTTGGGGCTGCAAGCCCTTCAGCATTAATAGCCACAACTCACAATCTGCTGAAGACTACTGGTTAGTACTGAGTGGCGACAGCCTTTTCTTAACCCTCACATTACCTTACCTGCTAGAACTACAAATGTGGCTTGACAGTAGTATTTCCCAGTATTTTAGAAGCAAGTGTATTTTTTTGCTAAGGAGCAATTTCCTGCTATTCCTGATTCCAAGGGCTGTGGGGGATTATTTATTTACAAAATGTATACCCCATCTTTCTGCCCCATGAGGGACATCATAGTAGCTAACAGTTAAATCAAACATTATAAAATCACATCATAAAAACCATTAAAACTTAACCTAGAAGGAAATTCTAGCTTCTGCTATTGGCCAGAGATCTAAAATCCCACTGTCTTCCTAATTTATTGCATTATTTTACATATATATTTTTTTATTTTAAATATAGTTTTAATGTTGAAATGTTAAATGTCCATCAGCTTGGGGACCCCATTTGGGTGGAAAGGTGGGATATAAATGGCGTCATTCCTGAAGCAATGCAGAAGCACAGCGTTGCGCCAGGGGCTGATTGGTAAAAATTGGCCACCAGAACTAGATGTGGTCTGAGTGGTTTTGAGGCAAAGAATTCCGTGCTTTGTTCAAGTGTTGATCAGAATTGTTATGGAGGAAAGGGAGGAGGGATGTGCAGTAATTTGAAGTCCAATTAAACATGTACACCTGAAATGAGAAGCAACCCACCTCCTTTGTCAAGACTTAAGCATAAGGAAACCCGTTTGTAATATGGGCACAAAGTGAGCTACCTCTTTCATTGACTAGATAGGGGAGGAACAGAGGTTTACCCCCCCTTGTCGTGCTGTGGAGATCTGACAATTTTATATCTTGGTCCTTCTCTTCCCTGTGGGTTATTGTCTGCATTATTAATAGGAAACAACAGTGTTTCACGTTCTGCTTGATTTTTTTAAAAGATGCACAATTTCATTTGTCCATGATCCTTTGCTTTGCTCACTCAACGGAAGAAATCACATGCGAGCCAAACATGTCAAGGAAAATTTGTCTTCAGAGAACTCCCCCAAACCTGTTATGTCCCCTCAAGTTTAAGACACCCCTATTTGGTATTTCAACCACAACAAAGCAGTGGAATGGATGGGGAGGTTATGCTGCACCCTCTTCAAAATGTTCATGAATTTACCATCTTTCTATCATTTATACATGGACAAATTGTGCCATTCCCACCGCCCTGAACAAAACAGTGCGCAGATCAATTTTCATTCTTGATTTCTGTTTCCTAATTACATGGTTGAAAAAAGTACAAAATACACCACCAACCTGTATGCATTTTTAATACCTTCCATATTTAATAATTAATATGACATAATTGGCCATTCATGATGATACTCTTGCACAAACTCTCCTGCTAACTGGTCTTGGCCCAGATACTGCTAAAGCAAAAGGAGGGAAATATATTCCAGACGGATTTCCTTCTCCCTGCTTACTAAGCCTTGGCAAGGGGATAGCTTCTCATTCCTTTTCAGAATTTCTCATTCCTTTGGATGTCTCGGCTTGGCTACTACCGGTTTCCCACATGAGAAAGAATAAAACTATCACAGGAGGGTGCACAGGCACTTCACGAGGTTGAAGGAAACGAAGGGACAAAAATGCACGTGGGTCACCTGGAAGCGAATGCCACCGAGCTCTACTTGCGTGTAAACGCGCATAGGACTACCACACACATACTCAGGCTTGCAACCCTATGCACGCTGACGCGCGAGCTCTGTCCGCCTTATTCCGGAGTAGTAGCGCACAGGCACCGCGCCTCTTCCGAAACGCCGCGGATCCCGTCCACCACCGCCGTGCCCCGCCCCGCAGGGAGGTGGAGGCCAGGGAGAGGCGGGAGGACGACGCCGCGCGGCTTCGAACAGATTTTTCGTTCCTCTTGGCCGAGAGTGGCTAACGTCGGTTGCCAATCTGGGAAGGAGGAGCGCCTTGCCGCGCGCGCATCCACACACGCCCACGAGGTCGCGCGCGCCTGCGATGGCCGCGGCTGGGCCTGGCTGAGCAGAGGGGAAAGCGAAGGCGAGCGCGCGGGCGCGGGCGCGAGCAGGGGGTTGGGGGAGGGGTAAAAAAAAAAGCGAGGTGGAGAGGAAACAAAAACAATCGGCCGGGCGCCGCCATCTTGGGTCCGTTCTCCACACCACGCAAGTGAATGGGTAGCTATGAAATTACCACAGGGGCGCAGCAAGACAGGGAGGGCCGTTCCGCGCCGCCAGCCGGGCCTGGGGAACGATAAAGCCGGTTCCTGTCCCCTCCTTCCTTTCTGCTGTCTCGGAAGCCGCCCCGAAGGAAAAAATCGGCCCGGCCCTTCTTCCTCGACAGCGCCTCAACTTCGTTATCGGGGGCACAAAGTTGGGTTCAGCCGCCTTGCTGCCTGCCAGGAGCCTGGAGGGTGGGAGCCAGCGGCAGCAGCTTCTTCGCCGCCGGGGAAGGAGAGCTAGAAAGAGGGGGAAGAAGAAGGGCTGCCCGCCTGCCTGCCTGCACTCGCTCGCTCTCCGCGCAAGGCTCGCCCGGAATACGCTGTGTGGGAGGCACAAGGGGGGGAAAGAGAAAGGCGAGCGAGGATTGACCAGGCTCCGTGCCCTCGCCCGCCCCACTCTCGTCTGCTCGCTGCGGGTGTGATTTCCAAGGGGGAGAGGAGGAGGTGAAGGAAGGAGGAGAAGCAGCAGCAGCAAAACAAAAGCCAAGTTGGATCGTGCGCGAAGGGTCCTGCCTCTACGGCGACGGAGGGGAGGTGGGGGGCACGCGAGTTGGGGGGAAACGAGGAGCCCTTGAAGAGCTGGGAGGAAGGAAGAGACGCGTGCTCGCATCCACCAAGATTTGAAGAGACACTACAAGCCAAGGGGGAGGGGGGGATAATCCTTACCTACCCACCAGCCTGGCCTCTCAAGAAGACCTAGTTGCCCACCTCTGATTTACCAGTGGTTGCACATCGTCGTTTCATCTTCTTCGACTCCAGTGCTTAAGACCTTACGCACCACCACTTGAAGATTTCTAGCTTCTTAAGAAGTTTTGTGTGTGGTGGGTTTAAAGAACAGTGAATATATATATGTATATATATAGGGGAGCAGCTGGATGCAGCATAACCTTCCAATTCCTTCCACTGCTTTGTTGTGGTTGAAATACCAAATAAGGGTGTCTTAAACTTGAGGGGCCATATAGGTTTGGGGGAGTTCTCTGAAGACAAATTTTCCTTGACTACACAGCAAGTGTTTGGCTCGCGTGTGATTTCCTCCGTTGAGTGAGCAAAGCCAAAGGATCGTGGACAATTGGAATTGTGCATCTTTCATTGACTAGATAGGGGAGGAACAGAGGTTTACCACCCCTTGCCAGTGCTGTGGAGATCTGACAATTTTATATCTTGGTCCTTCTCTTCCCTGTGGGTTATTGTCTACATTATTAATAGGAAACAACAGTGTTTCACGTTCTGCTTGATTTTTTAAAAAATTTATGGATTAATTTACTATTACCCTTTTCATTGAGGGTGTAGTTGGGTTGACACTTGAAACTGAAATGGAACTATTTCTTACCCAAACACTACATGCTATAGAAGATGTCTGAGGAAGAAAGCATTGTTTACTAATATTTGTGCATCTTGCCTGATTCCAGCATCATGGACTATACTTTGCAGATCTCAAAGTGAGGGGTGGGGGATAGTGCTCTTGAGTCAACTATTTGCCTGAGACTCAACTCTTTCACTGCTGACCTTTTAAACTGGGTACTTACTGTGTTTTTATGAATTGAATTTTGCCACCATTTGTATAGAAGCCAAATGATGTGTGTGTTCCCAAATATATACATCCCTTTTTCAGAGGGGCTAAAGAAAAGCTGGATAGACTGACAAAATAGAAATCCATTTTTACGCTTATGGACACAAATGTTGCTATAGATAATTTTATTAGAGAGAGTCAAGAATTTTCATATCTGGAAGACCTAGGACCCTGGATATATAGAATTCCTTTGTATCGGTTCTGATTATTTGGAAAATGGGAGCTGCTACAAAATTGGTGTTTGCTGTTTTTCTTATCTCTTGTTCTTCAGGTAAGTACATGGTTTCTTTCCCTTGGTTAGACTTTTGTAATCTTTAAAATATTAATTGTGAGGTTAAAATCAGAACAATGGTTTGTTTCTGCTCATTGAACACTTATTTTCCACAACAGCAACAGTAAGCGTATTTTATTATCTTTAGAAGCCTACAGCTGAGCCATTCTACTGCATAAATTGATGTCCTGTACAGGTATTGCAAGCTACTAATTGTGGCGCTATGAAAGACTGGCAAAATGTTTTTACGCTTAGAGAAATTCGGTAGGGTGATATTTATAATATATGTGGTTGGATATGGTATGTATTCAGTGTTGTATTTTCTTATTAGAGTATTAAGAATGGTACTGTGCTAGAATAAATTGTTGAATGGGCTTGAATGAAAGGGTTTAAAGAAACTGCATAGGATTGAAAAAACCAAGCCCTTAATATCCACCTATACTAATAAGGAGTTAGATGCTATGTGAAACTGTCACATTCAGCGTGTTGCAACCCTAAATCTGTTCATTTATAAGAAATAACTTGATCAGGTTCTGGTTGCAGGGAAATGCTTTTCTGAGCAGCAACCAGTGGTTGGACTGCTTTATGCGATTCCAAGTATGTGAAATCCTATCTCTCCCAGAAGATACTGTGTACAGCTAGTAATGGGTAGGATGACTACTTTCTTAATAAAAATAAGTAGTTTGAGTTTTAGTTGAAAAGTGAAATAGCTTTTGTAATTGAACTGGCAGTTAGATAAACCTGGTTATGATTTCACCTTGATTTTTCTCATTACCTCCTGCTCTCCTGCAGTTGTGAAACTTGTGTAAGATATTGCTGAATGGTACACTTTCTTGTGGTTATTAAATGGATACAGTCTAGTCTTGTGTCTGTAATGTTATTGATCTGTTCTGTGTGGGTTGACTGCTGTGAAATGGCGAACACTGCTAAAGACCAAACAAAATTCATGCCTGTTGAAAGGGGAAACTAGCTATACATGTCAATTTGGCAAAACAGATGTTACTGTACCTTTTACAAGCGATGCCCTCTTTAGGCAAACTAAGTTGTAATTCTTCCAGCTTGTCTACAAAAACACACCTTAGAATATTTATTTCCCATTTTGCTTTTAAATGCTAGACTTTTATATTTTGTTTGGAGCTTCTTTGCATTTTCTTTGGTGTCTATTTGCATTTTATCAAAGTACGCTCCCACCTAGTTTCTTGAATCAGTGGTTTATTACCATTTCAATGGCTAAGTGGGCAAGTAACTCTCTTAAAGAACCTCTGATTTCCAGCCTGAACCAAAATTCATTTACTTGAAAGTAGGTTCAGCTGACTTCGATGGGGCTTACTTCTTAGTTACGTATGCTAAGGATTGCAGTCTTTAGTTGGGAGACCTTGGCACTCCGAAGATCACTCATTTATAGAGTTCTCTTTGCACTAAAACATTGAAATTACTTTGTGAAAAGCTGTGATTGTAAAATATTTCTAAAAGATATGTAGTAAAAGGAATATTATGTAAGGAACATACGTGGCTCTCATTTTTTTTTCTTTGCAAGAGCAGTGGCTCTCATTTTTAGTGTCATTTAGTTGAGCTTCTGTTTTGCAGCAAGCTCTGCTATAGATGTAACTTGCATACTTGAACTTGCATATAGATGTAACTTGCATATATAGTCGGTTAAAATTTTTGTTGCAGTGATGCATGAAAGTGTAAAAATGCTTGTTAAGAAGTCTGGCCATGTGAAAATAAAGTAGATTCATAGAGTAGCTCATGTTCTTTTAATACTAAATCATTATGAAACTAGGCATAGTTTCACATTAACAATTAACATTTCTAAACTCAAAAGTAGAGAAAATTAGACTTTTCAGTAATATTTATCCCCTCAAGCATATTAATGAATGCAGACCAAAGCAATTTAGTCCATTACTGCTAGGTTTTTAATCATGCCTGTTGCAAGCATTGAACCCCTAGGTATGTGTATCAGTTTAAAAAAATGCTTTCTGAAATGCTTTTGAAACAGGATCATGGTATTTGTGCATTGTTGCTTCTTTCCAGCTTTCTAATGTGCACACTACCATTCCTTCCTTCTCATTGGATATCAAGGTTTGCTGAAGAAATTATAGACACTCCCATTTCATGTGTATAGAAAAAAGACATTGTTTTCTCTATCACTGTTAAGCTCACCAGGAAGTGAGTACCATTGAAAATGAAGACTTACTTTTGTGTAAACATACTTAAGGTCATGCTGTAAAAGGATGACTCTGAATTGTGACCTATTAAGAAAAAATGCTATGTAGGAATAGGTAATAAATGCAGTAGCCTATACAGTAATTTTTTATGCATTAATTGCTCTAGAGCAAACCAAAGTGGGAATTTGGGAACCTATAGGGAATTTGTGTATCTGCCCCCTTAGAGATGACAAAATACAAAACTGAAATTGGTTTTATTAGTAATAGTTAATATATAGTTTAGAAGGCTTCGCTCATAGCTAAAATGCTTTGAATTGTTGGGAATTTAAAGCGTTTTTGTCTGTCTGAGAATAAACTCTTTGGTTACATAATGTGCTGTGGAGGGGGTTTTCAGTTTTATTTTTTTTATGGTCCATGACCAGATTTAAACTTATATGGTGGGGGGTTTTTTTGCCACTTCAGTTACTTTAGTAGTTGCCGAGGCTGAAGTCTGTATGCGGTAAACCTAGAAATTTGTTTCTAGTTTAGAAAAATTTCATTTGAAAAAAACAACAACCTTCTCCTTTCTTCCTTCCTTCCTTCCTTCCTTCCACTTCATTTATACCCTACTTGTCTCCCTAGTGGGAACCTGAAGTGTCTTACAACATTCTCCTGTTCACCATTTTATCTTCACAAGAACCCTGTTGATGTAGGTTTGAGAGAGAGAGAGAGACTGGCTGGCCCAAGGTCAGCCGGGAAGTTTCTGTGGCAGAGTGAGGACTTGAACCCGGGACTCTGAGATCCTAATCTGACACTCAGTCTATACCATGCTGATGAGGAAAGAGTTTCAGTATTACAATTTTGAAGTGAATCCTTCAGTTATTAAACTTTCAAAGACAACTTTAAACTTTATAAAAGGCAGTGGTGATGGGCATATTCTTGGGCATGTTGGGAGAAAGGAATTGGTAACTTTAAGATGAAGTTACTTTTATCTCAGTGCTTGTTTAGCGTTTGTGAGTAATTTAAATTTTCAGATAGTTTTAGAAATATAGTTGAGTGTGAAATTCATATACTGTTAGATTGAAGTTCTGGAAGAGCGTGAGAAAGTAGGATAGGGTTATTTGCATTACTGCTTTGCGCTTTTCTTTTTAATACTTCTTTGTACAAAGATCGTTTCAGGTGGACAGCCGTGTTGAACTACAGTAGAAAAGCAAGGTTCGAGTCCAGTAGCACCTTTACAGGTCAACAACATTTTCAGAGTATAAGCTATCAAGAATTAAAGATCTCTTTGACAAATCCTTTGTATGAAATACACAAGTTATTCGTTAAAAAAAATGTAGCTTTCAAATATAGTTATGACCCAAATATTTTTAATTGCATTATAGCCTAACACAATTTTTGAATGTTAAGCTGTTTTCAGAAACTGTATCTGTAATGGACCTCAAAATGGTGCTCAAACCTTGTTGTTTATATTTACTACTTGAGTGTCACTTAACTGTCAGACCCTGAATATGATTAATGTGGTTTGACTCTGCTGTGCCAATAAACAAGCTGATTTTTTTCATGGAAGAGCAGAGCTACAGTTGTAAGGGAAACCACCATAGTCTTGGTAAGATTTGTTTTAACAGTTTTGCCATTCATAGTTCAGTTTGTTTACATTGGTTGGGTAACTGAAACTGTTGTCCATGCTTGTTACGTGGACTACATGATTCGAAGTTTGCACATTTCTTTTGAAATTTGATTTTTATTAATATGTTCAAATTTATGTACACCAATCTGAATCTGCTTTCAGAAAATTCTACTCTTTCTGATTTGAAAGGTGTATCAATTTCTAGCTGGTTGTTGATGATATGGAACTTCGTAGTTATGTGCTCCTTTGTATACTCTAGAGTCCCGTGGCGCAGGGTGGTAAGCTGCAGTACTGCAGCCCAAGCTCTGCTCACGACCTGAGTTCGATCCTGGCGGAAGCTGGTTTCATGTAGCCGGCTCAAAGTTGACTCAGCCTTCCGAGATTGGTAAAATGAGTACCCAGTTTCCTGGGGGTAAAGTGTAGATGACTGGGGAAGGCAGTGGCAAACCACCCCGTAAAAAGTCTGCCAAGAAAACGTCATGATGCAACGTCACCTCATGGGTCAGTAATGACTCCGTGCTTGCACAGGGGACTACCTTTACCTTTCACCTTGTATACTAATGTTTGATAATTTACTAGGGTAAAAACTTTAAGCTTAATTTACAAAGTCTTTTGACACCTTAAGGATTAACAAATTCATTTTGGCATATACTTCGATGAGCTTAAGGCCACTTCATCTGTTGCATGAAGTGTACATTCAGTCAATAAACACAAAATGGAGAGGTGGTGGGAGAATTATTGCAGAGAGAAGCATTCTAAGAAAGATGCATTGCATTTCATTGCAGAGCACAGATGAAAACAAGATCAGACAGAAGAGTAAATGATCCCATTGGAATTTGGAGTTGGATCAATCCAAGCTGTTGATAAATTGACATTGTAAGACTAATAGTGTGCATAAACTTATAAGATGAAACAATTACTTTTTGTTATCTGACTACTTCAGGTCTTTTTGAAGTCCGAGTTGATTCTAGCAAATTTGCATATGAATCTTAATAGCAGGTCTTCTCTGGAGTCTCCCATTTAAACTCTTGCTGAAGTACTTAACCTTTTATTGATGAATTTTCTCATAGGTTGAAAAGCCTATTTGATTTGTATTAATATCTGATTTGTATTTCTGTTTTTAATATCTGTGATTTGTGTTACATTCTTTTAATGTAATATTTAATGTTTATGTTGTGCTCTTAGTGTTCAGAGAGCTGCACATGTATAGTCATGTCTTGAGGGTGTTAATAGAACATTTGTGTTAGAGAACGTGCAGACAAATCCATGTTGGTTGATGGGTACTGTTATGATGGTGTTTGAGTAGATAGGAGGCCAGAGTTGGTACAAAGGCTTGTGGCAGGAGCACTGATTTGTTTCAGTGATTAGTCCATTGCTGGTAGTTGGTAGTTGCTTCTAGTTTTGGCGTGTAGTTGTCTTTAAATAAGAAGGGACCTCACCTTCCTCCCACTTTCGCCAAAGATGTGTGAAAAGGAAGAATCAACTTCCAGAAATGGTTTTAGAACCTTGATGATTGACCTGAGGCATTGTTGCTTTACCATCTACGCCTATCCTGGAGATTGTAACAGTAAGCATTTATCTAGTTTTGTCTGTTGCTCCACTTGGTAGTTGGGAACTGTAGTTTGAGGAGTGCTTGATGTTAGTCTTGCTGAAGGTACTGTTGATATGATGGTATCTCCAGGGCTTGGTTGTCATCATGTGAGGTGTTCTGGGTTATAAGCTAGAAGAAAATAGACAGATGTAGTAGTTATTTGACTTCTGGTATAAAGTACTGTGTTCTATGTTCATGTAAGCTATGTGCTGGTATTCACAAAGTAAATATCCTGCATGAACTATTCCAGACTCAGCTTGATGGTAGAGTGGAAGTTGTTAAAGGCCTACTGACATTTCTTGAGGCTTTCAGATTATAAAAATGGGTCCAGATGTCATTACAGTATGTCAGGATAGGCACTCAGAAGGAAGAACTGAGGTCTGTTGAAATATGGGAATATTAATGGGTAGAGAGGGAAAGGCCCAGAAAGAAACTGGAAGAAATTGGGATCCTCCCTTCTGTTTTTTCCCTGAGGACTTTTCCCAATCTTCCTTATACAAAAATTGGGGAATTTGAGGAGCAGCATTTTCCTCCCTTTTGAAAAGAGTAAATTACTTTTTAAGGCTTACTCAAAATGTGAATATGAAAATTATTGTGGAAGAGAATCTTCAGCAGATAACGTATCTATACAGAGATTTCTTGTGCTTTGTGTTACACAAGGAACCATTTGATCATATTCTTTCCTCTGTCCCTTAATGGCAATATTTGAAGAAAAAATTGCCCTGCTTAAACTTAAGTGTAGATAAATAATTTATATTAATTTCTAAATCATCATTTCCACATTTTTTTACAAATGACACAGACAATATACTAGCATTATAGGTTCATCCTTAATTTGAGAAACATAATAAATGCATTCAGATAGTATAGAAATTAGTTGAAGCGCTCTGCCATAGTATTGTTGTGGCCTTCAGGGCTGAAATGGATGCTGTGAGAGGAATGAAATGGCAGAATGCGTGTCTTGCTTTTTCCTAATAGCAAGCTTTAATTTGGTCTCTGGCAATGCCATGGTGGAAACTTCTGTCAATTGAATAGTGGGATCAACTGGTAATTCCTGTTTAAATTTCTTCATCTCATACTCAGGACTTTTCTCCACAAACCTTGTTTGACAGTATTGAAGTCCAAAGATTTAGTGCAAATAATTCCAACAGTTAAGATATCTTTTTCTAACTCTGCCGGGTTTTCCCTCCAATTTGATAGTGCTTGTACTTTTGAGAATCTGATAAAACCATCATGAAACAAACTTAAGCCTTCAGCAGACCAAACCAGAGACCCTAGTACTGCTAGGAGATATCATGTACCTGCCCTGCAGAAGAGAAATCTGCCCCCCGCCCCTGCAGAGAGCATAATAAGGGAACCGGGGTCCATAGTGACCCTGCTGCAAGCCTTCAAACATGGAGAAATGTGCTGCTCATGCATCCATAACAAAACTGAAATGGCCAACCAATGTACACTTATTCAGCCATACCACCATGATGTCTAGGCAAGGCACTATTGGTCATACATAGAATGCACCAAGGGAAGAAGCACCGCATCTTCTATTGGAAGGAGCACTATGGCATGATAGGGGAAGTTCCAGAGCAACTATACTTTGGTGAGCTCTGCAGATGTGGGTTCAAGTCTCTGGAATCATGGCCACTCCAGCTGCACCTTTCACATGCATCTGTAGCTCACTCAAAAGAGTCAGTGTTAAAAGAATATCAAAGAGGTCTCCTACATAAGGATCTTGGGCTAAGCAGAGCTTAAGAGCACCACCCTTTCCCCAGGCAAGGTGAAGGTAGACACTGGGGCACCAACAAGGAGACACTCAGCTGCACCTTCCAAACAACACTTCCACCAACTCCCTCAGCAGCTCACTGTGTAAAGACACCCAAGTGGCCAATGGGAGGCATGGGTTTGGATCCCACTAATGGGATACTGTCAAGAAGGTAAAGCTTATCTTTTGGCCAGCAACAGGCTGAGCAGCATTGAGAGGCTAAACTGCACAGATAAATAGCAGCTCTGTAACAACTCTTCCAAATGAGTGCACATGAACAGGGCACGGGACAGGTGGCAGTCCTGCATCAACACCAGCCCAATAGTATGCAAAGACTGCAGAGAAAGACATGGTGCAGTAGAAACGTATGGGGATAGCACACCAAGGTCCCTAGTTAAAATCCTCAAGGTGATAGCTCTGAGGCAGTCTGGACCAGGTCCCCAAGCACTGCTGAAATTTTGCCCCATCATACAGTCACTTGGGATAGGCTGCTGATTAGCTGCTCCATCATTTTGGCTGGGAAATTCCCATGTACCAACTTCCTGCTGCACTCAATCTTTGTGCTCCACCCCCCCCCCCTTCCCCAAGCTGGCTGGCAGTGATCTGTGAAGTGTGCAGTTTGGGGATCATTTCTCTACCCCTTTTCAAGAATGTACCTGTGCATACCTCAGACCATTTCTCAGTCTCCTTTCAGTCTGAGCTCCATATTGGAAACAGCTGAGGTCAATAACAAGCAGCGGGTCAGAACTGAATTCTTATCCCATCAAATACAGTTTGCAGAAATTTACACATTTCTTGAACTGCATCAGTAGGAGTACTAAAAGCAAGGGTTCCCAATTCTCTTATCATAGCATGGCTCGTATGCCTTTGTAGGTTGCAATGACATAGAGCTGTCCCACTCAGTGCAGGCCCGTGAGAAGGACATCTGTGCTGGTAAGAGAACTTCCTGTTGAGCAGCTTGCAGTGGCCCTGGATACATGTAAGAACAGGAGAGTTGGCAGCCCCACAGCATGGCAGTGAGATGCATACTGGTCACTGCAGCTTTGGGTTGTGTTAGATACACAGCAGATTATTGGCATTGCATTGTGAATAGAGTTCATCTTGGTCTCTGCACAGAGTCCAAACAGACACACAGGCAGTAATGAGTAAGGTCCCAGAGTAACATCAGAGAAAAAGTGGGCTCTAATGGTCTTCATGTAGTGCTCTGCAGCTTCCCCTTCTGTCTTGGAGATTCCCACATGGTAGGCTGCCCCAGTTAGTGCACATAAACTAACTAATAAGCCAACATTTGTAGGGAGTTGTAGTGGAACCATATCCACACTATTTGCTGGGGGCTACTCCATGGGTCTATAATCCTGCAAGGAAATAAGCATCATAGGTCAGCAGTAGCATAGGTAAGAGTGTGACTGGTATCCACCTTGGATGGTAATTGTGCTTCTTGTGTCACTTGCAATAAAAGTGTGTGTGTGTGTGTGTGGAAACTGTATACCGGCCTAGTAACATAGCACCAGCACCTCTGTCAGCCCCCCTCTGTTTCTGCACTGTTTTTACTTGTTGCTAGCAACTGTTGTGAGAGACTGCATTGTTGAGAACAGTTTTAGGTATGGGGGAGGGGCAGGAAGGAGCAGTTTTAGCAAACCAAGTTTGAGGTAGGGACTCCTCCCTCCTTTGCTTATTTGTGTAGATTGAGTTGACCTCATATATTCCTGGTTCCGGGAGTAGACTTTCCCCTTTGGTGTTTGTGTCCTGAGTGGGGCTGCCGGTCCAAAGCAGCCAATGGGTGGTGGGGACCTATATAACCTGGAAGTGATGTCATTGTGTAGTGGTGACACTCAAGTTTAAGACTAAACCATAGAGGTTTGGGTGAATGCTAGAGTGAAGGCTGACATAACATCATTTCTCGGTTATGCCAAAAGTGATGTCATAGTGTCATTATAATGCCACTCACCCTCTCATTTCCCTCTGCATTTTCCACCTGCCTCTCAATTGAGCAGTGACAGGCAAAACCAGTGGGGGTGGGTGGGATGAGAGGTGTCCCGTTAAAGGTGGTGGGGAGTGGGTATCTGTAAAGGTGAACAGTGCAATGTGAAGCATATGTTAGAAGAATATTTTCTCCCTTGAGTGTTTGTGCTCAGTGCTTTCTTGTTGGCAACGCAGCATTCTGGGGGGTTTCCATTATCAAAGTTCATTCTGTGTATGCTTTAAGGGTTCATGACATGAGGCCAGAGTGATATAGTTCCATGCTGCATGCCTTATCTGGTGTCCTGGATAGGGTTTATATAGTATTGTGGATGATATGATTAGCTATAGTCTTAGTTGATAAGCTGCACCAGTGCTTAGGGAGTCAGTTGGGAGATAAGGAGCATTTGCAGTATTTCACTTCCATAGTCGTCTTTGGGATGTCTGAGCAGTATACCAGGGTCTTCAGTGATGTAATGTTGCACTACTGTTAGGAACGTGCCCTATACAATATGACACAGCAGGAAAAGGGAAGGCACACCTTGGTAGTAGGTTTGCTGTTATCAGAGAGAACAATAGTAAAATATTTCAAAAATCCAAACACATTATGGAGTAAATGAGGGTTAAATTGAAATTTAATCCAGTCAAGTTGTAGGTTAAGATAATTCATCCATTTAATAGGTCTAGAGGGTTTATTGAATAGCGTTGCCCAGTCCCCAAAACACAAGGAGCATAGTCTCTGAGCTCTTTCGGACTCTGATTTACTTCTGCTGACAGCGGCAACAGCTGATGTTGTCTTCACCAGCTTTGGCTGATGAACCAGAACTATCCGCTTTTCTGACATGAATTTAGCCTCTTCTCAATTGTTTGTAACTACATGTATTGACTGCTGTATTCTTAGTGGGGCTGTGTCTTGAAGACTGTTCAGAAACTTCAGCTAGAGCAAAATGCTGCTGCAGTTCTGACAGAAATGGCCTTCGCGAAAGCCATCCTTACCATTTTCTTTTATATAATTCTGTTCCCCATTCAAAATTCTGATAAAAGTTTTACATGGCCTCTTACCTTGGGAACAGCTTTCTTAGGTTCTTCACACTTGCACATATCTGCAGGGTAGATGCTGTTTCATATCCTGGCTCTTACAAAAGGAAGATTGTGAGGGCATGAGGTTGAACCCTCTCTAGGTTAGCAGCATACTCTGCATTATTCTTCCTTTAGAAGCCTTTTAGCCACCTCTTACTATTCTGACATCTTATTTTAAAACCTGTTTTTTAAAAAAAAATGGGTTGAAGATAATAGTATTTTCACTTCCTAATATCTCCTAGGGATGTGTTTTATGCATAGCTATGTTTTTAAAATGTTTGTGGTTTTTTATAAGTGTAACTTTTATTATACTTTTCTTCAGATACTACTTAAGGCAGCAGTGGAAGATATGCATAAATCTATATGCTGATCTCCTTTCAAACTAACAGTGCTACTTGCAGATTTTCAGCTGTATATTACCTCAAGGGAGAATTAGGTTGAAATCTTTTTAGATGTAAATGTGTGTTGTGGCCCAAGCTTCTCTTCTGCAATGTATTTTAGCTGTAAGTTTTTGGCACTGATAGCCACATCCTGCTCCCAATGTACTTGGAACCCTCAACTAGAGCCTTGCAAGACAAGAGAGCTACTGGACTGCAGAGCTACTTGAGTGTAGACTAATCTAAATCAGAGAGGGGGGGAAAGGATAATTTAAATCATAGATTAAATCAAGTTTTCATCTTGTATTTCCACTTGGATTTCACAGAATTCATAAACAAGGTGTATTTATTAGTTAATCCCACCCAATGGCTAGAACAAGTTAATAAACTACATTGATATTGCCTTCTGCTTGAGGGTGATGAGAACATTCTTGATCTATGCAGAACTATTTTTGGGGGTAGTCTCAACTGGATACTCTTATATGAAATCGAGTAACACTGCCAGCTAGGGCAGGCAGAAATATTGCCTGTCTTCAGTATTTTTTCTCAGATTATCTTTGTTCCAAGATGTTCTTTTTTGTGTAACATCTTCTGTCATTAAGAGTTTTATCTAGTTCTCATAGTTACAATTCTTCCTGAGATTTTTTCAAACTTGGACACATGACACATGTTGATTAGTATTTTGACAACTTCAGGAGTCTTTGAACTAAAGGGTGGGCTCTCCTTCCACCTTGGACAGAAAGTTCAGCCTCAAACAGAAAGAACATGTAAACTTCAGTGTTCAATTCTGAGCACATGTTCAGCCCATTTATGTATATTCCAGGGGGTTGATTCCAAAGCTTTAACTGCCAAAGACCAGTATGAAGGAAAGCAAGCAAAGTAACTAAACAACCACCTTGGGCTTGCAGATGAATGAGAATGAAAAAGTAATTTGAAAATGGCATTCCAGATTAGTTAGCTTCGTAGAGTCATCTGAAGAGTCAAAGGGAAAAAGTCAGAAAACCTTCCCTGCTGTATTGCTGGCAGCTGGGGTCAACTGATAATGATTGTTTTGCTCATTTTTGCTCTGACATCCAGGTCAGAATACTGTAGTGCATTATAGTAGAAATATAAAACTTCTGGAGAGTTTCATGCTATTGAAAAACAATATTTCCTGTTTCTTTTGAAGAATAGAGTTTGAAAAACATTGAAATATGTGATACAATATAAAATAAATCATTTATAACTAGCATATAAAATTGTACTGTTTTTTCTGCAAGTGGAATAGACTTGAACACAATGTCTCGTTTCAGATATGGCAATGTATGGTTAAAGAAACTTTGGCATGATGTTCAAGTTTATCTATTTTAAAATATTTATACCTTGTTTTTCTCTTGCATTGTAGGACTCAATGCAGCTTTTATCATAAACCCACTTAGGTTGAAAACATGTACAAAATCAGACTCACTAATTACCCAGCAAAAAGAGCTGCCCCTTATCCAAGACCATTAAAAGCAACTTTAAACAATTCAGTTTGAGTTTCTAGAATCTTTGAAGTGTAGTCGCCTTCTTCACGGATGCAGTTCCATAAAACAAAAGAGGGCACTGAAAATGCACCATATCTATAGTGCTATAGGTGGATGAACAACGAACAAATGCGATGATGAGGAGGAGGAGAGCTGTCTTACAGATTCATATGAGCAGAGACAGTCTCTGAATTCCAGGTGGTGAAGAGCAAAATTTGAGCCCAGTAGAACCTTAAAGACCTACGAGATGATTAGGGTATCATCTTTCCTGAGCCAAAGCTCCCTTCATTAGATATGAAAATCTTGTTGGTCTTTAAGGAGTTATTGGACTTGAATCTTGCAGTTCTACTGCAGACCAACATGGCTGCCCCCCTGAAACTGGGTTATGAAGGGCATTCAATGTGGAAACAAATCAGCATATATCGTAAATATTTCAAGCTTGGAGCAATTTGCATAAAATGTGTTACGTTGGTTAATAAAATATCAAGTTAGGTGACAGGTATCAAACCACAACCAGAAATTATTTAGAGTGGGGTATGCAGACCATGTCCTCCCTCTAAGGTGGAAGACATCTTGATGGGTGATTCCCACCCTCTTTTAGGAACAAATCTTTCTACTTCCTGTCTTCCTGGTAGGAGTCACCTTTCTTCACAGTTCCTTTCCTGCCTCAACAAGGCGAGCAACTTAGTTTGGATGCTGCCTTGCCTATTACTTTCTTTTCTTTCCAGTTCAGCCTTCTACTCTTTCTCAAAATACTTATACATTCTTTCTCTCCACTAAATCTTTACTCGAAGGAACCGCACGGGAAGCTTCCCTCTCTCCTGCGGCCACAACAGCCATTGCTGCAAGACTGGTGGATTTGCAAAGTACACTCCTCTTTTGCACCAAATGGAGAATTGTGAGGGAAGTGACGGCTTCCTCTCCAAAGGAGAGTTAGAAGCCCCCCTTGTCACCATTCGTGGTTGCGAAATCAGAGCCATTGACGCAGCCTGTGCAAAGGCCACAAAGACTGCCATCTCCTGCGCTAAGAGAACGGAACCGCAAAAGCGTGCCAAAAAGAGGCTCCATTCCTCCCTGGCTAAAGAAAGCATGGCAGCCATTTCTGACCCCGCTGACATTGACAACGTTAACAACAGACCAGGAGGTGGCTGTTTTTCACCAGAGCCATAAACCAGACAAGAACCTTAAGACCTAGTGAGAGTCCATTGAGCTGTTCTGAAGGCCGTCCAGTGCCCGTGACTCCAGAGCTCAGCACTGACATGGAAGGGTTACTCATGAGTAATGCAATGAGGTCAGGAATCCCAGTAATGTCCTAGGAGTTCTCTCTCTGAGGTGGAGGACATCTTGGGTGTTTCCCTTCATCCAGTAAGGGAAGTAGGAAGTTCATTTTTCTTCCTCTTTCCTGTTGGTGCTTCTTCCAGTTCTTTCCTGCCACCAGGGAGAGCAGTTGTAGCGGCAAAATACTCTGCCACTCCATAGGAAATGTAGCTTCTTTTTTCTACATTACAGTTCCTCACTTTTTCTCTTTCTCTCTCTGTCTTGCTCCTCCTTACTCATTTTGTTCTGCTCCCCTCTTTTTGCTGGCGGACACTGCTGTCTATTTTGACAAGTCCAGTGGTGCTGTGGAGTTCAGGGACTCCGATGGGAGCTTCATGAATGAAGAGGAGGAAGCTCTCCCAATGGCTGCTACAGCAGCAACCGATACCAATCCCTCTGGTATCGTCCTGCCTCCAAGGCTGGAATGGGCTCCTAGCAACTTTCCGGCTCTGAATCGTGTATCCCCACCAAAAGGGCATGAAGATGGGAATCTAGACCGGTGGCACACTTCTGCCCAGAGAATGAGAGCAGCGCTTTGCAGCAGGCCGCAGAATGGCGGCAGCTCTTGCACCAAACCCTGTGCAGCCCAGAAAGACTCACATCCTCCCGCTGGGAGATATCGCTACAGCCCCTTCCTGTCTGAATCGGAACTTGCAAGCTCCAGCGATGGACATTCCAAGGGCGTGTAATGTACCTGGCAACCTTGGCCCTTCTCTCCCAGTTGAGTTTCTCGTTTCTCATTGATGTCACAGGAGAGATTTCCAACTTTTGCCAGGGTCAATCCAGGGCTGCTAGGAAAGGGACCTCAGAACCCCCTCTCCTCCCTCCACGCGCCCAAGGCCAGAGACAGGCCAAGCTGGGCCAAAGGCCAGTGGCCACCAAAGCTGCACAGAAGTTAGTACCGGGCAGGGACAAAGAGATGGGGTGTTCCTCTGTGGGAGAGAGGTCTTCAGACAACAAAGACAGAGAGGAGGGTACGTTCTTCTGAGAGGAGGAGGAGGCTCTGTCTTTCAAACTGAAAGTGAATTCCCTCTTCCACAGGTCTCGGGAAATCTGTCTCTCATCTTTCTGTCCGAATCCTTCTCATCCTAAGGAAAGAATGTGGCATCCTTTGTATGTAATGTGCACTAAAGACATTCATATGCCGAACAGAACATATCAGAAAAAATACTTCCTTATTTATATCCATCTCCGCACCAAACAAAATGCACTATGGAGCAGTCTATTTATCTAGAGAAGAATTAGAGTAGAATCTAAACTCTTCTTAATTTCCTACACAAGCCTGTTAAAGGTAAACAACCTCTCTTTGATCCCTAAAAGCTAGCAATTTAGTTTAGCTAGTTTACAACAAAACCTACAACTAGCCTACCTTAAAAACACTTAAAAACTTCACAACACTCTCAGAAACGGAAACTCAAAGTACATGACCCAAACACTGCTAGGTTAAAAGTGAACTCCTACAAACAGTACCCTCCCTCAACTAACAAAAATCTACAGAGAACGAGCCTATGCCAACACAGAAACAGCAACTAGTAAAGAAACAGCAGCTCACAACAGGGAAAACAGCCCCCCCCCCCCCAAGAACTAACAAAAATTAACACACAGCATAAGAACAGGGGAAAAGATCCCCCTCCCCAAGAACAATTAAATCTAATAAGAAACTATAACACACTAAAAGAAGCACCTCAACCACAGGATAAAACAGAAGAGAAAAAACCCTGTGAGATTAACAACTCTTAAACCAATCTTCAAGTAAGGTGCAGTGCAGTAGTTCTCTCACGTCTAGAAGTCCTCCTCCAAGTGCAGATCATCAGCAGGAAGGAATCCCTCTTAACAGCAGGAAGGAATCCATGCAATCTCAGAGAAGTCCAGCAGGCCAGACAGAGTCCCAACCCAGACCACAGAGACCGAGAACCAAGTCAGCAAAAGCAGCAGTATCTCTATCACCAGGCCAGAGCAAAATGGAGGTTTACAAACAGGCATGCTTCCAATTTAACTCGCTGAATTAGCCCTGGATTTTCCAAAAGCAACAAATACTTGACCTGAAATATATGATTAGGGAAAAAATTGTTTTAAATGTTCAAACAAATTCAAAGGTTTTTATAGCACTTTTATTGGGCTAATTCATGTTAAATCTTAAAGACCATATAGCATGTGCTTCTCTTATATAGATTTAAGAAAAAATACTGATGGTACTGAATACTGTTGATATTGTAATTTTAGTGAACCTAAATAACTGTGCATCATACACCACTAACATACTTCTCCACTGATATAGTTCAATAGAATTTAGCTTTGTTCCATGGGGGTCATTGGGGCATCTCAGTTTCACTTACACTACTTGTTCCATATCAGCTTTAATTGTGAGCTGACTTGCGCAGCCATTCAGGCAAATTCTTAATGATTTTTAAATTTATATTATTACATGTATCTGTTTTGTCTTTTCTTCTTGCCCTGGTTTACAGATCAATAGAACATACTTGTTCTCTTTCAAACAGTTCCTAGGGATAAGCACCTGAAATATATTCGTTACAACTTTGTTTTTTTTTTATATATATATTTTTTATTAACTACATTAACTAACAATACAAAGGGAAGAAAGGGAACAAGGGGAGGAAGGAAAAAAACCACAACAACTACAACATGCAACAGCTATACTACACAAAATGTTTTCCCTTCATACTGCCATTATTCAAAAGTTAAAGCTTTATGTTATATTGATGGAGTGGTTGACCTTACTAAATGCAAATTACAATTTAAATTCAAATTAAATTTTTCTTCCCCTCCTGGGTCCCGGACGCAATTCTCTCTGAGCAGCTGCAGCCGCAGTGCTCATTTCCTCCCCCCCCCCTCAGACTTCTCCTTTTCGTCTTGCTTGGTGCACTGAAATTCCGGATTTTTATCCTCAAAATCCCTTAGTTGATCTTCTGATAATAACTTGAAAGCTTGATCTTTGTGACTGAACCAGATTCCTTCCGGAAATAACCATTTGTACTTTATTCCACGTTCTCTCAGAAGAGCTGCGAACTTTTTATACTTAAAACGTCTTTTCCGAACTAGAAATGGGACGTCTTTCAATATCTTAACTTTATTACCCAAAAAGTCCAAATCCGCATTGTATGAATTATATAGGATAGTGTCCCGGATCCTCTTAGATGAAAAATCAATGATAATCTCGCGAGGCAACTGACGCTTCATTGCATATTTTGAAGTAGCCTGACGGACTTCCAAAATGGCGCTTTTTACTTCTTCTTTAGTTGCCCTCGCGGGTGTCGCCAATAGTTCCGAGACCAGACCCCGTAAATCCTCATTTTCCTCCTCTTTCACATTCTGGAGGCGCAAAATTGTCTGTGTTCGTTCCACTTGTAGCCCGATCAGCTGATTCTCCACCAGTTTAAGCTCTTTATTCGTAGCCTTCACGAGTGACGCACTTTCCCGAGCAGACTTCTCTGCCCCCCCCGCTGCTTCCTTAATGGTTTTCACTTCGCTCTCAATTAAGCCCACCCTTTGATCTGTTTCATTCAGCTTGTCAACAAAGGGTTTTATAGCTTCACCAACCGCCCTCCGCACTACCTCCTCCAACGACTCTCCCTTTAGGGCAGCCGAAACTGACTTGCCCAGGGCAGGACTTTGTTTTTTTGTTGCCATTTTAGGGGGGGGGGAACCGCCAGCCGGATTATGAAACTCAGCAAAGGGGAAGAACGAGCCTTCTTAGCTTCAGATCCCACCACTCCTTCATGTACGCTTGTAGTAACAGAAGGGATTCGCTTACTTGCAGGCTCTCGCCTAATTCTGCTCTTTGCCGTTTTCCATGGCCCGGCAGCACTCGAGGCGCCGCGCACGTCCGCCGGCCTCCGTAGGGACAAACGGGCAATTAACCCCCCGCATTGATTCCGGGGGGCTCTTCCCGCAGCGTCCCGGACCCAGCCTCCCTCACTGGGAGTTTTGGGGGCTAATCTTCGCAGATCAGCCGCCCGGACAGGGTGCTCGGGCGCTTCCTCTCGAGCCCGCGAAGAGGAGCGTCCGACATGGCTGAGAAAACGAAACCGAATCTATTTGTTACAACTTTGAAACTTCCAAGCTTGCATTGGCAATGACATCTATTCCTTTTTGTGAATTTTATGGAACAGTGGATTTTTAGAAATACAGAATTTCTCACCCCAAATTTATGCTCACACGTGCTTTAAACAGATATGGTTGACCAGCTTGAATACTGCTGACCTCAGAGAAAATTAGTAACAACAAAGATGCTTATGTTATCCACTAGTTACGGTTAAAAATGAAATGGAGTTGTAACTTTTAACAGTGTAAAATGTTTCTATAAGCTATATGATTTACTGATCTTATCTCTTTGGCTTTTGTCCTGAATCACTACAGTCAGTCTAATGTTCTAATTTAATCTTTACAACAAACTAATAGAGCAAAGTATTTCACTGCTCAAAGGAGTTCTTGCTAACAAATGAAATAAAGTAAGCTGCAGTCTGTATGGTGGCATTTTTGTCTTCGTTGAATATTTGCCAGTGTTTGACAGCGATCAGATAATATGAAGTCAATTGAAAATGTTTTACTATGGTTGCTATACCAAACTTGGCCTTTCTCCTAAATTGGAATTAACAATGCCATCCTCAGTATAATTATGCCCTTCTAAGTCCATTGAAATCATTTTTAATCTTTCATGCCTTTTTAACCTTTAATGTCTCATAGGTAGGACGACCATTATCTTTAATAAAAGTACTAGTTTTTAAGGCGCAAAATGGGTTTGCTTTGATTTTACTGTTCAGAGTCTGCAGAAGGTAACACTGTTCCTGAGAGTCGTGGAGTACTGGAGCATATGGTTCTACTGAAGATTATACACTTTTGTGGAATTTTATCCTGTGGGTGAATTGTTAGATCCTTAGGGTGTTTTTTGTTGTTGTTGGAGCTAGTACAAAACTTTGTATTGGAGCCGCAGCTGCCAATAGGTGTTTGTTAGGCATGAGCAAATAGGATTGCTTTTTGATTTCATATAGAATCTGTTATGAAACTCTGGGTAGTATAATTTCATGGACAGTTTGTGGAAGGTAGGGGTGTGTAAGTAAAATAAAAAGGCCTATTGTGAACTAAATTGCACTTTGATAAATTTGTACATTATGAATAGTTTTCTATCAGATTTTACCTTCATAAAGGGGAAAAGTATAGATTAAAGAGCACACAAGTTGCTGCTGGCAAACATGGGCTATCTGTGTTTACAACTAAATCATGCTTAAGCTGTTTTGTGGCATAATTATGAAATACAGTAAAAGTCAGGCTATTCAAACAAAGCCTGTGGATGCAGAACCACCAGAAATTCCAAGGATCATTTCAGACATCACACAAACCTCAGTTTTAATTGAATTAGCGTTATCCAAATTATGATGGTTGGTTAGTATGTCAAACCAGTATCCAAAACCATGGTTTGAAGGTTTATTATCCAAAGTTGATCTTAACTGCAGCTTCGTCTGATATGCTAATGTGAATATCATAAGAAGAGCCCTGCTGGATCAAAGCAATGGTCCCTCTTGTCCAGTATCCCATCTTTCACAGTAGCGAACTAATTACTATGGAGAGTCAAGAAAAGGGCATAAAGGCTGACGCCTTCCCCTGATGTTCTCACCTGGTGCTGGCATTCAAAGGTTTACTGCCACTGAATGTGGAGGTTCCCTTTAGTCACCAAGGTTATGAATCCATGTGGCAGTAAATTTCACATTTTAATCACTCATATTTTCTTTTGTCCATCCTGAATCTACCTCCTATCATTTTTCATTGGATGACTCTGAGTTCTGGTATTATAGGGAGAAAACGTTCTGTGTCTACTCACTACTACCCTATGAATATCCCCCCCTTAGACAACTCTAAACTGAAAAGTTTAAATCTTCAGGTTTTCCTCATGGGAAAGGTGCTCCAACCCCTTATTCATCTTGGTTGCCCTCTTCTGTACCTTTTCCACCTCTGCAATGTCCTTTTTGACCAGAACTGCACATAGTATTTCAAATGAGGCTTCCCCATAGGTCTATACAAGGGTGTTACAGTATTGAATACTTTTATTTTCAGCCCCTTTTCTAATAATTTCCAGTAGGGGTATGCATCAGAACATAAAAATGGAACAGTTGCAGGGCTTCCTGAAGGATGTCTCAGCCCTAGACTCCTTCCAGTCCGGATTCCGTCCGGGACATGGGACGGAGACGTTGCTGGTTTCCCTCACAGGACGATCTTCGTAGACATCTGGATCGAGGTGGCTTGGCGCTGCTGATATTATTGGATCTGTTGGCAGCGTACGATACAGTCAATTACGATCTTCTGACTTACTGCCTCGCCGATGTGGGGATACGAGGGACTGCCTTACAGTGGCTTGTCTCTTTTCTCCACGGTCAGGGACAGAGGGTGGCACTTGGGGAGAAGTTGTCATCCCGCCACCGTTTGGTGTGCGGGATCCCACAGGGAGCAATACTCTCCCCTTTATTGTTTAACATCTATATGTGCCCCCTTGCCCAGTTGTTGTGAAGTTTCGGACTTGGGTGTCATCAATATGCAGATGACACCCAGTTGTATCTGATGATGGACGGCTGGCCCAGCTCAGCCCCAGATGTCCTGGAACATGCTTTTGCAGCCGTGACTGGTTCATTGAAGCAGAGTTGGCTGAAACTGAACCCGACAGAGACGGAGGTCCTGTGCTTGAGCCACAGGGAATTAGGTTTGGGACTCCAGCTCCCGGCCCTCGATGGGACACCATTAGTGTCAGTTCCGAGGGTTAAGAGCCTGGGGGTAATCTTGGATGCCTCCCTGAAAATGGAGGCACAGGTCACAGTGGTTGTCAGGTCCTCTTTTTTCCATCTGCGGCAGACCAGGCAACTTGTCCCTTACCTGTCAACCTGTGACTTAACTACAGTGATTCAAGCAATGGTCATCTCCAGGCTAGATTACTGTAACTCGCTCTACGCGGGGCTGCCCTTGAGCCTGACCTGGAGATTACAGTTCGCACAAAATGCAGCGGCACGTGTTATTATGAGAGTGCCAAATAAGGTGCATATAACACCGTTCTTACGCAAGCTGCATTGGTTACCAGTGGAGTGCTGGATTAGATTCAAGGTTCTGGTATTGACCTATAAGGCCCTGTGTGGACTGGGACCAGTGTATCTACAGGACCGTCTCCATATATTCCCCGGCGGACACTCCAATCAAGGGACAAACAGCTGTTGGTTGTCCCTGGCCCCCAAGGAGGCCCACCTAGCCTTGACTAGAGCCAGGGCCTTTTCAGTCCTGGCTGCCACCTGGTGGAAAGCTCTGTTTGCTGAAATCAGAGCCCGGCAGAACCTACTATCCTTTCGCCGGGCCTGCAAGACAGAGTTGTTCCGCCAGGCATATGGCTGAGGCTGGGCCTCCGCCGGCCTGAAAAAAGGGGTGCATAAAATCTTAACCCTCCCTGTGAAGGCTGTCCACCATCCTGTTTTAAATGTGTATTAATACACTGTTGTTTTAATATAGATGAATTTTTATTGTATTTTAATACGTTGTTATCCGCCCTGAGCCTGCTCGCGGGGAGGGCGGAATAGGAATTTGAAATAAATAAATAAATATCCAGGAGATCCTGGATTTCTTAGGAAAACTACTGAAAGTAACTAGCCAGAGGTTGAAGCCACATTTACCCAGATTTATCCAGGAATCTGGATTCAGGTTCCCAGCTCAATTCTGGGATTCTCTGATTTGATTTGGGAAAGCTAGATTTAGCCAGATCAGCAAAAATCCAGCTTTCCCCCCAGGCTTGGATTACACACACCATAATTGCCAGCATAGAGCTTGTCTTTTTCACCTCTGTAGCACACTAAGCCAACAATTTCATTGAACTATCCTCTGCAACCTCAGTGACTTTTGCTCCCAGTTGCAGCAAGTTCAGTCCCTATTAGTATGCACTTATAGCTGTTCTAGTGTGCATTGCCTTACACCTACTTACCTTGAACAGCATTTGTCACATTTTTGTCCATTCACCCAATTTGTGGAGAAGGCTGTGCTTTGTCCTTGCCTCCTGCCCTGTCTGTGAGTCTCTGAACAAGTTATTGCTTTGAGTCAAAATTCTAGCTACATTAAAGCACTGAATGGCTGGAGGCCATCTTTAATAATACTGTCTCCTGTGTGAAGCTCTCATCCGTTCAGTCTACTGAAATTAGAAAGATACTGAACTACATTTTCTATCCATGCAAGACACGCATTCAAACTGCTGTTCAAAGGAAACTGTTCCACATCAGCACATTGTCTCTGGAATTCACTCTCCAAGAAATTTCACCAGGTTAAAAAATGCAGCTTGTAGCCTTTTCATTTCCCGGAGCTTTCAGTGTCTAAAAAATCCAATACTATGGCTGGCTCAGGTCAGCATAATGCAGCACCATGGTTTTATTTTAACTATTACTAGCTCGACGTCAAGAACGTGTATACAATATCTTAATTCATACCTTCATGTCATATCCAGCTATTACAGCTGTCTCACTTATCACATTTTTAAGTGACTAACAGAGCAATCCTATGCACAGTTATTTTAGCCTAAACATACTGATTACACTAAGTCCTCATTTACACTGGTATGGATCTTAAGCAGCACAAGTGGAGTCATGTTAGAGGAAGGCCACTTCTTCATCTCCTCCCGTCACCCCAGCAGAAGCCTCCTGTTCCCTCCAGAATTGTGCTCCTAGGGTTAGTGGATTTGAAGGAACAGTGTGGGAAGAACTAGGAGTACAATACCTGGGCGGGGGAGTGGAATAAATAGTTGTAGATCTTGATTTTACAGTACTCCTAAGACAATTTTTTTCCGCTTTCTACCTTTTCTTCTGTTGGTATCCTTTTTTCTCCCCTTTTCCTCATGCTATTTAAACACACACACCTCTTTAGTGGCTTTCCTCTAGTACAACACTTCTGCTGCTTATGACCCACATAAATTGTAAATGAAGACTTAGTGCAGTCAGTGGGTTTAGACTGGAGTAACTGTGTATGTAGGATTGCGCTGCAAGTCACTTAAAAATATATGGTGGTGAGCCAGTTGTAATAGTCATACACAACATGAAGGTATTATTTAACAACATAGGTTCTTGTAAAAATTCTGCATATTCTGATTTGTTTTGGTATTTGTTTTAATGATTAAACTTTCTTGGACACAATAGTGGTGTTACTGGATAGTATTAAACTACAATTTTGCATAATTGTGGACAGAAAGCCATTCTGATGGTTTCCTTGCACTGTTCCCACTATTAGACTACTTGTATGAGTAGTTCATGCAAGCTGGAGGAGGTATTTGCTTAACGTTGCTGTACTCTTCCATGAACAGGAATGATACAATTTTCCTAATCTTTGTAGAGTTGAAATCACACACAAACATCCTCTGACTGCTCATATGAGTCAGCTGGTTGCCTGATAATTGTATCGATACCATAGAAATTTAAAATGCTAAATGTCAGATATTTTAGGTATAAAAGAGTTCGTTGGTTAAGTATAAAGGACACTTGTGTATTTCAGGTATGCAGTATAGTACTTGTTTGAAAGTGGTACTAACCATGTCTTCTGTTCATAATCTGTTCAGTATATTCTCTAGTTTCCTTCTGGCAGAGAGCCTTATGCAGAAGCCCAGAAATAATCATAATGGTTAACTCCAGCCAGAGTTTTCTCTCAGTTTCACTTATCCCATCCTACAGCCCTTGACCTACATATCTTTGATCTTTTCAGATCCCATGATCCCCAATATAGACTTTTGGGTGGTCCAAGCGTATGTGCTCCTCCCTTATGGAGCAAGTACCAGTAATGTTAATGTATAATTTATTGTTTTAATTTTGTAAATTGCTTTATATACTGTGGAAGAAAAAGCAGAATTTTTTAAAATAAACTGTTAAGATAGGTTAGGTTCAGAGATGATAACTCAGACCTTAGTCTACCCTCTCGGCCTGTCCTTTACTATGTCCTGCTGTTTCAGCCTTACTGAGACTTACAATTGTGGATTACTTCCCATTATAAGAGGATTGCTTTTCACTAGGGCATCTTATTGTGAAGGAGGAATTGTTTTGGTGAGCAATTTTATTTTTACTACTGGAATTACTACTTTCTGTAGGGGCTGACTTTTAATTAATTTTAAAGGCACAAAGTAACTGCTGACCTGGAAAATAACCAGCAAAACTAGATTTGACCTTCCCTAAACAGATAAAGTCTAGTTCAAAGCTGTAGTGCTTATTTGCAGACAAAGTTACAGCTAAATATTTTTTGGGCTTGAGATATACATACTAATGATTTACAGGTAATCTAAGAGGAAATCATATTGATGATCTCTGAAAGCAAGGTTAGCATTTTTGTATTGTTCTTCCAGTAAAGCACTTACTACATTGATCTTCAATCCAAACACATTTTGTTGCTTAACCAGTTTTTGAAAGTATCAGCGCTGAGCATATAGAGGAGATGAACTGTGCAGATTAGTTTCTGTTCCTTAATCATTTTAGACTGAAGTCACAGCATGGCTTCTATATGTTGGACTAGTAAAGGGCTCATCGAGTGTGAGTGGATGGGATGGTGGATAGGAGAAGGAAGTAATGACAGAGAAGTTGCTACAGTGAGTGCTGGTACCAGTTTTCAAAATGTGGCCATTCTTTTTCTTCTTTTAAACCAAGCACTGCCTATTAGGAGGCACTATCTTTATTTCTGTTTGTTGACCACTCTTTTCTGCTAAAAAATAAGCTCTTTTCAACATTAAGAGAGCAGTCTCTCAGTTCTGGAAGGAGTTCTTTTTCTATAAAAAAGAATGGTCAACAAGTGGGGATAAAAGAAGGGGCAGCTGTATTTTCTTTCTTCCTAATCCTTTGCCTCTGGTTCTCAAAGCGTGTCAGGCACAGCAAAATTGGAATGCTGACAAATATAAGAATCTTTTCTAGCACCTGTTTGAGATTAATCCCTTTTTTATGGTGTGTGAATTGATGCTGCATTTTTTTCTCTCTGAGGAATGCTCCTCTTGCTTCCTAATCCACGAGTTGCGTTTATTTTAGCCATATTTTTGTTCCGCTT